>NW_026781379.1:52500-351036 GCF_030144855.1 Hypanus sabinus
CCTACCATGTGACCCTTACCATGTGACCCTTACCATGTGACCCCTACCATGTGACCCTTACCATGTGAGCCTTACCATGTGACCCCTACCATGTGATCCTTACCATGTGACCCTTACCTTGTGACCCCTACCATGTGACCCCTACCATGTGATCCTTACCATGTGAGCCTTACCATGTGACCCCTACCATGTGATCCTTACCATGTGACCCTTACCTTGTGACCCCTACCATGTGACCCCTACCATGTGACCCTTACCAATTTTTCTCAGGATCTGCCTTGGCTTCGTACGGCCTGTGACCACAAGAAGTTGCAGAGTTGTCGACCCAGCACAGAGCAGACAGCACAGGGTTGTTGACACGCAATGTTTAGAGGGTATGTTCGTGCCCGGGTAACTATTGAAAAAGAACACGCGCAGTCCACAGCGGCCTTGGAGGTGTTTCGAGACCGTTGGGCTCCGCGGGGTGTAAATGCCATCGTGGATAGAGATGGCAACATTCTGGTGTAATGTCTATTGTCTATTTGTAGTGCAGTAATTGTGTTTGCCACTGTTTTGTACATATTGTATAGCACCGATATTTGTAATAAAGGATTTTGTAATAAAAAAAAGGGTTGCCGACACAGTACAGGGTTGTCGACACAGTACAGGGTTGTCGACACAGTACAGGGTTGTCGACACAGTACAGGGTTGTCGACACAATACAGGGTTGTCGACACAGTACAGGGTTGTCGACACAGTACAGGGTTGTCGTTGCCGACACAGTACAGGGTTGTCGTTGCCGACACAGTACAGGGTTGTCGACACAATACAGGGTTGTCGACACAGTACAGGGTTGTCGACACAGTACAGGGTTGTCGTTGCCGACACCGTACAGGGTTGTCGACACAGTACAGGGTTGTCGACACCGTACAGGGTTGTCGTTGCCGACACAGTACAGGGTTGTCGACACAGTACAGGGTTGTCGATGCCGACACAGTACAGGGTTGTCGACACAGTACAGGGTTGTCGACACAGTACAGGGTTGTCGATGCCGACACAGTACAGGGTTGTCGACACAGTACAGGGTTGTCGACACAGTACAGGGTTGTCGACACAGTACAGGATTGTCGACACAACACAGGGTTGTCGACACAACACAGGGTTGTCGACACAGTACAGGGTTGTCGACACAATACAGGGTTGTCGACACAACACAGGGTTGTCGACACAGTACAGGGTTGTCGTTGCCGACACAGTACAGGGTTGTCGACACAACACAGGATTGTCGACACAATACAGGGTTGTCGACACAACACAGGGTTGTCGACACAGTACAGGGTTGTCGTTGCCGACACAGTACAGGGTTGTCGACACAGTACAGGGTTGTCGTTGCCGACACAGTACAGGGTTGTCGACACAACACAGGGTTGTCGACACAGTACACGGTTGTCGACACAATACAGGGTTGTCGACACAACACAGGGTTGTCGACACAACACAGGATTGTCGACACAGTACAGGGTTGTCGACACAGTACAGGGTTGTCGACACAACACAGGGTTGTCGACACAACACAGGGTTGTCGACACAGTACAGGGTTGTCGACACAGTACAGGGTTGTCGACACAGTACAGGATTGTCGACACAGTACAGGGTTGTCGACACAGTACAGGGTTGTCGACACAACACAGGATTGTCGACACAGTACAGGGTTGTCGACACAGTACAGGGTTGTCGACACAGTACAGGGTTGTCGACACAGTACAGGGTTGCCGACACAGTACAGGATTGTCGACACAATACAGGGTTGTCGACACAGTACAGGATTGTCGAAACAGTACAGGATTGTCGACACAGTACAGGGTTGTAGACACAGTACAGGGTTGTCGACACAGTACAGGGTTGTCGACACAGTACAGGGTTGTCGACACAACACAGGGTTGTCGACACAGTACAGGGTTGTCGACACAATACAGGATTGTCGACACAGTACAGGATTGTCGACACAGTACAGGGTTGTCGACACAGTACAGGGTTGTCGTTGCCGACACAGTACAGGGTTGTCGACACAGTACAGGGTTGTCGACACAGTACAGGGTTGTCGACACCGTACAGGGTTGTCGTTGCCGACACAGTACAGGGTTGTCGACACAGTACAGGGTTGTCGTTGTCGACACAGTACAGGGTTGTCGACACCGTACAGGGTTGTCGTTGCCGACACAGTACAGGGTTGTCGACACAGTACAGGGTTGTCGTTGCCGACACAGTACAGGGTTGCCGACACAGTACAGGGTTGTCGTTGTCGACACAGTACAGGGTTGTCGACACCGTACAGGGTTGTCGTTGCCGACACAGTACAGGGTTGTCGACACAGTACAGGGTTGTCGACACAGTACAGGGTTGTCGACACCGTACAGGGTTGTCGACACAGTACAGGGTTGTCGACACCGTACAGGGTTGTCGTTGCCGACACAGTACAGGGTTGCCGACACAGTACAGGGTTGTCGTTGTCGACACAGTACAGGGTTGTCGACACCGTACAGGGTTGTCGTTGCCGACACAGTACAGGGTTGCCGACACAGTACAGGGTTGTCGTTGTCGACACAGTACAGGGTTGTCGACACCGTACAGGGTTGTCGTTGCCGACACAGTACAGGGTTGTCGACACAGTACAGGGTTGTCGTTGCCGACACAGTACAGGGTTGTCGTTGCCGACACAGTACAGGATTGTCGACACAGTACAGGGTTGTCGTTGCCGACACAGTACAGGGTTGTCGTTGCCGACACAGTACAGGGTTGTCGACACAATACAGGGTTGTCGACACAATACAGGGTTGTCGACACAGTACAGGGTTGTCGACACAATACAGGGTTGTCGTTGCCGACACAGTACAGGATTGTCGACACAGTACAGGGTTGTCGACACAGTACAGGATTGTCGACACAGTACAGGGTTGTCGACACAGTACAGGGTTGTCGACACAGTACAGGGTTGTCGACACAATACAGGGTTGTCGACACAATACAGGATTGTCGACACAGTACAAGGTTGTCGACACAGTACAGGGTTGTCGACACAGTACAGGATTGTCGACACAGTACAGGATTGTCGACACAGTACAGGGTTGTCGACACAGTACAGGGTTGCCGACACAGTACAGGGTTGTCGACACAGTACAGGGTTGTCGACACAGTACAGGGTTGTCGACACAGTACAGGGTTGTCGACACAATACAGGGTTGTCGACACAATACAGGGTTGTCGACACAGTACAGGGTTGTCGACACAGTACAGGGTTGTCGACACAGTACAGGGTTGTCGACACAGTACAGGGTTGTCGACACAACACAGGGTTGTCGACACAATACAGGGTTGTCGACACAACACAGGGTTGTCGACACAGTACAGGGTTGTCGTTGCCGACACAGTACAGGGTTGTCGTTGCCGACACAGTACAGGGTTGTCGACACAGTACAGGGTTGTCGACACAGTACAGGGTTGTCGACACAGTACAGGGTTGTAGACACAGCACAGTGTTGTAGACCCAGCACAGAGCACACAACACAGGGTTGCCGACACAGTACAGGGATGTCGACACAGCACAGGGTTGCCGACACAGTACAGGGTTGTCGACACAGTACAGGGTTGTAGACACAGCACAGTGTTGTAGACCCAGCACAGAGCACACAACACAGGGTTGCCGACACAGTACAGGGATGTCGACACAGCACAGGGTTGCCGACACAGTACAGGGTTGTCGACAGAAGGTCACCATGGCTTCTGGGTCGCAGTCCACAGACATCTGGGCGGGTTGTGTAGCGACATTGGTGGTGCAGGGCACAGAATATCGGGACTTTGCGTTACTGGTCATGCCTCAACTGTGTGCCCCTGTACTATTGGGGCCTGAAAAGTGTGACTATGGCATATGACGGGCCCCTCCCACCACTCACTGTCAGGAATCCTCAGTTCTGTGGGGCTTCGTCATACACCCCACTACTGACCACACACACACAACCAACCCACACATCCCACCCAACACCGTGCCAACAGCCGCACTACTGACACCACTTGCAACTTCTCCACCCTCAAGATCCCTCCCCCACCGTTGTTCGCCAACCTGATCCCCGACTGTAAACCTGTGGCAACTAAAAGCAGGAGGTACAGTGCGGGGGACAGGGCCTTCATTCAGTCGGAGGTGCAGCGGCTGCTCGGGGAGGGAATCATTGAGCCAAGCACAAGTCCTTGGAGGGCCCAGGTGGTTGTTGTTTGGACCAGGCTGAAAAATAGGATGGTCGTGGACTATAGCCAAACCATCAATAGGTTCACGCAGCTTGACGCGTACCCCCTACCCCGCATCGCGGATATGGTCAACCAGATAGCTCAGTACAAGGTGTACTCGACAATAGATCTGAAATCCGCTTATCACCAGCTCCCCATCCGCCCAGAGGACCACCCCTACTCCGCCTTCGAGGCGAGCGGCAGGCTCGATCACTTCCTGCGTGTCCCCTTCAGTGTCACAAATGGTGTCTCTGTCTTCCAGAGGGAAATGGACCGGATGGTGGACCAGTACCAACTGAAGGCCACGTTTCCATATCTGGATAACATCCCCATCTGCGGTCACGACTAGCCGGATCACAACACTAACCTCCAACGATTTTTCCAAGTGGCCAAAGCTCTAAACCTCACCTATAACAGGGACAAGTGAACCACCCGCCTTGCTATCCTTGGGTATGTTGTGGAGAACGGGGTCATTGGCCCTGACCCCGCCCGTATGCGCCCCCTATTGGAGCTCCCTCTCCCCACTACCCTCAGAGCCCTCAAACGGTGCCTGGGCTTCTTTTCCTATTACGCCCAATGGCTCCCTCACTATGCAGACAATGCCCGTGCAGCCTTCAACTGCATTAAAGGGGACATTGCCAAAGCAACGATGCATGCGGTGGACGAGACCATTCCCTTCCAAGTAGAGAGTGACGCCTCCGACTTCACATTGGCTGCTACCCTCAATCAGGCAGGAAGGCCAGTATCATTCTTTTCTCGTACCCTTCAGGGCCCTGAAATTCGGCACTCCGCGGTGGAGAAAGAAGCTCAGGCCATAGTGGAAGCTATTAGGCACTGGAGGCACTATCTCACCGGCAAAAGGTTCACCTTGCTGACCGACCAGTGCTCAGTTGTGTTCATGTTCAGCAACCAACAGCGGGGCAAAATCAACTATGACATCCTGTATCGGCCTGGAAGGCTCAATGAGCCCCCTGATGCCCTGTCCCGGGGAGTGTGTGCCAGCATGCAGCTCGACTGGCTATACGCCCCCCATGCAGATCTTTGCCACCCGGAAGTCACCCGACTTTACCATTTCGTGAAAGCCCGGAACCTGCCGTACTACCTTGAGGACTTCAGAACGATGACCAGGGACTGCCAAGTCTGCGCTGAGTGCAAACCGCACTTCTACCATCCTGATAAGGCGCAACTTATCAAGGCCACCCGCCCCTTTGAGCGACTGAGTGTCGACTTTAAGGGCCCCCTTCCCTCCAGTGACCGCAATGTCTACTTTCTCAACATAGTTGACGAGTACTCGTAGTTCCCCTTTGCCATCCCCTGCCCCGACACCACTGCCACGTCCGTCATAAAAGCCCTGCACCAGCTCTTCACTCTGTTCGGATATCCCTGCTATATCCACAGTGACAGAGAGTCCTGGTTTATGAGTGACGAGCTGCGCCAGTACCTGCTGGCTAGGGGCATTGCTACTACTCGGACCACGAGTTATAATCCCCGGGGGAATGGACAGGTGGAGTGGGAGAATGCCACGGTGTGGAAGGCCACACTTTTAGCCCTTAAGTCAAAAGGGTTGCTGGTCTCTCACTGGCAGGAGGTCCTCCCTGAGACACTCCACTCCATCCGCTCCCTGTTATGTACGTCCACCAATGCCACCCCTCATGAGCGACTCTTTTCTTTTCCCAGGAAGTCTGCCACTGGGACCACCCTACCGGCTTGGCTGACGTCCCCAGGGCCAGTGCTGCTCCGGAAACATGCGAGGAGCAATAAATACTCCCGGATGGTTGAGAGGGTTCACCTACTTCATGCGAAATCCCAGTATACCTACATCGTCTTACCTGATGGGCGGGAGGACACGGTCTCCGTCCGTGACCTGGTGCCCGCAGGAGCAGCAGACCACTACCCCAAACACTCCACGGTGACTATGAACCCTGTACCCACCGATGTATATACCCACGAGACACCACGCACACCAAGCCCTACACAGACTCCTCACGACACTCTCATACCGGGCACACGCATGAGGGATCACTGACGCCTAATGGGCTGGCACCTCCAGTCAGACCGGAACCAGCACAACCACCGTCTCCGGTGCAATCACCACCGGCACCTGTGCAATCACAGCCGGTGCTACGTAGATCGCAGCGACAGATTCGACCACCTGATAGACTTAACCTGTAAATATACTTGTCAGAAACTTCGCCACAAAGGGACTCTTTTTAAAACAAAGGGGGGGGTGAATGTGTATACCTATGTGTATACCTGTCTGGACACACACCCCCTGCTGACTGCTCCTGTGGCTCCTCCCAGTGACCCCTGTATAAAGGCGATTGGAGACACTGCCTCCCCCCCAGTCTCCGAGATGTTGTGGTCACTTCTGCTATTAAAAGCCTATTGCTCGCCTCCCGTCTCCGAGAGTTATTGATGGTGCATCAAGGGGCAATAACTGCTCCTGAACGTGAAATGAATTTTTATTGCATATTTATTTATCTATTATTTATTATTATTTCTTTTTGTATTTATACACAGTTCGTTGTATTTTGCACACTGGATGCTTGTCTGTTCTGTTGGGTGCAGTCTTTCATTGATTCTCTTGTGTTTCATGTATTTACTGTGATTGCCTGCAAGAAAATGAATTTCAAGGTTATATATGGTGACATGTGTACACTTAACTTTAAACTTTGAACAATAAACTATCTTGACTCTGAGTTGACAGATGCCTCTGTTCTGAGTCCCACCAACTCTGAACTGGCATCTCCCTCTAGTGGTGACACAGGAGACTGCAAACCGCAGAACCCTGGAGCGCGAAACGTTCCCTCTAATTTTTTTACAGTTGCACAGACCAACCTTTGCTTTGAGCAGGAAATGTTTACACTGCCTGAAAGCTATAAAACACTTTAATTTTGTTACGCAAAAAACATTCAGAGATTCAAAGTGAATTTATTATCAAAGTATTATGCAGACTATAACTCTAAGATTCACCCTCCGGCAGGCAGTCAGTCACAAAACAAAGAAACAACATGGAACCCAATAAAGAAAACATCAAACACCCAACACGCAACAAAGAACCAAATGTGCAAAAAGCAAAAGGTGAGTGAACGACCTATCAAACACCAAAGCAGAAGTGTTTCGTACAGTTCAGTTCAATTCATACCATTAGCCCAGTTCAGTTTATACCATTAGCCCGGTTCAGTTTGTACCGTTAGCCCAGTTCAGTTTGTACCATTAGCACAGTTCAGTTCGGACCGATAGCCCAGTTCAGTTTGTACTGTTAGCCCAGTTCAGTTCATACCGTTAGCCCGGTTCAGTTTGTACCGTTAGCCCAGTTCAGTTTGTACCATTAGCACAGTTCAGTTCGTACCAATAGCCCAGTCCAGTTCATACCGTTAGCCCAGATCAGCTTGTACCACTAGCCCAGTTCAGTTCATACCGTTAGCCCAGTTCAGTTTGTACCATTAGCACAGTTCAGGTCATATTATTAGCCCAGTTCAGTTCGTACCATTAGCCCAGTTCAGTTTGTACTGTTAGCCCAGTTCAGTTTGTACTGTTAGCCCAGTTCAGTTCATACCGTTAGCCCAGTTCAGATTGTACCACTAGCCCAGTTCAGTTCATACCGTTAGCCCAGATCAGTTCAAAACGTTAGCCCAGTTCAGTTTGTGCCATTAGCACAGTTCAGGTCATACTGTTAGACCAGTTCAGGTCATACTGTTGGCCCAGTTCAGTTCATACCGTTAGCCCAGAACAGTTTGTACCACTAGCCCAGTTCAGTTTGTACTGTTAGTCCAGGTCAGTTCATACCGTTAGCCCAGTTCAGTTCATACCGTTAGCCCAGTTCAGTTTGTATTGTTAGCCCAGTTCAGTTCATACCGTTAGCCCAGTTCAGTTCATACCGTTAGCCCAGTTCAGTTCATACCGTTAGCCCAGTTCAGTTTGTACTGTTAGCCCAGTTCAGTTCATACCGTTGGCCCAGTTCAGTTCATACCGTTAGCCCAGTTCAGTTTGTAGTGTTAGCCCAGTTCAGTTTGTACCGTTAGCCCAGTTCAGTTTGTACCGTTAGCCCAGATCAGTTCAAAACGTTAGCCCAGTTCAGTTTGTACCGTTAGCCCAGTTCAGTTCAGACCGTTAGCCCAGTTCAGTTAATACCATTAGCCCAATTCAGTTTGTTCTGTTAGCCCAGTTCAGTTCATACCGTGAACCCAGTTCAGTTCGTACTGTTAGACCAGTTCAGTTTGTACCGTTAGCCCAGTTCAGTTCATACCGTTAGCCCAGTTCAGTTCATACCATTAGCCCAGTTCAGTTCATACCGTTAGCCCAGTTCAGTTTGTACTGTTAGCCCAGTTCAATTTGTACCGTTAGCCCAGTTCTGTTCATACCGTTAGCCAAGTTCGGTTTGTACTGTTAGGCCAGTTCTGTTCGTACCATTAGCCCAGTTCAGTTCATACAATTAGCCCAGATCAGTTTGTACCACTATCCCAGTTCAGTTCATACCGTTAGCCCAGTTCCGTTTGTACCACTAGCCCAGTTCAGTTCATACCGTTAGCCCAGTTCAGTTTATACCGTTAGGCCAGTTCAGACCGTTAGCCCAGTTCAGTTTGTACCACTAGCCCAGTTCCGTTTGTACTGTTAGTCCAGTTCAGTTCAAACAGTTAGCCCAGTTCAGTTCATACCGTTAGCCCAGTTCAGTTTATACCGTTAGGCCAGTTCAGACCGTTAGCCCAGTTCAGCTTCTACCACTAGCCCAGTTCAGTTCATACCGTTAGCCCAGTTCAGTTCATACCGTTAGCCCAGTTCAGTTCATACTGTTAGCCCAGTTCAGGTCATACTGTTATCCCAGTTCAGTTCATACTGTTATCCCAGTTCAGTTCATACCGTTAGCCCAGTTCAGTTCATACCGTTAGCCCAGTTCAGTTTGTACAATTAGCCCAGTTGAGGTCATACTGTTAGCCCAGATCAGTTCATACTGTTAGCCCAGTTCAGGTCATACTGTTAGCCCAGTTCAGTTCATACTGTTAGCCCAGTTCAGTTCGTACCGTTAGCCCAGTTCACTTTGTACCACTGGCCCAGTTGAGTTCATACCGTTAGGCCAGTTCAGTTCGTACCACTAGCCCAGTTCAGTTCGTACCGTTAGCCCAGTTCAGTTCATACCGTTAACCCAGATCAGTTTGTACCGTTAGTCCGGTTCAGTTCATACCATTAGCCCAGTTCAGTTTGTACCGTTAGCCCAGTTCAATTTGTTCTGTTAGCCCAGTTCAGTTTGTACCGTTAGCCCAGTTCAATTTGTTGTGTTAGCCCAGTTCAGTTCATACCATTAGCCCAGTTCAGTTTGTACCGTTAGCCCAGTTCAGTTCATACCGTTAGCCCAGTTCAGTTCGTACCGTTAGCCCAGTTCAGTTTGTACTGTTAGCCCAGTTCAGTTCATACCGTTAGCCCAGTTCAGTTTGTACTGTTAGCCCAGTTCAGTTCATACCGTTAGCCCAGTTCAGTTTGTATTGTTAGCCCTGTACAGTTCATACCGTTAGACCAGTTCAGGTTGTACCGATAGCCCAGTTCAGTTCATACTGTTAACCCAGATCGGTTTGTACTGTTAGCCCAGTTCAGTTCATACTGTTAGCCCAGTTCAGGTCATACTGTTAGCCCATTTCAGTTCACACTGTTAGCCCAGTTCAGTTCATACCGTTAGCACAGTTCAGTTCATACCGTTAGCCCAGTTCAGTTTGTACCACTAGCCCAGTTCAGATCATACCATTAGCCCAGATCAGTTTGTACCACTATCCCAGTTCAGTTCATACCGTTAGCCCAGTTCCGTTTGTACCGTTAGGCCAGTTCAGACCGTTAGCCCAGTTCAGTTTCTACCACTAGCCCAGTTCCGTTTGTACTGTTAGTCCAGTTCAGTTCAAACAGTTAGCCCAGTTCAGTTCATACCGTTAGCCCAGTTCAGTTTATACCGTTAGGCCAGTTCAGACCGTTAGCCCAGTTCAGCTTCTACCACTAGCCCAGTTCAGTTCATACTGTTAGCCCAGTTCAGGTCATACTGTTATCCCAGTTCAGTTCATACTGTTATCCCAGTTCAGTTCATACCGTTAGCCCAGTTCAGTTTGTATTGTTAGCCCAGTTCAGTTCATACCGTTAGCCCAGTTCAGTTCATACCGTTAGCCCAGTTCAGTTCATACTGTTAGCCCAGTTCAGTTTGTACTGTTAGCCCAGTTCAGTTCATACCGTTAGCCCAGTTCAGTTCATACCGTTAGCCCAGTTCAGTTTGTACTGTTAGCCCAGTTCAGTTTGTACCGTTAGCCCAGTTCAGTTTGTACCGTTAGCCCAGTTCAGTTCAGACCGTTAGCCCAGTTCAGTTAATACCATTAGCCCAATTCAGTTTGTACCGTTAGCCCAGTTCAGTTCATACCGTTAGCCCAGTTCAGTTCATACCGTTAGCCCAGTTCTGTTCATACCGTTAGCCAAGTTCGGTTTGTACTGTTAGGCCAGTTCTGTTCGTACCATTAGCCCAGTTCAGTTCATACCATTAGCCCAGATCAGTTTGTACCACTATCCCAGTTCAGTTCATACCGTTAGCCCAGTTCCGTTTGTACCACTAGCCCAGTTCAGTTCATACCGTTAGCCCAGTTCAGTTTATACCGTTAGGCCAGTTCAGACCGTTAGCCCAGTTCAGTTTGTACCACTAGCCCAGTTCCGTTTGTACTGTTAGTCCAGTTCAGTTCAAACAGTTAGCCCAGTTCAGTTCATACCGTTAGCCCAGTTCAGTTTATACCGTTAGGCCAGTTCAGACCGTTAGCCCAGTTCAGCTTGTACCACTAGCCCAGTTCAGTTCATAATGTTAGCCCAGTTCAGGTCATACTGTTATCCCAGTTCAGTTCATACTGTTATCCCAGTTCAGTTCATACCGTTAACCCAGTTCAGTTCATACCGTTAGCCCAGTTCAGTTTGTACAATTAGCCCAGTTGAGGTCATACTGTTAGCCCAGTTCAGGTCATACTGTTAGCCCAGATCAGTTCATACTGTTAGCCCAGTTCAGGTCATACTGTTAGCCCAGTTCAGGTCATACTGTTAGCCCAGTTCAGTTCATACCATTAGCCCAGTTCAGTTCGTACCACTAGCCCAGTTCAGTTCGTACCGTTAGCCCAGTTCAGTTCATACCGTTAACCCAGATCAGTTTGTACCGTTAGTCCGGTTCAGTTCATACCATTAGCCCAGTTCAGTTCATACCGTCAGCCAAGTTCGGTTTGTACTGTTAGGCCAGATCAGTTTGTACCATTAGCCCAGTTCAGTTCATACTGTTAGCCCAGTTCAGTTTCTACCATTAGCCCAGTTCAGTTTGTACCGTTAGCCCAGTTCAGTTTGTACCATTAGCCCAGTTCAGTTCATACTGTTAGCCCATTTCAGTTCATACTGTTAGCCCAGTTCAGGTCATACTGTTAGCCCAGTTCAGTTCATACTGTTAGCCCAGTTCAGGTCATACTGTTAGCCCAGTTCAGTTCGTACTGTTAGCCCAGTTCACTTTGTAGCACTAGCCCAGTTGAGATCATACCGTTAGGCCAGTTCAGTTCGCACCGTTAGCCCAGTTCAGTTCATACCGTTAGCCCAGTTCAGTTCATACCGTTAGCCCAGTTCAGTTCATACCGTTAACCCAGTTCAGTTTGTACCGTTAACCCAGTTCAGTTTGTACCGTTAGCCCTGTTCTGTTCATACCGTTAGCCCAGTTCAGTTCATACCGTTAACCAAGATCAGTTTGTACCGTTAGTCCGGTTCAGTTCATACCGTTAGCCAAGTTCGGTTTGTACCGTTAGCCCAGTTCAGTTCATACCATTAGACAAGTTCGGTTTGTACCATTAGCCCAGTTCAGTTTCTACCGTTAGCCCAGTTCAGTTTGTACTGTTAGCCCAGTTCAGTTTATACCGTTAGCCCAGTTCAGTTTATACCGTTAGGCCAGTTCAGACCGTTAGCCCAGTTCAGCTTCTACCACTAGCCCAGTTCAGTTCATACTGTTATCCCAGTTCAGTTCATACTGTTATCCCAGTTCAGTTCATACCGTTAGCCCAGTTCAGTTCATACCGTTAGCCCAGTTCAGTTCATACTGTTAGCCCAGTTCAGGTCATACTGTTATCCCAGTTCAGTTCATACTGTTATCCCAGTTCAGTTCATACCGTTAGCCCAGTTCAGTTCATACCGTTAGCCCAGTTCAGTTTGTACAATTAGCCCAGTTGAGGTCATACTGTTAGCCCAGATCAGTTCATACTGTTAGCCCAGTTCAGGTCATACTGTTAGCCCAGTTCAGTTCATACTGTTAGCCCAGTTCTGTTCGTACCGTTAGCCCAGTTCACTTTGTACCACTGGCCCAGTTGAGTTCATACCGTTAGGCCAGTTCAGTTCGTACCACTAGCCCAGTTCAGTTCGTACCGTTAGCCCAGTTCAGTTCATACCGTTAACCCAGATCAGTTTGTACCGTTAGTCCGGTTCAGTTCATACCATTAGCCCAGTTCAGTTTGTACCGTTAGCCCAGTTCAATTTGTTCTGTTAGCACAGTTCAGTTTGTACCGTTAGCCCAGTTCAATTTGTTGTGTTAGCCCAGTTCAGTTCATACCATTAGCCCAGTTCAGTTTGTACCGTTAGCCCAGTTCAGTTCATACCGTTAGCCCAGTTCAGTTCGTACCGTTAGCCCAGTTCAGTTTGTACTGTTAGCCCAGTTCAGTTCATACCGTTAGCCCAGTTCAGTTTGTACTGTTAGCCCAGTTCAGTTCATACCGTTAGCCCAGTTCAGTTTGTATTGTTAGCCCTGTACAGTTCATACCGTTAGACCAGTTCAGGTTGTACCGATAGCCCAGTTCAGTTCATACTGTTAACCCAGATCGGTTTGTACTGTTAGCCCAGTTCAGTTCATACTGTTAGCCCAGTTCAGGTCATACTGTTAGCCCATTTCAGTTCACACTGTTAGCCCAGTTCAGTTCATACCGTTAGCACAGTTCAGTTCATACCGTTAGCCCAGTTCAGTTTGTACCACTAGCCCAGTTCAGATCATACCATTAGCCCAGATCAGTTTGTACCACTAGCCCAGTTCAGATCATACCGTTAGCCCAGTTCCGTTTGTACCGTTAGGCCAGTTCAGACCGTTAGCCCAGTTCAGTTTCTACCACTAGCCCAGTTCCGTTTGTACTGTTAGTCCAGTTCAGTTCAAACAGTTAGCCCAGTTCAGTTCATACCGTTAGCCCAGTTCAGTTTATACCGTTAGGCCAGTTCAGACCGTTAGCCCAGTTCAGCTTCTACCACTAGCCCAGTTCCGTTTGTACTGTTAGCCCAGTTCAGTTCATACTGTTAGCCCAGTTCAGTTTGTACTGTTAGCCCAGTTCAGTTCATACCGTTGGCCCAGTTCAGTTCATACCGTTAGCCCAGTTCAGTTTGTACTGTTAGCCCAGTTCAGTTCATACCGTTAGCCCAGTTCAGTTTGTACTGTTAGCCCAGTTTAGTTCAAACCGTTAGGCCAGTTCAGTTTGTAGTGTTAGCCCAGTTCAGTTTGTACCGTTAGCCCAGTTCAGTTTGTAGTGTTAGCCCAGTTCAGTTTGTACCGTTAGCCCAGTTCAGTTTGTACCGTTAGCCCAGTTCAGTTCAGACCGTTAGCCCAGTTCAGTTAATACCATTAGCCCAATTCAGTTTGTACCGTTAGCGCAGTTCAGTTCATACCGTTAGCCCAGTTCAGTTCATACCGTTAGCCCAGTTCTGTTCATACCGTTAGCCAAGTTCGGTTTGTACTGTTAGGCCAGTTCTGTTCGTACCATTAGCCCAGTTCAGTTCATACCATTAGCCCAGATCAGTTTGTACCACTATCCCAGTTCAGTTCATACCGTTAGCCCAGTTCCGTTTGTACCACTAGCCCAGTTCAGTTCATACCGTTAGCCCAGTTCAGTTTATACCGTTAGGCCAGTTCAGACCGTTAGCCCAGTTCAGTTTGTACCACTAGCCCAGTTCCGTTTGTACTGTTAGTCCAGTTCAGTTCAAACAGTTAGCCCAGTTCAGTTCATACCGTTAGCCCAGTTCAGTTTATACCGTTAGGCCAGTTCAGACCGTTAGCCCAGTTCAGCTTGTACCACTAGCCCAGTTCAGTTCATAATGTTAGCCCAGTTCAGGTCATACTGTTATCCCAGTTCAGTTCATACTGTTATCCCAGTTCAGTTCATACCGTTAACCCAGTTCAGTTCATACCGTTAGCCCAGTTCAGTTTGTACAATTAGCCCAGTTGAGGTCATACTGTTAGCCCAGTTCAGGTCATACTGTTAGCCCAGATCAGTTCATACTGTTAGCCCAGTTCAGGTCATACTGTTAGCCCAGTTCAGGTCATACTGTTAGCCCAGTTCAGTTCATACCATTAGCCCAGTTCAGTTCGTACCACTAGCCCAGTTCAGTTCGTACCGTTAGCCCAGTTCAGTTCATACCGTTAACCCAGATCAGTTTGTACCGTTAGTCCGGTTCAGTTCATACCATTAGCCCAGTTCAGTTTGTACCGTTAGCCCAGTTCAGTTCATACCGTCAGCCAAGTTCGGTTTGTACTGTTAGGCCAGATCAGTTTGTACCATTAGCCCAGTTCAGTTCATACTGTTAGCCCAGTTCAGTTTGTACCGTTAGCCCAGTTCAGTTTGTACCATTAGCCCAGTTCAGTTCATACTGTTAGCCCAGTTCAGGTCATACTTTTAGCCCATTTCAGTTCATACTGTTAGCCCAGTTCAGGTTATACTGTTAGCCCAGTTCAGTTCATACTGTTAGCCCAGTTCAGGTCATACTGTTAGCCCAGTTCAGTTCATACTGTTAGCCCAGTTCAGTTCGTACTGTTAGCCCAGTTCACTTTGTAGCACTAGCCCAGTTGAGATCATACCGTTAGGCCAGTTCAGTTCGTACCACTAGCCCAGTTCAGTTCGCACCGTTAGCCCAGTTCAGTTCATACCGTTAACCCAGTTCAGTTTGTACCGTTAACCCAGTTCAGTTTGTACCGTTAGCCCTGTTCTGTTCATACCGTTAGCCCAGTTCAGTTCATACCGTTAACCAAGATCAGTTTGTACCGTTAGTCCGGTTCAGTTCATACCATTAGACAAGTTCGGTTTGTACCATTAGCCCAGTTCAGTTTCTACCGTTAGCCCAGTTCAGTTTGTACCGTTAGCCCAGTTCAGTTCGTACCGTTAGCCCAGTTCAGTTTGTACCGTTAGTCCGGTTCAGTTCATACCGTTAGCCCAGTTCAGGTCATACTGTTAGCCCAGTTCAGTTTGTACTGTTAGCCCATTTCAGTTCATACTGTTAGCCCAGTTCAGGTCATACTGTTAGCCCAGTTCAGTTTGTACCGTTAGCCCAGTTCAGTTTGTACCGTTAACCCAGTTCAGTTCGTACAGTTAGCCCAGTTCAGTTTGTACTGTTAGCCCAGTTCAGTTCATACCGTTAGCCCAGTTCAGTTTGTATTGTTAGCCCTGTACAGTTCATACCGTTAGACCAGTTCAGGTTGTACCAATAGCCCAGTTCAGTTCATACTGTTAACCCAGATCGGTTTGTACTGTTAGCCCAGTTCAGTTCACACTGTTAGCCCAGTTCAGGTCATACTGTTAGCCCATTTCAGTTCACACTGTTAGCCGAGTTCAGTTCCTACTGTTAGCCCAGTTCAGTTCACACCGTTAGCCCAGTTCAGTTCATACCGTTAGCCCAGTTCAGTTCATACCGTTAGCCCAGTTCAGTTTGTACCACTAGCCCAGTTCAGATCATACCATTAGCCCAGATCAGTTTGTACCACTATCCCAGTTCAGTTCATACCGTTAGCCCAGTTCCGTTTGTACCGTTAGGCCAGTTCAGACCGTTAGCCCAGTTCAGTTTGTACCACTAGCCCAGTTCCGTTTGTACTGTTAGTCCAGTTCAGTTCAAACAGTTAGCCCAGTTCAGTTCATACCGTTAGCCCAGTTCAGTTTATACCGTTAGGCCAGTTCAGACCGTTAGCCCAGTTCAGCTTGTACCACTAGCCCAGTTCAGTTCATACTGTTAGCCCAGTTCAGGTCATACTGTTATCCCAGTTCAGTTCATACTGATATCCCAGTTCAGTTCATACCATTAGCCCAGTTCATTTCATACCGTTAGCCCAGTTCAGTTTGTACAATTAGCCCAGTTGAGGTCATACTGTTAGCCCAGTTCAGGTCATACTGTTAGCCCAGATCAGTTCATACTGTTAGCCCAGTTCAGTTCATACTGTTAGCCCAGTTCAGTTCGTACTGTTAGCCCAGTTCACTTTGTACCACTGGCCCAGTGGAGTTCATAACGTTAGGCCAGTTCAGTTCGTACCACTAGCCCAGTTCAGTTCGTACCGTTAGCCCAGTTCAGTTCATACCGTTAACCCAGATCAGTTTGTACCGTTAGTCCGGTTCAGTTCATACCGTTAGCCCAGTTCAGCTTGTACCACTAGCCCAGTTCAGTTCATAATGTTAGCCCAGTTCAGGTCATACTGTTATCCCAGTTCAGTTCATACTGTTATCCCAGTTCAGTTCATACCGTTAACCCAGTTCAGTTCATACCGTTAGCCCAGTTCAGTTTGTACAATTAGCCCAGTTGAGGTCATACTGTTAGCCCAGTTCAGGTCATACTGTTAGCCCAGATCAGTTCATACTGTTAGCCCAGTTCAGGTCATACTGTTAGCCCAGTTCAGGTCATACTGTTAGCCCAGTTCAGTTCATACCATTAGCCCAGTTCAGTTCGTACCACTAGCCCAGTTCAGTTCGTACCGTTAGCCCAGTTCAGTTCATACCGTTAACCCAGATCAGTTTGTACCGTTAGTCCGGTTCAGTTCATACCATTAGCCCAGTTCAGTTTGTACCGTTAGCCCAGTTCAGTTCATACCGTCAGCCAAGTTCGGTTTGTACTGTTAGGCCAGATCAGTTTGTACCATTAGCCCAGTTCAGTTCATACTGTTAGCCCAGTTCAGTTTCTACCATTAGCCCAGTTCAGTTTGTACCGTTAGCCCAGTTCAGTTTGTACCATTAGCCCAGTTCAGTTCATACTGTTAGCCCAGTTCAGGTCATACTTTTAGCCCATTTCAGTTCATACTGTTAGCCCAGTTCACTTTGTAGCACTAGCCCAGTTGAGATCATACTGTTAGCCCAGTTCAGGTTATACTGTTAGCCCAGTTCAGTTCATACTGTTAGCCCAGTTCAGGTCATACTGTTAGCCCAGTTCAGTTCGTACTGTTAGCCCAGTTCACTTTGTAGCACTAGCCCAGTTGAGATCATACCGTTAGGCCAGTTCAGTTCGTACCACTAGCCCAGTTCAGTTCGTACCACTAGCCCAGTTCAGTTCGCACCGTTAACCCAGTTCAGTTTGTACAGTTAGCCCTGTTCTGTTCATACCGTTAGCCCAGTTCAGTTCATACCGTTAACCAAGATCAGTTTGTACCGTTAGTCCGGTTCAGTTCATACCGTTAGCCAAGTTCGGTTTGTACCGTTAGCCCAGTTCAGTTCATACCATTAGACAAGTTCGGTTTGTACCATTAGCCCAGTTCAGTTTCTACCGTTAGCCCAGTTCAGTTTGTACTGTTAGCCCAGTTCAGTTCGTACCGTTAGCCCAGTTCAGTTTGTACCGTTAGTCCGGTTCAGTTCATACCGTTAGCCCAGTTCAGGTCATACTGTTAGCCCATTTCAGTTCATACTGTTAGCCCAGTTCAGGTCATACTGTTAGCCCAGTTCAGTTTGTACCGTTAGCCCAGTTCAGTTTGTACTGTTAGCCCAGTTCAGTTTGTACCGTTAACCCAGTTCAGTTCGTACAGTTAGCCCAGTTCAGTTTGTACTGTTAGCCCAGTTCAGTTCATACCGTTAGCCCAGTTCAGTTTGTATTGTTAGCCCTGTACAGTTCATACCGTTAGACCAGTTCAGGTTGTACCAATAGCCCAGTTCAGTTCATACTGTTAACCCAGATCGGTTTGTACTGTTAGCCCAGTTCAGTTCACACTGTTAGCCCAGTTCAGGTCATACTGTTAGCCCATTTCAGTTCACACTGTTAGCCGAGTTCAGTTCCTACTGTTAGCCCAGTTCAGTTCACACCGTTAGCCCAGTTCAGTTCATACCGTTAGCCCAGTTCAGTTCATACCGTTAGCCCAGTTCAGTTTGTACCACTAGCCCAGTTCAGATCATACCATTAGCCCAGATCAGTTTGTACCACTATCCCAGTTCAGTTCATACCGTTAGCCCAGTTCCGTTTGTACCGTTAGGCCAGTTCAGACCGTTAGCCCAGTTCAGTTTGTACCACTAGCCCAGTTCCGTTTGTACTGTTAGTCCAGTTCAGTTCAAACAGTTAGCCCAGTTCAGTTCATACCGTTAGCCCAGTTCAGTTTATACCGTTAGGCCAGTTCAGACCGTTAGCCCAGTTCAGCTTGTACCACTAGCCCAGTTCAGTTCATACTGTTAGCCCAGTTCAGGTCATACTGTTATCCCAGTTCAGTTCATACTGATATCCCAGTTCAGTTCATACCATTAGCCCAGTTCATTTCATACCGTTAGCCCAGTTCAGTTTGTACAATTAGCCCAGTTGAGGTCATACTGTTAGCCCAGTTCAGGTCATACTGTTAGCCCAGATCAGTTCATACTGTTAGCCCAGTTCAGTTCATACTGTTAGCCCAGTTCAGTTCGTACTGTTAGCCCAGTTCACTTTGTACCACTGGCCCAGTGGAGTTCATAACGTTAGGCCAGTTCAGTTCGTACCACTAGCCCAGTTCAGTTCGTACCGTTAGCCCAGTTCAGTTCATACCGTTAACCCAGATCAGTTTGTACCGTTAGTCCGGTTCAGTTCATACCATTAGCCCAGTTCAGTTTGTACCGTAAGCCCAGTTCAGTTCATACCGTCAGCCAAGTTCGGTTTGTACTGTTAGGCCAGATCAGTTTGTACCATTAGCCCAGTTCAGTTCATACCGTTAGCCCAGTTCAGTTCATACCGTTAGCCCAGTTCAGTTCATACCGTTAGCTCAGTTCAGTTTGTACTGTTAGCCCAGTTCAGTTTGTACCACTAGCCCAGTTCAGTTCATACCGTTAGCCCAGTTCAGATTGTACCACTAGCCCAGTTCAGTTCATACCGTTAGCCCAGATCAGTTCAAAACGTTAGCCCAGTTCAGTTTGTACCATTAGCACAGTTCAGGTCATACTGTTAGACCAGTTCAGGTCATACTGTTGGCCCAGTTAAGTTCATACCATTAGCCCAGTTCAGTTTGTACCGTTAGCCCAGTTCAGTTTGTACCATTAGTCCAGTTCAGTTTGTAACGTTAGCCCAGTTTAGTTCAGACCGTTAGCCCAGTTCAGTTTATACTGTTAGCCCAGTTCAGTTTATACCGTTAGCCCAGTTCAGTTTGTATTGTAAGCCCAGTTCAGTTCATACCATTAGCCCAGTTCAGTTTGTACCGTTAGCCCAGTTCAGTTCATACCGTTAGCCCAGTTCAGTTTGTATTGTTAGCCCTGTATAGTTCATACCGTTAGCCCAGTTCAGTTTGTACCATTAGTCCAGTTCAGTTTGTAACGTTAGCCCAGTTCAGTTCAGACCGTTAGCCCAGTTCAGTTTATACTGTTAGCCCAGTTCAGTTTATACCGTTAGCCCAATTCAGTTTGTATTGTAAGCCCAGTTCAGTTCATACCATTAGCCCAGTTCAGTTTGTAGCACTAGCTCAGTTCAGTTCATACCGTTAGCCCAGTTCAGTTTGTACTGTTAGCCCAGTTCAGTTCATACCGTTAGCCCAGTTCAGTTTGTACCACTAGCCCAGTTCAGATCATAACATTAACCCAGATCAGTTTGTACCACTAGCCCAGTTCCGTTTGTACTGTTAGTCCAGTTCAGTTCAAACCGTTAGCCCAGTTCAGTTCATACCGTTAGCCCAGTTCAGTTTATACTGTTAGGCCAGTTCAGACCGTTAGCCCATTTCAGCTTGTACCACTAGCCCAGTTCAGTTCATACCGTTAGCCCAGTTCAGTTCATACCGTTAGCCCAGTTCTGTTCATACCGTTAGCCAAGTTCGGTTTGTACTGTTAGGCCAGATCTGTTCGTACCATTAGCCCAGTTCAGTTCATACCATTAGCCCAGATCAGTTTGTACCACTATCCCAGTTCAGTTCATACCGTTAGCCCAGTTCCGTTTGTACCACTAGCCCAGTTCAGTTCATACCGTTAGCCCAGTTCAGTTTATACCGTTAGGCCAGTTCAGACCGTTAGCCCAGTTCAGTTTGTACCACTAGCCCAGTTCCGTTTGTACTGTTAGTCCAGTTCAGTTCAAACAGTTAGCCCAGTTCAGTTCATACCGTTAGCCCAGTTCAGTTTATACCGTTAGGCCAGTTCAGACCGTTAGCCCAGTTCAGCTTGTACCACTAGCCCAGTTCAGTTCATACTGTTAGCACAGTTCAGGTCATACTGTTATCCCAGTTCAGTTCATACTGTTATCCCAGTTCAGTTCATACCGTTAACCCAGTTCAGTTCATACCGTTAGCCCAGTTCAGTTTGTACAATTAGCCCAGTTGAGGTCATACTGTTAGCCCAGTTCAGGTCATACTGTTAGCCCAGATCAGTTCATACTGTTAGCCCAGTTCAGGTCATACTGTTAGCCCAGTTCAGGTCATACTGTTAGCCCAGTTCAGTTCATACCATTAGCCCAGTTCAGTTCGTACCACTAGCCCAGTTCAGTTCGTACCGTTAGCCCAGTTCAGTTCATACCGTTAACCCAGATCAGTTTGTACCGTTAGTCCGGTTCAGTTCATACCATTAGCCCAGTTCAGTTTGTACCATTAGCCCAGTTCAGTTTCTACCGTTAGCCCAGTTCAGTTTGTACTGTTAGCCCAGTTCAGTTTGTACCGTTAGCCCAGTTCAGTTCGTACCGTTAGCCCAGTTCAGTTTGTACCGTTAGTCCGGTTCAGTTCATACCGTTAGCCCAGTTCAGGTCATACTGTTAGCCCAGTTCAGTTTGTACTGTTAGCCCATTTCAGTTCATACTGTTAGCCCAGTTCAGGTCATACTGTTAGCCCAGTTCAGTTTGTACCGTTAGCCCAGTTCAGTTTGTACCGTTAACCCAGTTCAGTTCGTACAGTTAGCCCAGTTCAGTTTGTACTGTTAGCCCAGTTCAGTTCATACCGTTAGCCCAGTTCAGTTTGTATTGTTAGCCCTGTACAGTTCATACCGTTAGACCAGTTCAGGTTGTACCAATAGCCCAGTTCAGTTCATACTGTTAACCCAGATCGGTTTGTACTGTTAGCCCAGTTCAGTTCACACTGTTAGCCCAGTTCAGGTCATACTGTTAGCCCATTTCAGTTCACACTGTTAGCCGAGTTCAGTTCCTACTGTTAGCCCAGTTCAGTTCACACCGTTAGCCCAGTTCAGTTCATACCGTTAGCCCAGTTCAGTTCATACCGTTAGCCCAGTTCAGTTTGTACCACTAGCCCAGTTCAGATCATACCATTAGCCCAGATCAGTTTGTACCACTATCCCAGTTCAGTTCATACCGTTAGCCCAGTTCCGTTTGTACCGTTAGGCCAGTTCAGACCGTTAGCCCAGTTCAGTTTGTACCACTAGCCCAGTTCCGTTTGTACTGTTAGTCCAGTTCAGTTCAAACAGTTAGCCCAGTTCAGTTCATACCGTTAGCCCAGTTCAGTTTATACCGTTAGGCCAGTTCAGACCGTTAGCCCAGTTCAGCTTGTACCACTAGCCCAGTTCAGTTCATACTGTTAGCCCAGTTCAGGTCATACTGTTATCCCAGTTCAGTTCATACTGATATCCCAGTTCAGTTCATACCATTAGCCCAGTTCATTTCATACCGTTAGCCCAGTTCAGTTTGTACAATTAGCCCAGTTGAGGTCATACTGTTAGCCCAGTTCAGGTCATACTGTTAGCCCAGATCAGTTCATACTGTTAGCCCAGTTCAGTTCATACTGTTAGCCCAGTTCAGTTCGTACTGTTAGCCCAGTTCACTTTGTACCACTGGCCCAGTGGAGTTCATAACGTTAGGCCAGTTCAGTTCGTACCACTAGCCCAGTTCAGTTCGTACCGTTAGCCCAGTTCAGTTCATACCGTTAACCCAGATCAGTTTGTATTGTTAGTCCGGTTCAGTTCATACCGTTAGCCCAGTTCAGCTTGTACCACTAGCCCAGTTCAGTTCATAATGTTAGCCCAGTTCAGGTCATACTGTTATCCCAGTTCAGTTCATACTGTTATCCCAGTTCAGTTCATACCGTTAACCCAGTTCAGTTCATACCGTTAGCCCAGTTCAGTTTGTACAATTAGCCCAGTTGAGGTCATACTGTTAGCCCAGTTCAGGTCATACTGTTAGCCCAGATCAGTTCATACTGTTAGCCCAGTTCAGGTCATACTGTTAGCCCAGTTCAGGTCATACTGTTAGCCCAGTTCAGTTCATACCATTAGCCCAGTTCAGTTCGTACCACTAGCCCAGTTCAGTTCGTACCGTTAGCCCAGTTCAGTTCATACCGTTAACCCAGATCAGTTTGTACCGTTAGTCCGGTTCAGTTCATACCATTAGCCCAGTTCAGTTTGTACCGTTAGCCCAGTTCAGTTCATACCGTCAGCCAAGTTCAGTTTGTACCGTTAGCCCAGTTCAGTTTGTACCATTAGCCCAGTTCAGTTCATACTGTTAGCCCAGTTCAGGTCATACTTTTAGCCCATTTCAGTTCATACTGTTAGCCCAGTTCACTTTGTAGCACTAGCCCAGTTGAGATCATACTGTTAGCCCAGTTCAGGTTATACTGTTAGCCCAGTTCAGTTCATACTGTTAGCCCAGTTCAGGTCATACTGTTAGCCCAGTTCAGTTCGTACTGTTAGCCCAGTTCACTTTGTAGCACTAGCCCAGTTGAGATCATACCGTTAGGCCAGTTCAGTTCGTACCACTAGCCCAGTTCAGTTCGTACCACTAGCCCAGTTCAGTTCGCACCGTTAACCCAGTTCAGTTTGTACAGTTAGCCCTGTTCTGTTCATACCGTTAGCCCAGTTCAGTTCATACCGTTAACCAAGATCAGTTTGTACCGTTAGTCCGGTTCAGTTCATACCGTTAGCCAAGTTCGGTTTGTACCGTTAGCCCAGTTCAGTTCATACCATTAGACAAGTTCGGTTTGTACCATTAGCCCAGTTCAGTTTCTACCGTTAGCCCAGTTCAGTTTGTACTGTTAGCCCAGTTCAGTTCGTACCGTTAGCCCAGTTCAGTTTGTACCGTTAGTCCGGTTCAGTTCATACCGTTAGCCCAGTTCAGGTCATACTGTTAGCCCATTTCAGTTCATACTGTTAGCCCAGTTCAGGTCATACTGTTAGCCCAGTTCAGTTTGTACCGTTAGCCCAGTTCAGTTTGTACTGTTAGCCCAGTTCAGTTTGTACCGTTAACCCAGTTCAGTTCGTACAGTTAGCCCAGTTCAGTTTGTACTGTTAGCCCAGTTCAGTTCATACCGTTAGCCCAGTTCAGTTTGTATTGTTAGCCCTGTACAGTTCATACCGTTAGACCAGTTCAGGTTGTACCAATAGCCCAGTTCAGTTCATACTGTTAACCCAGATCGGTTTGTACTGTTAGCCCAGTTCAGTTCACACTGTTAGCCCAGTTCAGGTCATACTGTTAGCCCATTTCAGTTCACACTGTTAGCCGAGTTCAGTTCCTACTGTTAGCCCAGTTCAGTTCACACCGTTAGCCCAGTTCAGTTCATACCGTTAGCCCAGTTCAGTTCATACCGTTAGCCCAGTTCAGTTTGTACCACTAGCCCAGTTCAGATCATACCATTAGCCCAGATCAGTTTGTACCACTATCCCAGTTCAGTTCATACCGTTAGCCCAGTTCCGTTTGTACCGTTAGGCCAGTTCAGACCGTTAGCCCAGTTCAGTTTGTACCACTAGCCCAGTTCCGTTTGTACTGTTAGTCCAGTTCAGTTCAAACAGTTAGCCCAGTTCAGTTCATACCGTTAGCCCAGTTCAGTTTATACCGTTAGGCCAGTTCAGACCGTTAGCCCAGTTCAGCTTGTACCACTAGCCCAGTTCAGTTCATACTGTTAGCCCAGTTCAGGTCATACTGTTATCCCAGTTCAGTTCATACTGATATCCCAGTTCAGTTCATACCATTAGCCCAGTTCATTTCATACCGTTAGCCCAGTTCAGTTTGTACAATTAGCCCAGTTGAGGTCATACTGTTAGCCCAGTTCAGGTCATACTGTTAGCCCAGATCAGTTCATACTGTTAGCCCAGTTCAGTTCATACTGTTAGCCCAGTTCAGTTCGTACTGTTAGCCCAGTTCACTTTGTACCACTGGCCCAGTGGAGTTCATAACGTTAGGCCAGTTCAGTTCGTACCACTAGCCCAGTTCAGTTCGTACCGTTAGCCCAGTTCAGTTCATACCGTTAACCCAGATCAGTTTGTACCGTTAGTCCGGTTCAGTTCATACCATTAGCCCAGTTCAGTTTGTACCGTAAGCCCAGTTCAGTTCATACCGTCAGCCAAGTTCGGTTTGTACTGTTAGGCCAGATCAGTTTGTACCATTAGCCCAGTTCAGTTCATACCGTTAGCCCAGTTCAGTTCATACCGTTAGCCCAGTTCAGTTCATACCGTTAGCTCAGTTCAGTTTGTACTGTTAGCCCAGTTCAGTTTGTACCACTAGCCCAGTTCAGTTCATACCGTTAGCCCAGTTCAGATTGTACCACTAGCCCAGTTCAGTTCATACCGTTAGCCCAGATCAGTTCAAAACGTTAGCCCAGTTCAGTTTGTACCATTAGCACAGTTCAGGTCATACTGTTAGACCAGTTCAGGTCATACTGTTGGCCCAGTTAAGTTCATACCATTAGCCCAGTTCAGTTTGTACCGTTAGCCCAGTTCAGTTTGTACCATTAGTCCAGTTCAGTTTGTAACGTTAGCCCAGTTTAGTTCAGACCGTTAGCCCAGTTCAGTTTATACTGTTAGCCCAGTTCAGTTTATACCGTTAGCCCAGTTCAGTTTGTATTGTAAGCCCAGTTCAGTTCATACCATTAGCCCAGTTCAGTTTGTACCGTTAGCCCAGTTCAGTTCATACCGTTAGCCCAGTTCAGTTTGTATTGTTAGCCCTGTATAGTTCATACCGTTAGCCCAGTTCAGTTTGTACCATTAGTCCAGTTCAGTTTGTAACGTTAGCCCAGTTCAGTTCAGACCGTTAGCCCAGTTCAGTTTATACTGTTAGCCCAGTTCAGTTTATACCGTTAGCCCAATTCAGTTTGTATTGTAAGCCCAGTTCAGTTCATACCATTAGCCCAGTTCAGTTTGTAGCACTAGCTCAGTTCAGTTCATACCGTTAGCCCAGTTCAGTTTGTACTGTTAGCCCAGTTCAGTTCATACCGTTAGCCCAGTTCAGTTTGTACCACTAGCCCAGTTCAGATCATAACATTAACCCAGATCAGTTTGTACCACTAGCCCAGTTCCGTTTGTACTGTTAGTCCAGTTCAGTTCAAACCGTTAGCCCAGTTCAGTTCATACCGTTAGCCCAGTTCAGTTTATACTGTTAGGCCAGTTCAGACCGTTAGCCCATTTCAGCTTGTACCACTAGCCCAGTTCAGTTCATACCGTTAGCCCAGTTCAGTTCATACCGTTAGCCCAGTTCTGTTCATACCGTTAGCCAAGTTCGGTTTGTACTGTTAGGCCAGATCTGTTCGTACCATTAGCCCAGTTCAGTTCATACCATTAGCCCAGATCAGTTTGTACCACTATCCCAGTTCAGTTCATACCGTTAGCCCAGTTCCGTTTGTACCACTAGCCCAGTTCAGTTCATACCGTTAGCCCAGTTCAGTTTATACCGTTAGGCCAGTTCAGACCGTTAGCCCAGTTCAGTTTGTACCACTAGCCCAGTTCCGTTTGTACTGTTAGTCCAGTTCAGTTCAAACAGTTAGCCCAGTTCAGTTCATACCGTTAGCCCAGTTCAGTTTATACCGTTAGGCCAGTTCAGACCGTTAGCCCAGTTCAGCTTGTACCACTAGCCCAGTTCAGTTCATACTGTTAGCCCAGTTCAGGTCATACTGTTATCCCAGTTCAGTTCATACTGTTATCCCAGTTCAGTTCATACCGTTAACCCAGTTCAGTTCATACCGTTAGCCCAGTTCAGTTTGTACAATTAGCCCAGTTGAGGTCATACTGTTAGCCCAGTTCAGGTCATACTGTTAGCCCAGATCAGTTCATACTGTTAGCCCAGTTCAGGTCATACTGTTAGCCCAGTTCAGGTCATACTGTTAGCCCAGTTCAGTTCATACCATTAGCCCAGTTCAGTTCGTACCACTAGCCCAGTTCAGTTCGTACCGTTAGCCCAGTTCAGTTCATACCGTTAACCCAGATCAGTTTGTACCGTTAGTCCGGTTCAGTTCATACCATTAGCCCAGTTCAGTTTGTACGGTTAGCCCAGTTCAGTTCGTACCGTCAGCCAAGTTCGGTTTGTACTGTTAGGCCAGATCAGTTTGTACCATTAGCCCAGTTCAGTTCATACTGTTAGCCCAGTTCAGTTTCTACCATTAGCCCAGTTCAGTTTGTACCGTTAGCCCAGTTCAGTTTGTACCATTAGCCCAGTTCAGTTCATACTGTTAGCCCAGTTCAGGTCATACTTTTAGCCCATTTCAGTTCATACTGTTAGCCCAGTTCAGGTCATACTGTTAGCCCAGTTCAGTTCATACTGTTAGCCCAGTTCAGGTCATACTGTTAGCCCAGTTCAGTTCGTACTGTTAGCCCAGTTCACTTTGTAGCACTAGCCCAGTTGAGATCATACCGTTAGGCCAGTTCAGTTCGTACCACTAGCCCAGTTCAGTTCGCACCGTTAGCCCAGTTCAGTTCATACCGTTAACCCAGTTCAGTTTGTACCGTTAGTCCGGTTCAGTTCATACCGTTAGCCCAGTTCAGTTCATACCGTTAACCAAGATCAGTTTGTACCGTTAGTCCGGTTCAGTTCATACCGTTAGCCAAGTTCGGTTTGTACCGTTAGCCCAGTTCAGTTCATACCATTAGACAAGTTCGGTTTGTACCATTAGCCCAGTTCAGTTTCTACCGTTAGCCCAGTTCAATTTGTTCTGTTAGCCCAGTTCAGTTTGTACCGTTAGCCCAGTTCAATTTGTTCTGTTAGCCCAGTTCAGTTTGTACTGTTAGCCCAGTTCAGTTTGTACCGTTAGCCCAGTTCAGTTCGTACCGTTAGCCCAGTTCAGTTTGTACCGTTAGTCCGGTTCAGTTCATACCGTTAGCCCAGTTCAGGTCATACTCTTAGCCCATTTCAGTTCATACTGTTAGCCCAGTTCAGGTCATACTGTTAGCCCAGTTCAGTTTGTACCGTTAGCCCAGTTCAGTTTGTACCGTTAGCCCAGTTCAATTTGTTCTGTTAGCCCAGTTCAGTTCATACCGTTAGCCCAGTTCAGTTTGTAACGTTAACCCAGTTCAGTTCGTACAGTTAGCCCAGTTCAGTTTGTACTGTTAGCCCAGTTCAGTTCATACCGTTAGCCCAGTTCAGTTTGTATTGTTAGTCCAGTTCAGGTTGTACCAATAGCCCAGTTCAGTTCATACTGTTAACCCAGATCGGTTTGTACTGTTAGCCCAGTTCAGTTCACACTGTTAGCCCAGTTCAGGTCATACTGTTAGCCCATTTCAGTTCACACTGTTAGCCGAGTTCAGTTCCTACTGTTAGCCCAGTTCAGTTCACACCGTTAGCCCAGTTCAGTTCATACCGTTAGCCCAGTTCAGTTCATACCGTTAGCCCAGTTCAGTTTGTACCTCTAGCCCAGTTCAGATCATACCATTAGCCCAGATCAGTTTGTACCACTATCCCAGTTCAGTTCATACCGTTAGCCCAGTTCCGTTTGTACCGTTAGGCCAGTTCAGACCGTTAGCCCAGTTCAGTTTGTACCACTAGCCCAGTTCCGTTTGTACTGTTAGTCCAGTTCAGTTCAAACAGTTAGCCCAGTTCAGTTCATACCGTTAGCCCAGTTCAGTTTATACCGTTAGGCCAGTTCAGACCGTTAGCCCAGTTCAGCTTGTACCACTAGCCCAGTTCAGTTCATACTGTTAGCCCAGTTCAGGTCATACTGTTATCCCAGTTCAGTTCATACTGATATCCCAGTTCAGTTCATACCATTAGCCCAGTTCATTTCATACCGTTAGCCCAGTTCAGTTTGTACAATTAGCCCAGTTGAGGTCATACTGTTAGCCCAGTTCAGGTCATACTGTTAGCCCAGATCAGTTCATACTGTTAGCCCAGTTCAGTTCATACTGTTAGCCCAGTTCAGTTCGTACTGTTAGCCCAGTTCACTTTGTACCACTGGCCCAGTGGAGTTCATAACGTTAGGCCAGTTCAGTTCGTACCACTAGCCCAGTTCAGTTCGTACCGTTAGCCCAGTTCAGTTCATACCGTTAACCCAGATCAGTTTGTACCGTTAGTCCGGTTCAGTTCATACCATTAGCCCAGTTCAGTTTGTACCGTTAGCCCAGTTCAGTTCATACCGTCAGCCAAGTTCGGTTTGTACTGTTAGGCCAGATCAGTTTGTACCATTAGCCCAGTTCAGTTCATACCGTTAGCCCAGTTCAGTTCATACCGTTAGCCCAGTTCAGTTCATACCGTTAGCTCAGTTCAGTTTGTACTGTTAGCCCAGTTCAGTTTGTACCACTAGCCCAGTTCAGTTCATACCGTTAGCCCAGTTCAGATTGTACCACTAGCCCAGTTCAGTTCATACCGTTAGCCCAGATCAGTTCAAAACGTTAGCCCAGTTCAGTTTGTACCATTAGCACAGTTCAGGTCATACTGTTAGACCAGTTCAGGTCATACTGTTGGCCCAGTTAAGTTCATACCATTAGCCCAGTTCAGTTTGTACCGTTAGCCCAGTTCAGTTTGTACCATTAGTCCAGTTCAGTTTGTAACGTTAGCCCAGTTCAGTTCAGACCGTTAGCCCAGTTCAGTTTATACTGTTAGCCCAGTTCAGTTTATACCGTTAGCCCTGTTCAGTTTGTATTGTAAGCCCAGTTCAGTTCATACCATTAGCCCAGTTCAGTTTGTACCGTTAGCCCAGTTCAGTTCATACCGTTAGCCCAGTTCAGTTTGTATTGTTAGCCCTGTATAGTTCATACCGTTAGCCCAGTTCAGTTTGTACCATTAGTCCAGTTCAGTTTGTAACGTTAGCCCAGTTCAGTTCAGACCGTTAGCCCAGTTCAGTTTATACTGTTAGCCCAGTTCAGTTTATACCGTTAGCCCAGTTCAGTTTGTATTGTAAGCCCAGTTCAGTTCATACCATTAGCCCAGTTCAGTTTGTAGCACTAGCTCAGTTCAGTTCATACCGTTAGCCCAGTTCAGTTTGTACTGTTAGCCCAGTTCAGTTCATACCGTTAGCCCAGTTCAGTTTGTACCACTAGCCCAGTTCAGATCATAACATTAACCCAGATCAGTTTGTACCACTAGCCCAGTTCCGTTTGTACTGTTAGTCCAGTTCAGTTCAAACCGTTAGCCCAGTTCAGTTCATACCGTTAGCCCAGTTCAGTTTATACTGTTAGGCCAGTTCAGACCGTTAGCCCATTTCAGCTTGTACCACTAGCCCAGTTCAGTTCATACCGTTAGCCCAGTTCAGTTCATACCGTTAGCCCAGTTCTGTTCATACCGTTAGCCAAGTTCGGTTTGTACTGTTAGGCCAGTTCTGTTCGTAACATTAGCCCAGTTCAGTTCATACCATTAGCCCAGATCAGTTTGTACCACTATCCCAGTTCAGTTCATACCGTTAGCCCAGTTCCGTTTGTACCACTAGCCCAGTTCAGTTCATACCGTTAGCCCAGTTCAGTTTATACCGTTAGGCCAGTTCAGACCGCTAGCCCAGTTCAGTTTGTACCACTAGCCCAGTTCCGTTTGTACTGTTAGTCCAGTTCAGTTCAAACAGTTAGCCCAGTTCAGTTCATACCGTTAGCCCAGTTCAGTTTATACCGTTAGGCCAGTTCAGACCGTTAGCCCAGTTCAGCTTGTACCACTAGCCCAGTTCAGTTCATACTGTTAGCCCAGTTCAGGTCATACTGTTATCCCAGTTCAGTTCATACTGTTATCCCAGTTCAGTTCATACCGTTAACCCAGTTCAGTTCATACCGTTAGCCCAGTTCAGTTTGTACAATTAGCCCAGTTGAGGTCATACTGTTAGCCCAGTTCAGGTCATACTGTTAGCCCAGATCAGTTCATACTGTTAGCCCAGTTCAGGTCATACTGTTAGCCCAGTTCAGGTCATACTGTTAGCCCAGTTCAGTTCATACCATTAGCCCAGTTCAGTTCGTACCACTAGCCCAGTTCAGTTCGTACCGTTAGCCCAGTTCAGTTCATACCGTTAACCCAGATCAGTTTGTACCGTTAGTCCGGTTCAGTTCATACCATTAGCCCAGTTCAGTTTGTACGGTTAGCCCAGTTCAGTTCATACCGTCAGCCAAGTTCGGTTTGTACTGTTAGGCCAGATCAGTTTGTACCATTAGCCCAGTTCAGTTCATACTGTTAGCCCAGTTCAGTTTCTACCATTAGCCCAGTTCAGTTTGTACCGTTAGCCCAGTTCAGTTTGTACCATTAGCCCAGTTCAGTTCATACTGTTAGCCCAGTTCAGGTCATACTTTTAGCCCATTTCAGTTCATACTGTTAGCCCAGTTCAGGTCATACTGTTAGCCCAGTTCAGTTCATACTGTTAGCCCAGTTCAGGTCATACTGTTAGCCCAGTTCAGTTCGTACTGTTAGCCCAGTTCACTTTGTAGCACTAGCCCAGTTGAGATCATACCGTTAGGCCAGTTCAGTTTGTACCGTTAGCCCAGTTCAGTTCATACCGTTAACCCAGTTCAGTTTGTACCGTTAGTCCGGTTCAGTTCATACCGTTAGCCAAGTTCGGTTTGTACCGTTAGCCCAGTTCAGTTCATACCATTAGACAAGTTCGGTTTGTACCAGTAGCCCAGTTCAGTTTCTACCGTTAGCCCAGTTCAATTTGTTCTGTTAGCCCAGTTCAGTTTGTACCGTTAGCCCAGTTCAATTTGTTCTGTTAGCCCAGTTCAGTTTGTACTGTTAGCCCAGTTCAGTTTGTACCGTTAGCCCAGTTCAGTTCGTACCGTTAGCCCAGTTCAGTTTGTACCGTTAGTCCGGTTCAGTTCATACCGTTAGCCCAGTTCAGGTCATACTCTTAGCCCATTTCAGTTCATACTGTTAGCCCAGTTCAGGTCATACTGTTAGCCCAGTTCAGTTTGTACCGTTAGCCCAGTTCAGTTTGTACCGTTAGCCCAGTTCAATTTGTTCTGTTAGCCCAGTTCAGTTCATACCGTTAGCCCAGTTCAATTTGTATTGTTAGCCCAGTTCAGTTCATACCGTTAGACCAGTTCAGGTTGTACCAATAGCCCAGTTCAGTTCATACTGTTAACCCAGATCGGTTTGTACTGTTAGCCCAGTTCAGATCACACTGTTAGCCCAGTTCAGGTCATACTGTTAGCCCATTTCAGTTCACACTGTTAGCCGAGTTCAGTTCCTACTGTTAGCCCAGTTCAGTTCACACCGTTAGCCCAGTTCAGTTCATACCGTTAGCCCAGTTCAGTTCATACAGTTAGCCCAGTTCAGTTTGTACCACTAGCCCAGTTCAGATCATACCATTAGCCCAGATCAGTTTGTACCACTATCCCAGTTCAGTTCATACCGTTAGCCCAGTTCCGTTTGTACCGTTAGGCCAGTTCAGAGCGTTAGCCCAGTTCAGTTTGTACCACTAGCCCAGTTCCGTTTGTACTGTTAGTCCAGTTCAGTTCAAACAGTTAGCCCAGTTCAGTTCATACCGTTAGCCCAGTTCAGTTTATACCGTTAGGCCAGTTCAGACCGTTAGCCCAGTTCAGTTTGTACCGTTAGCCCAGTTCAGTTCATACCGTTAACCAAGATCAGTTTGTACCGTTAGTCCGGTTCAGTTCATACCGTTAGCCAAGTTCGGTTTGTACCGTTAGCCCAGTTCAGTTCATACCATTAGACAAGTTCGGTTTGTACCAGTAGCCCAGTTCAGTTTCTACCGTTAGCCCAGTTCAATTTGTTCTGTTAGCCCAGTTCAGTTTGTACCGTTAGCCCAGTTCAATTTGTTCTGTTAGCCCAGTTCAGTTTGTACTGTTAGCCCAGTTCAGTTTGTACCGTTAGCCCAGTTCAGTTCGTACCGTTAGCCCAGTTCAGTTTGTACCGTTAGTCCGGTTCAGTTCATACCGTTAGCCCAGTTCAGGTCATACTCTTAGCCCATTTCAGTTCATACTGTTAGCCCAGTTCAGGTCATACTGTTAGCCCAGTTCAGTTTGTACCGTTAGCCCAGTTCAGTTTGTACCGTTAGCCCAGTTCAATTTGTTCTGTTAGCCCAGTTCAGTTCATACCGTTAGCCCAGTTCAGTTTGTATTGTTAGCCCTGTACAGTTCATACCGTTAGACCAGTTCAGGTTGTACCAATAGCCCAGTTCAGTTCATACTGTTAACCCAGATCGGTTTGTACTGTTAGCCCAGTTCAGATCACACTGTTAGCCCAGTTCAGGTCATACTGTTAGCCCATTTCAGTTCACACTGTTAGCCGAGTTCAGTTCCTACTGTTAGCCCAGTTCAGTTCACACCGTTAGCCCAGTTCAGTTCATACCGTTAGCCCAGTTCAGTTCATACAGTTAGCCCAGTTCAGTTTGTACCACTAGCCCAGTTCAGATCATACCATTAGCCCAGATCAGTTTGTACCACTATCCCAGTTCAGTTCATACCGTTAGCCCAGTTCCGTTTGTACCGTTAGGCCAGTTCAGACCGTTAGCCCAGTTCAGTTTGTACCACTAGCCCAGTTCCGTTTGTACTGTTAGTCCAGTTCAGTTCAAACAGTTAGCCCAGTTCAGTTCATACCGTTAGCCCAGTTCAGTTTATACCGTTAGGCCAGTTCAGACCGTTAGCCCAGTTCAGCTTGTACCACTAGCCCAGTTCAGTTCATACTGTTAGCCCAGTTCAGGTCATACTGTTATCCCAGTTCAGTTCATACTGATATCCCAGTTCAGTTCATACCATTAGCCCAGTTCATTTCATACCGTTAGCCCAGTTCAGTTTGTACAATTAGCCCAGTTGAGGTCATACTGTTAGCCCAGTTCAGGTCATACTGTTAGCCCAGATCAGTTCATACTGTTAGCCCAGTTCAGTTCATACTGTTAGCCCAGTTCAGTTCGTACTGTTAGCCCAGTTCACTTTGTACCACTGGCCCAGTGGAGTTCATAACGTTAGGCCAGTTCAGTTCGTACCACTAGCCCAGTTCAGTTCGTACCGTTAGCCCAGTTCAGTTCATACCGTTAACCCAGATCAGTTTGTACCGTTAGTCCGGTTCAGTTCATACCATTAGCCCAGTTCAGTTTGTACCGTTAGCCCAGTTCAGTTCATACCGTCAGCCAAGTTCGGTTTGTACTGTTAGGCCAGATCAGTTTGTACCATTAGCCCAGTTCAGTTCATACCGTTAGCCCAGTTCAGTTCATACCGTTAGCCCAGTTCAGTTCATACCGTTAGCTCAGTTCAGTTTGTACTGTTAGCCCAGTTCAGTTTGTACCACTAGCCCAGTTCAGTTCATACCGTTAGCCCAGTTCAGATTGTACCACTAGCCCAGTTCAGTTCATACCGTTAGCCCAGATCAGTTCAAAACGTTAGCCCAGTTCAGTTTGTACCATTAGCACAGTTCAGGTCATACTGTTAGACCAGTTCAGGTCATACTGTTGGCCCAGTTAAGTTCATACCATTAGCCCAGTTCAGTTTGTACCGTTAGCCCAGTTCAGTTCATACCGTTAGCCCAGTTCAGTTTGTATTGTTAGCCCTGTATAGTTCATACCGTTAGCCCAGTTCAGTTTGTACCATTAGTCCAGTTCAGTTTGTAACGTTAGCCCAGTTCAGTTCAGACCGTTAGCCCAGTTCAGTTTATACTGTTAGCCCAGTTCAGTTTATACCGTTAGCCCAGTTCAGTTTGTATTGTAAGCCCAGTTCAGTTCATACCATTAGCCCAGTTCAGTTTGTAGCACTAGCTCAGTTCAGTTCATACCGTTAGCCCAGTTCAGTTTGTACTGTTAGCCCAGTTCAGTTCATACCGTTAGCCCAGTTCAGTTTGTACCACTAGCCCAGTTCAGATCATAACATTAACCCAGATCAGTTTGTACCACTAGCCCAGTTCCGTTTGTACTGTTAGTCCAGTTCAGTTCAAACCGTTAGCCCAGTTCAGTTCATACCGTTAGCCCAGTTCAGTTTATACTGTTAGGCCAGTTCAGACCGTTAGCCCATTTCAGCTTGTACCACTAGCCCAGTTCAGTTCATACTGTTAGCCCAGTTCAGGTCATACTGTTATCCCAGTTCAGTTCATACTGTTATCCCAGTTCAGTTCATACCGTTAGCGCAGTTCAGTTGATACCGTTAGCCCAGTTCAGTTTGTACAATTAGCCCAGTTGAGGTCATTCTGTTAGCCCAGTTCAGTTCATTCTGTTAACCCAGTTCAGGTCATACTGTTAGCCCAGTTCAGTTCGTACCGTTAGCCCAGTTCAGTTCATACCGTTAACCCAGATCAGTTTGTACCGTTAGTCCGGTTCAGTTCATACCATTCGCCCAGTTCAGTTTGTACCGTTAGCCCAGTTCAGTTCATACTGTTAGCCCGGTTCAGGTCATACTGTTAGCCCAGTTCAGTTCGTACTGTTGGCCCAGTTCACTTTGTACCACTAGCCCAGTTGAGTTCATACCGTTAGGATAGTTCAGTTCGTACCACTAGCCCAGTTCAGTTCGTACCGTTAGCCCAGTTCAGTTCATACCGTTAACCCAGATCAGTTTGTGCCGTTAGTCCGGTTCAGTTCATACCATTCGCCCAGTTCAGTTTGTACCGTTAGCCCAGTTCAGTTCATACCGTTAGCCCAGTTCAGTTCATACTGTTATCCCAGTTCAGTTCATACCGTTAGCGCAGTTCAGTTGATACCGTTAGCCCAGTTCAGTTTGTACAATTAGCCCAGTTGAGGTCATTCTGTTAGCCCAGTTCAGTTCATTCTGTTAACCCAGTTCAGGTCATACTGTTAGCCCAGTTCAGTTCGTACCGTTAGCCCAGTTCAGTTCATACCGTTAACCCAGATCAGTTTGTACCGTTAGTCCGGTTCAGTTCATACCATTCGCCCAGTTCAGTTTGTACCGTTAGCCCAGTTCAGTTCATACTGTTAGCCCGGTTCAGGTCATACTGTTAGCCCAGTTCAGTTCGTACTGTTGGCCCAGTTCACTTTGTACCACTAGCCCAGTTGAGTTCATACCGTTAGGATAGTTCAGTTCGTACCACTAGCCCAGTTCAGTTCGTACCGTTAGCCCAGTTCAGTTCATACCGTTAACCCAGATCAGTTTGTGCCGTTAGTCCGGTTCAGTTCATACCATTCGCCCAGTTCAGTTTGTACCGTTAGCCCAGTTCAGTTCAGACCGTTAGCCCAGTTCAGTTTATACTGTTAGCCCAGTTCAGTTTATACCGTTAGCCCAGTTCAGTTTGTATTGTAAGCCCAGTTCAGTTCATACCATTAGCCCAGTTCAGTTTGTAGCACTAGCCCAGTTCAGTTCATACCGTTAGCCCAGTTCAGTTTGTACTGTTAGCCCAGTTCAGTTCATACCGTTAGCCCAGTTCAGTTTGTATTGTTAGCCCTGTACAGTTCATACCGTTAGCCCAGTTCAGGTTGTACCGTTAGCCCAGTTCAGTTTGTACCGTTAGCCCAGTCCAGTTTGTACCGTTAGCCCAGATCAGTTCAAAACGTTAGCCCAGTTCAGTTTGTACCGTTAGCCCAGTTCAGTTCAGACCTTTAGCCCAGTTCAGTTCATACCGTTAGCCCAGTTCAGTTTATACCACTACCCCAGTTCAGTTCATACCGTTAGCCCAGTTCCGTTTGTACCACTAGCCCAGTTCCGTTTGTACTGTTAGTCCAGTTCAGATCATACCGTTAGCCCAGTTCAGTTTGTGCCGTTAGCCCAGTTCAGTTTGTACCGTTAGCCCAGTTCAGTTCATACCGTTAGCCAAGTTCGGTTTGTACTGTTAGGCCAGTTCTGTTCGTACCATTAGCCCAGTTCAGTTCATACCATTAGCCCAGATCAGTTTGTACCACTATCCCAGTTCAGTTCATACCGTTAGCCCAGTTCAGTTTGTACCACTAGCCCAGTTCAGTTCATACCGTTAGCCCAGTTCAGTTTGTACCATTAGCCCAGTTCAGGTCATACCATTAGCCCAGATCAGTTTGTACCACTATCCCAGTTCAGTTCATACCGTTAGCCCAGTTCCGTTTGTACCACTAGCCCAGTTCAGTTCATACCGTTAACCCAGTTCAGTTTATACCGTTAGGCCAGTTCAGACCGTTAGCCCAGTTCAGTTTGTACCACTAGCCCAGTTCCGTTTGTACTGTTAGTCCAGTTCAGTTCAAACCGTTAGCCCAGTTCAGTTCATACCGTTAGCCCAGTTCAGTTTATACCGTTAGGCCAGTTCAGACCGTTAGCCCATTTCAGCTTGTACCACTAGCCCAGTTCAGTTCATACTGTTAGCCCAGTTCAGTTTATACCTTTAGGCCAGTTCAGACCGTTAGCCCAGTTCAGTTTGTACCACTAGCCCAGTTCCGTTTGTACTGTTAGTCCAGTTCAGTTCAAACCGTTAGCCCAGTTCAGTTCATACCGTTAGCCCAGTTCAGTTTATACCGTTAGGCCAGTTCAGACCGTTAGCCCATTTCAGCTTGTACCACTAGCCCAGTTCAGTTCATACTGTTAGCCCAGTTCAGGTCATACTGTTATCCCAGTTCAGTTCATACTGTTATCCCAGTTCAGTTCATACCGTTAGCCCAGTTCAGTTGATACCGTTAGCCCAGTTCAGTTGATACCGTTAGCCCAGTTCAGTTTGTACAATTAGCCCAGTTGAGGTCATACTGTTAGCCCAGTTCAGTTCATTCTGTTAGCCCAGTTCAGGTCATACTGTTAGCCCAGTTCAGTTCCTACTGTTAGCCCATTTCAGTTCGTACTGTTGGCCCAGTTCACTTTGTACCACTAGCACAGTTGAGTTCATACCTTTAGGATAGTTCAGTTCGTACCACTAGCCCAGTTCAGTTCGTACCGTTAGCCCAGTTCAGTTCATACCGTTAACACAGAACAGTTTGTACCGTTAGTCCGGTTCAGTTCATACCATTAGCCCAGTTCAGTTTGTACCGTTAGCCCTGTATAGTTCATACCGTTAGCCCAGTTCAGTTTGTACCATTAGTCCAGTTCAGTTTGTACCGTTAGCCCAGTTCAGTTCAGACCGTTAGCCCAGTTCAGTTTATACTGTTAGCCCAGTTCAGTTTGTACCGTTAGCCCAGTTCAGTTCATACCATTAGCCCAGTTCAGTTTGTAGCACTAGCTCAGTTCAGTTTGTACCGTTAGTCCAGTTCAGGTTGTACCAATAGCCCAGTTCAGTTCATACCGTTAGCCCAGTTCAGTTTGTACTGTTAGCCCAGTTCAGTTCATACCGTTAGCCCAGTTCAGTTTGTACCACTAGCCCAGTTCAGATCATAACATTAGCCCAGATCAGTTTGTACCACTAGCCCAGTTGAGTTCATACCGTTAGGATAGTTCAGTTCGTACCACTAGCCCAGTTCAGTTCGTACCGTTAGCCCAGTTCAGTTCATACCGTTAACCCAGATCAGTTTGTACCGTTAGTCCGGTTCAGTTCATACCATTCGCCCAGTTCAGTTTGTACCGTTAGCCCAGTTCAGTTCATACCGTTAGCCCAGTTCAGTTCAGACCGTTAGCCCAGTTCAGTTTATACTGTTAGCCCAGTTCAGTTTATACCGTTAGCCCAGTTCAGTTTGTATTGTAAGCCCAGTTCAGTTCATACCATTAGCCCACTTCGGTTTGTAGCACTAGCCCAGTTCAGTTCATACCGTTAGCCCAGTTCAGTTTGTATTGTTAGCCCTGTACAGTTCATACCGTTAGCCCAGTTCAGGTTGTACCGTTAGCCCAGTTCAGTTTGTACCGTTAGCCCAGTTCAGTTTGTACCTTTAGCCCAGATCAGTTCAAAACGTTAGCCCAGTTCAGTTTGTACCGTTAGCCCAGTTCAGTTCAGACGTTTAGCCCAGTTCAGTTCATACCGTTAGCCCAGTTCAGTTTGTACCACTATCCCAGTTCAGTTCATACCGTTAGCCCAGTTCCGTTTGTACCACTAGCCCAGTTCCGTTTGTACTGTTAGTCCAGTTCAGAGCATACCGTTAGCCCAGTTCAGTTTGTGCCGTTAGCCCAGTTCAGTTTGTACCGTTAGCCCAGTTCAGTTGATACCGTTAGCCAAGTTCGGTTTGTACTGTTAGGCCAGTTCTGTTCGTACCATTAGCCCAGTTCAGTTCATACCATTAGCCCAGATCAGTTTGTACCACTATCCCAGTTCAGTTCATACCGTTAGCCCAGTTCAGTTTGTACCACTAGCCCAGTTCAGTTCATACCATTAGCCCAGTTCAGTTTGTACCACTAGCCCAGTTCAGGTCATACCATTAGCCCAGATCAGTTTGTACCACTATCCCAGTTTAGTTCATACCGTTAGCCCAGTTCCGTTTGTACCACTAGCCCAGTTCAGTTCATACCGTTAACCCAGTTCAGTTTATACCGTTAGGCCAGTTCAGACCGTTAGCCCAGTTCAGTTTGTACCACTAGCCCAGTTCCGTTTGTACTGTTAGTCCAGTTCAGTTCAAACCGTTAGCCCAGTTCAGTTCATACCGTTAGCCCAGTTCAGTTTATACCGTTAGGCCAGTTCAGTTTATACCGTTAGGCCAGTTCAGACCGTTAGCCCATTTCAGCTTGTACCACTAGCCCAGTTCAGTTCATACTGTTAGCCCAGTTCAGGTCATACTGTTATCCCAGTTCAGTTCATACTGTTATCCCAGTTCAGTTCATACTGTTATCCCAGTTCAGTTCATACCGTTAGCCCAGTTCAGTTTGTGCCGTTAGCCCAGTTCAGTTTGTACCGTTAGCCCAGTTCAGTTCATACCGTTAGCCAAGTTTGGTTTGTACTGTTAGGCCAGTTCTGTTCGTACCATTAGCCCAGTTCAGTTCATACCATTAGCCCAGATCAGTTTGTACCACTAGCCCAGTTCAGTTCATACCGTTAGCCCAGTTCAGTTTGTACTGTTAGCCCAGTTCAGGTCATACTGTTATCCCAGTTCAGTCCATACTGTTATCCCAGTTCAGTTCATACCGTTAACCCAGTTCAGTTTGTACCACTATCCCAGTTCAGTTCATACCGTTAGCCCAGTTCCGTTTCTACCACTAGCCCAGTTCCGTTTGTACTGTTAGTCCAGTTCAGATCATACCGTTAGCCCAGTTCAGTTTATACCGTTAGGCCAGTTCAGACCATTAGCCCAGTTCAGTTTGTACCATTAGCCCAGTTCAGTTCATACCGTTAGCACAGTTCAGTTCATACCGTTAGCCCATTTCAGTTCACACCGTTTCCCCAGTTCAGTTCATACCATTAGCGCAGTTGAGTTCATACCGTTAGCGCAGTTCAGTTCATACCGTTAGCGCAGTTCCATTTATACTGTTAGTCCAGTTCAGTTCATACATTTAGCGCAGTTCCGTTTATACTGTTAGTCCAGTTCAGTTCATACCGTTAGCGCAGTTCCGTTTGTACTGTTAGCGCAGTTCAGTTTGTACCGTTAGCCCAGTTCAGTTTGTACCGTTAGCCCAATTCAGTTTGTACTGTTAGCCCAGTTCAGTTCATACCGTTAGCCCAGTTCAGTTTGTACCGTTAGCCCAATTCAGTTTGTACTGTTAGCCCAGTTCAGTTCATACCGTTAGCCCAGTTCAGTTCATACCACTAGCCCAGTTCAGTTTGTACCGTTAGCCCAGTTCAGGTCATACTGTTATCCCAGTTCAGTTCATACTGTTATCCCAGTTCAGTTTGTACTGTTAGCCCAGTTCAGTTCATACCGTTAGCCCAGTTCAGTTTGTACTGTTAGCCCAGATCAGGTCATACTGTTATCCCAGTTCAGTTCATACTGTTATCCCAGTTCAGTTCATACCGTTAGCCCAGTTCAGTTGATACCGTTAGCCCAGTTCAGTTTGTACAATTAGCCCAGTTGAGGTCATACTGTTAGCCCAGTTCAGTTCGTGCTGTTGGCCCAGTTCACTTTGTACCACTAGCCCAGTTCACTTTGTACCACTAGCCCAGTTGAGTTCATACCGTTAGGATAGTTCAGTTTGTACCACTAGCCCAGTTCAGTTCGTACCGTTAGCCCAGTTCAGATCATACCGTTAACCCAGAACAGTTTGTACCGTTAGTCCGGTTCAGTTCATACCATTAGCCCAGTTCAGTTTGTACCGTTAGCCCAGTTCAGTTCATACCGTTAGCCCAGTTCAGTTTGTATTGTTAGCCCTGTATAGTTCATACCGTTAGCCCAGTTCAGTTTGTACCATTAGTCCAGTTCAGTTTGTACCGTTAGCCCAGTTCAGTTCAGACCGTTAGCCCAGTTCAGTTTATACTGTTAGCACAGTTCAGTTTATACCGTTAGCCCAGTTCATTTTGTAGCACTAGCTCAGTTCAGTTTGTACCGTTAGTCCAGTTCAGGTTGTACCAATAGCCCAGTTCAGTTCATACCGTTAGCCCAGTTCAGTTTGTACTGTTAGCCCAGTTCAGTTCATACCGTTAGCCCAGTTCAGTTTGTACCACTAGCCCAGTTCAGATCATAACATTAGCCCAGATCAGTTTGTACCACTAGCCCAGTTCCGTTTGTACTGTTAGTCCAGTTCAGTTCAAACCGTTAGCCCAGTTCAGTTCATACCGTTAGCCCAGTTCAGTTTATACCGTTAGGCCAGTTCAGACCGTTAGCCCATTTCAGCTTGTACCACTAGCCCAGTTCAGTTCATACTGTTAGCCCAGTTCAGGTCATACTGTTATCCCAGTTCAGTTCATACTGTTATCCCAGTTCAGTTCATACCGTTAGCCCAGTTCAGTTTGTACTGTTAGCCCAGTTCAGTTCATACCGTTAGCCCAGTTCAGTTTGTACCACTAGCCCAGTTCAGATCATAACATTAGCCCAGATCAGTTTGTACCACTAGCCCAGTTGAGTTCATACCGTTAGGATAGTTCAGTTCGTACCACTAGCCCAGTTCAGTTCGTACCGTTAGCCCAGTTCAGTTCATACCGTTAACCCAGATCAGTTTGTACCGTTAGTCCGGTTCAGTTCATACCATTCGCCCAGTTCAGTTTGTACCGTTAGCCCAGTTCAGTTCATACCGTTAGCCCAGTTCAGTTCAGACCGTTAGCCCAGTTCAGTTTATACTGTTAGCCCAGTTCAGTTTATACCGTTAGCCCAGTTCCGTTTGTACCACTAGCCCAGTTCAGTTCATACCGTTAACCCAGTTCAGTTTATACCGTTAGGCCAGTTCATACCGTTAGCCCAGTTCAGTTTGTATTGTAAGCCCAGTTCAGTTCATACCATTAGCCCACTTCGGTTTGTAGCACTAGCCCAGTTCAGTTCATACCGTTAGCCCAGATCAGTTTGTATTGTTAGCCCTGTACAGTTCATACCGTTATCCCAGTTCAGGTTGTACCGTTAGCCCAGTTCAGTTTGTACCGTTAGCCCAGTTCAGTTTGTACCTTTAGCCCAGATCAGTTCAAAACGTTAGCCCAGTTCAGTTTGTACCGTTAGCCCAGTTCAGTTCAGACGTTTAGCCCAGTTCAGTTCATACCGTTAGCCCAGTTCAGTTTGTACCACTATCCCAGTTCAGTTCATACCGTTAGCCCAGTTCCGTTTGTACCACTAGCCCAGTTCCGTTTGTACTGTTAGTCCAGTTCAGATCATACCGTTAGCCCAGTTCAGTTTGTGCCGTTAGCCCAGTTCTGTTCGTACCATTAGCCCAGTTCAGTTCATACCATTAGCCCAGATCAGTTTGTACCACTATCCCAGTTCAGTTCATACCGTTAGCCCAGTTCAGTTTGTACCACTAGCCCAGTTCAGTTCATACCGTTAGCCCAGTTCAGTTTGTACCACTAGCCCAGTTCAGGTCATACCATTAGCCCAGATCAGTTTGTACCACTAGCCCAGTTGAGTTCATACCGTTAGGATAGTTCAGTTCGTACCACTATCCCAGTTCAGTTCGTACCGTTAGCCCAGTTCAGTTCATACCGTTAACCCAGATCAGTTTGTACCGTTAGTCCGGTTCAGTTCATACCATTCGCCCAGTTCAGTTTGTACCGTTAGCCCAGTTCAGTTCATACCGTTAGCCCAGTTCAGTTCATACCGTTAGCCCAGTTCAGTTTGTACCACTAGCCCAGTTCAGGTCATACCATTAGCCCAGATCAGTTTGTACCACTATCCCAGTTCAGTTCATACCGTTAGCCCAGTTCCGTTTGTACCACTAGCCCAGTTCAGTTCATACCGTTAACCCAGTTCAGTTTATACCGTTAGGCCAGTTCAGACCGTTAGCCCAGTTCAGTTTGTACCACTAGCCCAGTTCCGTTTGTACTGTTAGTCCAGTTCAGTTCAAACCGTTAGCCCAGTTCAGTTCATACCGTTAGCCCAGTTCAGTTTATACCGTTAGGCCAGTTCAGACCGTTAGCCCATTTCAGCTTGTACCACTAGCCCAGTTCAGTTCATACTGTTAGCCCAGTTCAGGTCATACTGTTATCCCAGTTCAGTTCATACTGTTATCCCAGTTCAGTTCATACTGTTATCCCAGTTCAGTTCATACCGTTAGCCCAGTTCAGTTTGTGCCGTTAGCCCAGTTCAGTTTGTACCGTTAGCCCAGTTCAGTTCATACCGTTAGCCAAGTTTGGTTTGTACTGTTAGGCCAGTTCTGTTCGTACCATTAGCCCAGTTCAGTTCATACCATTAGCCCAGATCAGTTTGTACCACTAGCCCAGTTCAGTTCATACCGTTAGCCCAGTTCAGTTTGTACTGTTAGCCCAGTTCAGGTCATACTGTTATCCCAGTTCAGTTCATACCGTTAACCCAGTTCAGTTTGTACCACTATCCCAGTTCAGTTCATACCGTTAGCCCAGTTCCGTTTCTACCACTAGCCCAGTTCAGTTCATACCGTTAGCCCAGTTCAGTTTGTACCACTAGCCCAGTTCAGTTCATACCGTTAGCCCAGTTCAGTTTGTACCATTAGCCCAGTTCAGGTCATACCATTAGCCCAGATCAGTTTGTACCACTATCCCAGTTCAGTTCATACCGTTAGCCCAGTTCCGTTTGTACCACTAGCCCAGTTCAGTTCATACCGTTAACCCAGTTCAGTTTATACCGTTAGGCCAGTTCAGACCGTTAGCCCAGTTCAGTTTGTACCACTAGCCCAGTTCCGTTTGTACTGTTAGTCCAGTTCAGTTCAAACCGTTAGCCCAGTTCAGTTCATACCGTTAGCCCAGTTCAGTTTATACCGTTAGGCCAGTTCAGACCGTTAGCCCATTTCAGCTTGTACCACTAGCCCAGTTCAGTTCATACTGTTAGCCCAGTTCAGTTTATACCTTTAGGCCAGTTCAGACCGTTAGCCCAGTTCAGTTTGTACCACTAGCCCAGTTCCGTTTGTACTGTTAGTCCAGTTCAGTTCAAACCGTTAGCCCAGTTCAGTTCATACCGTTAGCCCAGTTCAGTTTATACCGTTAGGCCAGTTCAGACCGTTAGCCCATTTCAGCTTGTACCACTAGCCCAGTTCAGTTCATACTGTTAGCCCAGTTCAGGTCATACTGTTATCCCAGTTCAGTTCATACTGTTATCCCAGTTCAGTTCATACCGTTAGCCCAGTTCAGTTGATACCGTTAGCCCAGTTCAGTTGATACCGTTAGCCCAGTTCAGTTTGTACAATTAGCCCAGTTGAGGTCATACTGTTAGCCCAGTTCAGTTCATTCTGTTAGCCCAGTTCAGGTCATACTGTTAGCCCAGTTCAGTTCCTACTGTTAGCCCATTTCAGTTCGTACTGTTGGCCCAGTTCACTTTGTACCACTAGCACAGTTGAGTTCATACCTTTAGGATAGTTCAGTTCGTACCACTAGCCCAGTTCAGTTCGTACCGTTAGCCCAGTTCAGTTCATACCGTTAACCCAGAACAGTTTGTACCGTTAGTCCGGTTCAGTTCATACCATTAGCCCAGTTCAGTTTGTACCGTTAGCCCTGTATAGTTCATACCGTTAGCCCAGTTCAGTTTGTACCATTAGTCCAGTTCAGTTTGTACCGTTAGCCCAGTTCAGTTCAGACCGTTAGCCCAGTTCAGTTTATACTGTTAGCCCAGTTCAGTTTATACCGTTAGCCCAGTTCAGTTCATACCATTAGCCCAGTTCAGTTTGTAGCACTAGCTCAGTTCAGTTTGTACCGTTAGTCCAGTTCAGGTTGTACCAATAGCCCAGTTCAGTTCATACCGTTAGCCCAGTTCAGTTTGTACTGTTAGCCCAGTTCAGTTCATACCGTTAGCCCAGTTCAGTTTGTACCACTAGCCCAGTTCAGATCATAACATTAGCCCAGATCAGTTTGTACCACTAGCCCAGTTGAGTTCATACCGTTAGGATAGTTCAGTTCGTACCACTAGCCCAGTTCAGTTCGTACCGTTAGCCCAGTTCAGTTCATACCGTTAACCCAGATCAGTTTGTACCGTTAGTCCGGTTCAGTTCATACCATTCGCCCAGTTCAGTTTGTACCGTTAGCCCAGTTCAGTTCATACCGTTAGCCCAGTTCAGTTCAGACCGTTAGCCCAGTTCAGTTTATACTGTTAGCCCAGTTCAGTTTATACCGTTAGCCCAGTTCAGTTTGTATTGTAAGCCCAGTTCAGTTCATACCATTAGCCCACTTCGGTTTGTAGCACTAGCCCAGTTCAGTTCATACCGTTAGCCCAGTTCAGTTTGTATTGTTAGCCCTGTACAGTTCATACCGTTAGCCCAGTTCAGGTTGTACCGTTAGCCCAGTTCAGTTTGTACCGTTAGCCCAGTTCAGTTTGTACCTTTAGCCCAGATCAGTTCAAAACGTTAGCCCAGTTCAGTTTGTACCGTTAGCCCAGTTCAGTTCATACTGTTATCCCAGTTCAGTTCATACCGTTAGCCCAGTTCAGTTGATACCGTTAGCCCAGTTCAGTTTGTACAATTAGCCCAGTTCAGTTCATACCGTTAACCCAGTTCAGTTTATACCGTTAGGCCAGTTCAGACCGTTAGCCCAGTTCAGTTTATACTGTTAGCCCAGTTCAGTTTATACCGTTAGCCCAGTTCAGTTCATACCATTAGCCCAGTTCAGTTTGTAGCACTAGCTCAGTTCAGTTTGTACCGTTAGTCCAGTTCAGGTTGTACCAATAGCCCAGTTCAGTTCATACCGTTAGCCCAGTTCAGTTTGTACTGTTAGCCCAGTTCAGTTCATACCGTTAGCCCAGTTCAGTTTGTACCACTAGCCCAGTTCAGATCATAACATTAGCCCAGATCAGTTTGTACCACTAGCCCAGTTGAGTTCATACCGTTAGGATAGTTCAGTTCGTACCACTAGCCCAGTTCAGTTCGTACCGTTAGCCCAGTTCAGTTCATACCGTTAACCCAGATCAGTTTGTACCGTTAGTCCGGTTCAGTTCATACCATTCGCCCAGTTCAGTTTGTACCGTTAGCCCAGTTCAGTTCATACCGTTAGCCCAGTTCAGTTCAGACCGTTAGCCCAGTTCAGTTTATACTGTTAGCCCAGTTCAGTTTATACCGTTAGCCCAGTTCAGTTTGTATTGTAAGCCCAGTTCAGTTCATACCATTAGCCCACTTCGGTTTGTAGCACTAGCCCAGTTCAGTTCATACCGTTAGCCCAGTTCAGTTTGTATTGTTAGCCCTGTACAGTTCATACCGTTAGCCCAGTTCAGGTTGTACCGTTAGCCCAGTTCAGTTTGTACCGTTAGCCCAGTTCAGTTTGTACCTTTAGCCCAGATCAGTTCAAAACGTTAGCCCAGTTCAGTTTGTACCATTAGCCCAGTTCAGGTCATACCATTAGCCCAGATCAGTTTGTACCACTATCCCAGTTCAGTTCATACCGTTAGCCCAGTTCCGTTTGTACCACTAGCCCAGTTCAGTTCATACCGTTAACCCAGTTCAGTTTATACCGTTAGGCCAGTTCAGACCGTTAGCCCAGTTCAGTTTGTACCACTAGCCCAGTTCCGTTTGTACTGTTAGTCCAGTTCAGTTCAAACCGTTAGCCCAGTTCAGTTCATACCGTTAGCCCAGTTCAGTTTATACCGTTAGGCCAGTTCAGACCGTTAGCCCATTTCAGCTTGTACCACTAGCCCAGTTCAGTTCATACTGTTAGCCCAGTTCAGTTTATACCTTTAGGCCAGTTCAGACCGTTAGCCCAGTTCAGTTTGTACCACTAGCCCAGTTCCGTTTGTACTGTTAGTCCAGTTCAGTTCAAACCGTTAGCCCAGTTCAGTTCATACCGTTAGCCCAGTTCAGTTTATACCGTTAGGCCAGTTCAGACCGTTAGCCCATTTCAGCTTGTACCACTAGCCCAGTTCAGTTCATACTGTTAGCCCAGTTCAGGTCATACTGTTATCCCAGTTCAGTTCATACTGTTATCCCAGTTCAGTTCATACCGTTAGCCCAGTTCAGTTGATACCGTTAGCCCAGTTCAGTTGATACCGTTAGCCCAGTTCAGTTTGTACAATTAGCCCAGTTGAGGTCATACTGTTAGCCCAGTTCAGTTCATTCTGTTAGCCCAGTTCAGGTCATACTGTTAGCCCAGTTCAGTTCCTACTGTTAGCCCATTTCAGTTCGTACTGTTGGCCCAGTTCACTTTGTACCACTAGCACAGTTGAGTTCATACCTTTAGGATAGTTCAGTTCGTACCACTAGCCCAGTTCAGTTCGTACCGTTAGCCCAGTTCAGTTCATACCGTTAACCCAGAACAGTTTGTACCGTTAGTCCGGTTCAGTTCATACCATTAGCCCAGTTCAGTTTGTACCGTTAGCCCTGTATAGTTCATACCGTTAGCCCAGTTCAGTTTGTACCATTAGTCCAGTTCAGTTTGTACCGTTAGCCCAGTTCAGTTCAGACCGTTAGCCCAGTTCAGTTTATACTGTTAGCCCAGTTCAGTTTATACCGTTAGCCCAGTTCAGTTCATACCATTAGCCCAGTTCAGTTTGTAGCACTAGCTCAGTTCAGTTTGTACCGTTAGTCCAGTTCAGGTTGTACCAATAGCCCAGTTCAGTTCATACCGTTAGCCCAGTTCAGTTTGTACTGTTAGCCCAGTTCAGTTCATACCGTTAGCCCAGTTCAGTTTGTACCACTAGCCCAGTTCAGATCATAACATTAGCCCAGATCAGTTTGTACCACTAGCCCAGTTGAGTTCATACCGTTAGGATAGTTCAGTTCGTACCACTAGCCCAGTTCAGTTCGTACCGTTAGCCCAGTTCAGTTCATACCGTTAACCCAGATCAGTTTGTACCGTTAGTCCGGTTCAGTTCATACCATTCGCCCAGTTCAGTTTGTACCGTTAGCCCAGTTCAGTTCATACCGTTAGCCCAGTTCAGTTCAGACCGTTAGCCCAGTTCAGTTTATACTGTTAGCCCAGTTCAGTTTATACCGTTAGCCCAGTTCAGTTTGTATTGTAAGCCCAGTTCAGTTCATACCATTAGCCCACTTCGGTTTGTAGCACTAGCCCAGTTCAGTTCATACCGTTAGCCCAGTTCAGTTTGTATTGTTAGCCCTGTACAGTTCATACCGTTAGCCCAGTTCAGGTTGTACCGTTAGCCCAGTTCAGTTTGTACCGTTAGCCCAGTTCAGTTTGTACCTTTAGCCCAGATCAGTTCAAAACGTTAGCCCAGTTCAGTTTGTACCGTTAGCCCAGTTCAGTTCAGACGTTTAGCCCAGTTCAGTTCATACCGTTAGCCCAGTTCAGTTTGTACCACTATCCCAGTTCAGTTCATACCGTTAGCCCAGTTCCGTTTGTACCACTAGCCCAGTTCCGTTTGTACTGTTAGTCCAGTTCAGAGCATACCGTTAGCCCAGTTCAGTTTGTGCCGTTAGCCCAGTTCAGTTTGTACCGTTAGCCCAGTTCAGTTGATACCGTTAGCCAAGTTCGGTTTGTACTGTTAGGCCAGTTCTGTTCGTACCATTAGCCCAGTTCAGTTCATACCATTAGCCCAGATCAGTTTGTACCACTATCCCAGTTCAGTTCATACCGTTAGCCCAGTTCAGTTTGTACCACTAGCCCAGTTCAGTTCATACCATTAGCCCAGTTCAGTTTGTACCACTAGCCCAGTTCAGGTCATACCATTAGCCCAGATCAGTTTGTACCACTATCCCAGTTTAGTTCATACCGTTAGCCCAGTTCCGTTTGTACCACTAGCCCAGTTCAGTTCATACCGTTAACCCAGTTCAGTTTATACCGTTAGGCCAGTTCAGACCGTTAGCCCAGTTCAGTTTGTACCACTAGCCCAGTTCCGTTTGTACTGTTAGTCCAGTTCAGTTCAAACCGTTAGCCCAGTTCAGTTCATACCGTTAGCCCAGTTCAGTTTATACCGTTAGGCCAGTTCAGTTTATACCGTTAGGCCAGTTCAGACCGTTAGCCCATTTCAGCTTGTACCACTAGCCCAGTTCAGTTCATACTGTTAGCCCAGTTCAGGTCATACTGTTATCCCAGTTCAGTTCATACTGTTATCCCAGTTCAGTTCATACTGTTATCCCAGTTCAGTTCATACCGTTAGCCCAGTTCAGTTTGTGCCGTTAGCCCAGTTCAGTTTGTACCGTTAGCCCAGTTCAGTTCATACCGTTAGCCAAGTTTGGTTTGTACTGTTAGGCCAGTTCTGTTCGTACCATTAGCCCAGTTCAGTTCATACCATTAGCCCAGATCAGTTTGTACCACTAGCCCAGTTCAGTTCATACCGTTAGCCCAGTTCAGTTTGTACTGTTAGCCCAGTTCAGGTCATACTGTTATCCCAGTTCAGTCCATACTGTTATCCCAGTTCAGTTCATACCGTTAACCCAGTTCAGTTTGTACCACTATCCCAGTTCAGTTCATACCGTTAGCCCAGTTCCGTTTCTACCACTAGCCCAGTTCCGTTTGTACTGTTAGTCCAGTTCAGATCATACCGTTAGCCCAGTTCAGTTTATACCGTTAGGCCAGTTCAGACCATTAGCCCAGTTCAGTTTGTACCATTAGCCCAGTTCAGTTCATACCGTTAGCACAGTTCAGTTCATACCGTTAGCCCATTTCAGTTCACACCGTTTCCCCAGTTCAGTTCATACCATTAGCGCAGTTGAGTTCATACCGTTAGCGCAGTTCAGTTCATACCGTTAGCGCAGTTCCATTTATACTGTTAGTCCAGTTCAGTTCATACATTTAGCGCAGTTCCGTTTATACTGTTAGTCCAGTTCAGTTCATACCGTTAGCGCAGTTCCGTTTGTACTGTTAGCGCAGTTCAGTTTGTACCGTTAGCCCAGTTCAGTTTGTACCGTTAGCCCAATTCAGTTTGTACTGTTAGCCCAGTTCAGTTCATACCGTTAGCCCAGTTCAGTTTGTACCGTTAGCCCAATTCAGTTTGTACTGTTAGCCCAGTTCAGTTCATACCGTTAGCCCAGTTCAGTTCATACCACTAGCCCAGTTCAGTTTGTACCGTTAGCCCAGTTCAGGTCATACTGTTATCCCAGTTCAGTTCATACTGTTATCCCAGTTCAGTTTGTACTGTTAGCCCAGTTCAGTTCATACCGTTAGCCCAGTTCAGTTTGTACTGTTAGCCCAGATCAGGTCATACTGTTATCCCAGTTCAGTTCATACTGTTATCCCAGTTCAGTTCATACCGTTAGCCCAGTTCAGTTGATACCGTTAGCCCAGTTCAGTTTGTACAATTAGCCCAGTTGAGGTCATACTGTTAGCCCAGTTCAGTTCGTGCTGTTGGCCCAGTTCACTTTGTACCACTAGCCCAGTTCACTTTGTACCACTAGCCCAGTTGAGTTCATACCGTTAGGATAGTTCAGTTTGTACCACTAGCCCAGTTCAGTTCGTACCGTTAGCCCAGTTCAGATCATACCGTTAACCCAGAACAGTTTGTACCGTTAGTCCGGTTCAGTTCATACCATTAGCCCAGTTCAGTTTGTACCGTTAGCCCAGTTCAGTTCATACCGTTAGCCCAGTTCAGTTTGTATTGTTAGCCCTGTATAGTTCATACCGTTAGCCCAGTTCAGTTTGTACCATTAGTCCAGTTCAGTTTGTACCGTTAGCCCAGTTCAGTTCAGACCGTTAGCCCAGTTCAGTTTATACTGTTAGCACAGTTCAGTTTATACCGTTAGCCCAGTTCATTTTGTAGCACTAGCTCAGTTCAGTTTGTACCGTTAGTCCAGTTCAGGTTGTACCAATAGCCCAGTTCAGTTCATACCGTTAGCCCAGTTCAGTTTGTACTGTTAGCCCAGTTCAGTTCATACCGTTAGCCCAGTTCAGTTTGTACCACTAGCCCAGTTCAGATCATAACATTAGCCCAGATCAGTTTGTACCACTAGCCCAGTTCCGTTTGTACTGTTAGTCCAGTTCAGTTCAAACCGTTAGCCCAGTTCAGTTCATACCGTTAGCCCAGTTCAGTTTATACCGTTAGGCCAGTTCAGACCGTTAGCCCATTTCAGCTTGTACCACTAGCCCAGTTCAGTTCATACTGTTAGCCCAGTTCAGGTCATACTGTTATCCCAGTTCAGTTCATACTGTTATCCCAGTTCAGTTCATACCGTTAGCCCAGTTCAGTTTGTACTGTTAGCCCAGTTCAGTTCATACCGTTAGCCCAGTTCAGTTTGTACCACTAGCCCAGTTCAGATCATAACATTAGCCCAGATCAGTTTGTACCACTAGCCCAGTTGAGTTCATACCGTTAGGATAGTTCAGTTCGTACCACTAGCCCAGTTCAGTTCGTACCGTTAGCCCAGTTCAGTTCATACCGTTAACCCAGATCAGTTTGTACCGTTAGTCCGGTTCAGTTCATACCATTCGCCCAGTTCAGTTTGTACCGTTAGCCCAGTTCAGTTCATACCGTTAGCCCAGTTCAGTTCAGACCGTTAGCCCAGTTCAGTTTATACTGTTAGCCCAGTTCAGTTTATACCGTTAGCCCAGTTCCGTTTGTACCACTAGCCCAGTTCAGTTCATACCGTTAACCCAGTTCAGTTTATACCGTTAGGCCAGTTCATACCGTTAGCCCAGTTCAGTTTGTATTGTAAGCCCAGTTCAGTTCATACCATTAGCCCACTTCGGTTTGTAGCACTAGCCCAGTTCAGTTCATACCGTTAGCCCAGTACAGTTCATACCGTTAGCCCAGTTCAGGTTGTACCGTTAGCCCAGTTCAGTTTGTACCGTTAGCCCAGTTCAGTTTGTACCTTTAGCCCAGATCAGTTCAAAACGTTAGCCCAGTTCAGTTTGTACCGTTAGCCCAGTTCAGTTCAGACGTTTAGCCCAGTTCAGTTCATACCGTTAGCCCAGTTCAGTTTGTACCACTATCCCAGTTCAGTTCATACCGTTAGCCCAGTTCCGTTTGTACCACTAGCCCAGTTCCGTTTGTACTGTTAGTCCAGTTCAGATCATACCGTTAGCCCAGTTCAGTTTGTGCCGTTAGCCCAGTTCTGTTCGTACCATTAGCCCAGTTCAGTTCATACCATTAGCCCAGATCAGTTTGTACCACTATCCCAGTTCAGTTCATACCGTTAGCCCAGTTCAGTTTGTACCACTAGCCCAGTTCAGTTCATACCGTTAGCCCAGTTCAGTTTGTACCACTAGCCCAGTTCAGGTCATACCATTAGCCCAGATCAGTTTGTACCACTATCCCAGTTCAGTTCATACCGTTAGCCCAGTTCCGTTTGTACCACTAGCCCAGTTCAGTTCATACCGTTAACCCAGTTCAGTTTATACCGTTAGGCCAGTTCAGACCGTTAGCCCAGTTCAGTTTGTACCACTAGCCCAGTTCCGTTTGTACTGTTAGTCCAGTTCAGTTCAAACCGTTAGCCCAGTTCAGTTCATACCGTTAGCCCAGTTCAGTTTATACCGTTAGGCCAGTTCAGACCGTTAGCCCATTTCAGCTTGTACCACTAGCCCAGTTCAGTTCATACTGTTAGCCCAGTTCAGGTCATACTGTTATCCCAGTTCAGTTCATACTGTTATCCCAGTTCAGTTCATACTGTTATCCCAGTTCAGTTCATACCGTTAGCCCAGTTCAGTTTGTGCCGTTAGCCCAGTTCAGTTTGTACCGTTAGCCCAGTTCAGTTCATACCGTTAGCCAAGTTTGGTTTGTACTGTTAGGCCAGTTCTGTTCGTACCATTAGCCCAGTTCAGTTCATACCATTAGCCCAGATCAGTTTGTACCACTAGCCCAGTTCAGTTCATACCGTTAGCCCAGTTCAGTTTGTACTGTTAGCCCAGTTCAGGTCATAGTGTTATCCCAGTTCAGTTCATACCGTTAACCCAGTTCAGTTTGTACCACTATCCCAGTTCAGTTCATACCGTTAGCCCAGTTCCGTTTCTACCACTAGCCCAGTTCCGTTTGTACTGTTAGTCCAGTTCAGATCATACCGTTAGCCCAGTTCAGTTTATACCGTTAGCCCAGTTCAGACCATTAGCCCAGTTCAGTTTGTACCATTAGCCCAGTTCAGTTCACACCGTTTCCCCAGTTCAGTTCATACCATTAGCCCAGTTGAGTTCATACCGTTAGCCCAGTTCAGTTCATACCGTTAGCGCAGTTCCGTTTATACTGTTAGTCCAGTTCAGTTCATACATTTAGCGCAGTTCCGTTTATACTGTTATTCCAGTTCAGTTCATACCGTTAGCGCAGTTCCGTTTGTACTGTTAGCGCAGTTCAGTTTGTACCGTTAGCCCAGTTCAGTTTGTACCGTTAGCCCAATTCAGTTTGTACTGTTAGCCCAGTTCAGTTCATACCGTTAGCCCAGTTCAGTTTGTACCGTTAGCCCAGTTCAGGTCATACTGTTATCCCAGTTCAGTTCATACTGTTATCCCAGTTCAGTTTGTACTGTTAGCCCAGTTCAGTTCATACCATTAGCCCAGATCAGTTTGTACCACTAGCCCAGTTCAGTTCATACCGTTAGCCCAGTTCAGTTTGTACTGTTAGCCCAGTTCAGGTCATACTGTTATCCCAGTTCAGTTCATACTGTTATCCCAGTTCAGTTCATACCGTTAGCCCAGTTCAGTTGATACCGTTAGCCCAGTTCAGTTTGTACAATTAGCCCAGTTGAGGTCATACTGTTAGCCCAGTTCAGTTCGTACTGTTGGCCCAGTTCACTTTGTACAACTAGCCCAGTTGAGTTCATACCGTTAGGATAGTTCAGTTCGTACCACTAGCCCAGTTCAGTTCGTACCGTTAGCACAGTTCAGTTCATACCGTTAACCCAGATCAGTTTGTACCACTAGCCCAGTTCAGTTCGTACCGTTAGCCCAGTTCAGATCATACCGTTAACCCAGAACAGTTTGTACCGTTAGTCCGGTTCAGTTCATACCATTAGCCCAGTTCAGTTTGTACCGTTAGCCCAGTTCAGTTCATACCGTTAGCCCAGTTCAGTTTGTATTGTTAGCCCTGTATAGTTCATACCGTTAGCCCAGTTCAGTTTGTACCATTAGTCCAGTTCAGTTTGTACCGTTAGCCCAGTTCAGTTCATACCGTTAGCCCAGTTCAGTTTGTACTGTTAGCCCAGTTCAGTTCATACCGTTAGCCCAGTTCAGTTTGTACCACTAGCCCAGTTCAGATCATAACATTAGCCCAGATCAGTTTGTACCACTAGCCCAGTTCCGTTTGTACTGTTAGTCCAGTTCAGTTCAAACCGTTAGCCCAGTTCAGTTCATACCGTTAGCCCAGTTCAGTTTATACCGTTAGGCCAGTTCAGACCGTTAGCCCATTTCAGCTTGTACCACTAGCCCAGTTCAGTTCATACTGTTAGCCCAGTTCAGGTCATACTGTTATCCCAGTTCAGTTCATACTGTTATCCCAGTTCAGTTCATACCGTTAGCCCAGTTCAGTTGATACCGTTAGCCCAGTTCAGTTCCTAATGTTAGCCCAGTTCAGTTCGTACTGTTGGCCCAGTTCACTTTGTACCACTAGCCCAGTTGAGTTCATACCGTTAGGATAGTTCAGTTCGTACCACTAGCCCAGTTCAGTTCGTACCGTTAGCCCAGTTCAGTTCATACCGTTAACCCAGATCAGTTTGTACCGTTAGTCCGGTTCAGTTCATACCATTAGCCCAGTTCAGTTTGTACTGTTAGCCCAGTTCAGTTCATACCGTTAGCCCAGTTCAGTTTGTATTGTTAGCCCTGTATAGTTCATACCGTTAGCCCAGTTCAGTTTGTTCCATTAGTCCAGTTCAGTTTGTACCGTTAGCCCAGTTCAGTTCAGACCGTTAGCCCAGTTCAGTTTATACTGTTAGCCCAGTTCAGTTTATACCGTTAGCCCAGTTCAGTTTGTATTGTAAGCCCAGTTCAGTTCATACCATTAGCCCAGTTCAGTTTGTAGCACTAGCTCAGTTCTGTTCGTACCATTAGCCCAGTTCAGTTCATACCATTAGCCCAGATCAGTTTGTACCACTATCCCAGTTCAGTTCATACCGTTAGCGCAGTTCCGTTTGTACCACTAGCCCAGTTCAGTTCATACCGTTAGCCCAGTTCAGTTTGTACCACTAGCCCAGTTCAGATCATAACATTAGCCCAGATCAGTTTGTACCACTAGCCCAGTTCCGTTTGTACTGTTAGTCCAGTTCAGTTCAAACCGTTAGCCCAGTTCAGTTCAGACCGTTAGCCCATTTCAGCTTGTACCACTAGCCCAGTTCAGTTCATACTGTTAGCCCAGTTCAGGTCATACTGTTATCCCAGTTCAGTTCATACCGTTAGCCCAGTTCAGTTGATACCGTTAGCCCAGTTCAGTTTGTACAATTAGCCCAGTTGAGGTCATACTGTTAGCCCAGTTCAGTTCATTCTGTTAGCCCAGTTCAGTTTGTACCACTATCCCAGTTCAGTTCATACCGTTAGCCCAGTTCCGTTTGTACCACTAGCCCAGTTCCGTTTGTACTGTTAGTCCAGTTCAGATCATACCGTTAGCCCAGTTCAGTTTGTGCCGTTAGCCCAGTTCAGTTTGTACCGTTAGCCCAGTTCAGTTCATACCGTTAGCCAAGTTCGGTTTGTACTGTTAGGCCAGTTCTGTTCGTAAAATTAGCCCAGTTCAGTTCATACCATTAGCCCAGATCAGTTTGTACCACTATCCCAGTTCAGTTCATACCGTTAGCCCAGTTCCGTTTGTACCACTAGCCCAGTTCCGTTTGTACTGTTAGTCCAGTTCAGATCATACCGTTAGCCCAGTTCAGTTTGTGCCGTTAGCCCAGTTCAGTTTGTACCGTTAGCCCAGTTCAGTTCATACCGTTAGCCAAGTTTGGTTTGTACTGTTAGGCCAGTTCTGTTCGTACCATTAGCCCAGTTCAGTTCATACCATTAGCCCAGATCAGTTTGTACCACTAGCCCAGTTCAGTTCATACCGTTAGCCCAGTTCAGTTTGTACCACTAGCCCAGTTCAGGTCATACCATTAGCCCAGATCAGTTTGTACCACTATCCCAGTTCAGTTCATACCGTTAGCCCAGTTCCGTTTGTACCACTAGCCCAGTTCAGTTCATACCGTTAACCCAGTTCAGTTTATACCGTTAGGCCAGTTCAGACCGTTAGCCCAGTTCAGTTTGTACCACTAGCCCAGTTCCGTTTGTACTGTTAGTCCAGTTCAGTTCAAACCGTTAACCCAGTTCAGTTCATACCGTTAGCCCAGTTCAGTTTATACCGTTAGGCCAGTTCAGACCATTAGCCCATTTTAGCTTGTACCACTAGCCCAGTTCAGTTCATACTGTTAGCCCAGTTCAGGTCATACTGTTATCCCAGTTCAGTTCATACTGTTATCCCAGTTAAGTTCATACCGTTAGCCCAGTTCAGTTGATACCGTTAGCCCAGTTCAGTTTGTAAAATTAGCCCAGTTGAGGTCATACCGTTAGGATAGTTCAGTTCGTACCACTAGCCCAGTTCAGTTCGTACCGTTAGCCCAGTTCAGTTCATACCGTTAACCCAGATCAGTTTGTACCGTTAGTCCGGTTCAGTTCATACCATTAGCCCAGTTCAGTTTGTACCGTTAGCCCAGTTCAGTTCATACCGTTAGCCCAGTTCAGTTTGTATTGTTAGCCCTGTATAGTTCATACCGTTAGCCCAGTTCAGTTTGTACCATTAGTCCAGTTCAGTTTGTACCGTTAGCCCAGTTCAGTTCAGACCGTTAGCCCAGTTCAGTTTATACTGTTAGCCCAGTTCAGTTTATACCGTTAGCCCAGTTCAGTTTGTATTGTAAGCCCAGTTCAGTTCATACCATTAGCCCAGTTCAGTTTGTAGCACTAGCTCAGTTCAGTTTGTACCGTTAGTCCAGTTCAGGTTGTACCAATAGCCCAGTTCAGTTCATACCGTTAGCCCAGTTTAGTTTGTACTGTTAGCCCAGTTCAGTTCATACCGTTAGCCCAGTTCAGTTTGTATTGTTAGCCCTGTACAGTTCATGCAGTTAGCCCAGTTCAGGTTGTACCGTTAGCCCAGTTCAGTTTGTACCGTTAGCCCAGTTCAGTTTGTACCGTTAGCCCAGATCAGTTCAAAACGTTAGCCCAGTTCAGTTTGTACCGTTAGCCCAGTTCAGTTCAGACCTTTAGCCCAGTTCAGTTCATACCGTTAGCCCAGTTCCGTTTGTACCACTAGCCCAGTTCCGTTTGTACCACTAGCCCAGTTCCGTTTGTACTGTTAGTCCAGTTCAGATCATTCCGTTAGCCCAGTTCAGTTTATACCGTTAGGCCAGTTCAGACCATTAGCCCAGTTCAGGTCATACTGTTATCCCAGTTCAGTTCATACTGTTAGCCCAGTTCAGGTCATACTGTTATCCCAGTTCAGTTCATACTGTTATCCCAGTTCAGTTCATACTGTTATCCCAGTTCAGTTCATACCGTTAGCCCAGTTCAGTTTGTGCCGTTAGCCCAGTTCAGTTTGTACAGTTAGCCCAGTTCAGTTCATACCGTTAGCCAAGTTTGGTTTGTACTGTTAGGCCAGTTCTGTTCGTACCATTAGCCCAGTTCAGTTCATACCATTAGCCCAGATCAGTTTGTACCACTAGCCCAGTTCAGTTCATACCGTTAGCCCAGTTCAGTTTGTACTGTTAGCCCAGTTCAGGTCATACTGTTATCCCAGTTCAGTTCATACTGTTATCCCAGTTCAGTTCATACCGTTAACCCAGTTCAGTTTGTACCACTATCCCAGTTCAGTTCATACCGTTAGCCCAGTTCCGTTTCTACCACTAGCCCAGTTCCGTTTGTACTGTTAGTCCAGTTCAGATCATACCGTTAGCCCAGTTCAGTTTATACCGTTAGCCCAGTTCAGACCATTAGCCCAGTTCAGTTTGTACCATTAGCCCAGTTCAGTTCACAGCGTTTCCCCAGTTCAGTTCATACCATTAGCCCAGTTGAGTTCATACCGTTAGCCCAGTTCAGTTCATACCGTTAGCGCAGTTCCGTTTATACTGTTAGTCCAGTTCAGTTCATACATTTAGCGCAGTTCCGTTTATACTGTTAGTCCAGTTCAGTTCATACCGTTAGCGCAGTTCCGTTTGTACTGTTAGCGCAGTTCAGTTTGTACCGTTAGCCCAGTTCAGTTTGTACCGTTAGCCCAATTCAGTTTGTACTGTTAGCCCAGTTCAGTTCATACCGTTAGCCCAGTTCAGTTTGTACCGTTAGCCCAGTTCAGGTCATACTGTTATCCCAGTTCAGTTCATACTGTTATCCCAGTTCAGTTTGTACTGTTAGCCCAGTTCAGTTCATACCATTAGCCCAGATCAGTTTGTACCACTAGCCCAGTTCAGTTCATACCGTTAGCCCAGTTCAGTTTGTACTGTTAGCCCAGTTCAGGTCATACTGTTATCCCAGTTCAGTTCATACTGTTATCCCAGTTCAGTTCATACCGTTAGCCCAGTTCAGTTGATACCGTTAGCCCAGTTCAGTTTGTACAATTAGCCCAGTTGAGGTCATACTGTTAGCCCAGTTCAGTTCGTACTGTTGGCCCAGTTCACTTTGTACAACTAGCCCAGTTGAGTTCATACTGTTAGGATAGTTCAGTTCGTACCACTAGCCCAGTTCAGTTCGTACCGTTAGCCCAGTTCAGTTCATACCGTTAACCCAGATCAGTTTGTACCACTAGCCCAGTTCAGTTCGTACCGTTAGCCCAGTTCAGATCATACCGTTAACCCAGAACAGTTTGTACCGTTAGTCCGGTTCAGTTCATACCATTAGCCCAGTTCAGTTTGTACCGTTAGCCCAGTTCAGTTCATACCGTTAGCCCAGTTCAGTTTGTATTGTTAGCCCTGTATAGTTCATACCGTTAGCCCAGTTCAGTTTGTACCATTAGTCCAGTTCAGTTTGTACCGTTAGCCCAGTTCAGTTCATACCGTTAGCCCAGTTCAGTTTGTACTGTTAGCCCAGTTCAGTTCATACCGTTAGCCCAGTTCAGTTTGTACCACTAGCCCAGTTCAGATCATAACATTAGCCCAGATCAGTTTGTACCACTAGCCCAGTTCCGTTTGTACTGTTAGTCCAGTTCAGTTCAAACCGTTAGCCCAGTTCAGTTCATACCGTTAGCCCAGTTCAGTTTATACCGTTAGGCCAGTTCAGACCGTTAGCCCATTTCAGCTTGTACCACTAGCCCAGTTCAGTTCATACTGTTAGCCCAGTTCAGGTCATACTGTTATCCCAGTTCAGTTCATACTGTTATCCCAGTTCAGTTCATACCGTTAGCCCAGTTCAGTTGATACCGTTAGCCCAGTTCAGTTTGTACAATTCGCCCAGTTGAGGTCATTCTGTTAGCCCAGTTCAGTTCATTCTGTTAGCCCAGTTCAGGTCATACTGTTAGCCCAATTCAGTTCCTAATGTTAGCCCAGTTCAGTTCGTACTGTTGGCCCAGTTCACTTTGTACCACTAGCCCAGTTGAGTTCATACCGTTAGGATAGTTCAGTTCGTACCACTAGCCCAGTTCAGTTCGTACCGTTAGCCCAGTTCAGTTCATACCGTTAACCCAGATCAGTTTGTACCGTTAGTCCGGTTCAGTTCATACCATTAGCCCAGTTCAGTTTGTACTGTTAGCCCAGTTCAGTTCATACCGTTAGCCCAGTTCAGTTTGTATTGTTAGCCCTGTATAGTTCATACCGTTAGCCCAGTTCAGTTTGTTCCATTAGTCCAGTTCAGTTTGTACCGTTAGCCCAGTTCAGTTCAGACCGTTAGCCCAGTTCAGTTTATACTGTTAGCCCAGTTCAGTTTATACCGTTAGCCCAGTTCAGTTTGTATTGTAAGCCCAGTTCAGTTCATACCATTAGCCCAGTTCAGTTTGTAGCACTAGCTCAGTTCTGTTCGTACCATTAGCCCAGTTCAGTTCATACCATTAGCACAGATCAGTTTGTACCACTATCCCAGTTCAGTTCATACCGTTAGCGCAGTTCCGTTTGTACCACTAGCCCAGTTCAGTTCATACCGTTAGCCCAGTTCAGTTTGTACCACTAGCCCGGTTCAGATCATAACATTAGCCCAGATCAGTTTGTACCACTAGCCCAGTTCCGTTTGTACTGTTAGTCCAGTTCAGTTCAAACCGTTAGCCCAGTTCAGTTCAGACCGTTAGCCCATTTCAGCTTGTACCACTAGCCCAGTTCAGTTCATACTGTTAGCCCAGTTCAGGTCATACTGTTATCCCAGTTCAGTTCATACCGTTAGCCCAGTTCAGTTGATACCGTTAGCCCAGTTCAGTTTGTACAATTAGCCCAGTTGAGGTCATACTGTTAGCCCAGTTCAGTTCATTCTGTTAGCCCAGTTCAGTTTGTACCACTATCCCAGTTCAGTTCATACCGTTAGCCCAGTTCCGTTTGTACCACTAGCCCAGTTCCGTTTGTACTGTTAGTCCAGTTCAGATCATACCGTTAGCCCAGTTCAGTTTGTGCCGTTAGCCCAGTTCAGTTTGTACCGTTAGCCCAGTTCAGTTCATACCGTTAGCCAAGTTCGGTTTGTACTGTTAGGCCAGTTCTGTTCGTAACATTAGCCCAGTTCAGTTCATACCATTAGCCCAGATCAGTTTGTACCACTATCCCAGTTCAGTTCATACCGTTAGCCCAGTTCCGTTTGTACCACTAGCCCAGTTCCGTTTGTACTGTTAGTCCAGTTCAGATCATACCGTTAGCCCAGTTCAGTTTGTGCCGTTAGCCCAGTTCAGTTTGTACCGTTAGCCCAGTTCAGTTCATACCGTTAGCCAAGTTTGGTTTGTACTGTTAGGCCAGTTCTGTTCGTACCATTAGCCCAGTTCAGTTCATACCATTAGCCAAGATCAGTTTGTACCACTAGCCCAGTTCAGTTCATACCGTTAGCCCAGTTCAGTTTGTACCACTAGCCCAGTTCAGGTCATACCATTAGCCCAGATCAGTTTGTACCACTATCCCAGTTCAGTTCATACCGTTAGCCCAGTTCCGTTTGTACCACTAGCCCAGTTCAGTTCATACCGTTAACCCAGTTCAGTTTATACCGTTAGGCCAGTTCAGACTGTTAGCCCAGTTCAGTTTGTACCACTAGCCCAGTTCCGTTTGTACTGTTAGTCCAGTTCAGTTCAAACCGTTAACCCAGTTCAGTTCATACCGTTAGCCCAGTTCAGTTTATACCGTTAGGCCAGTTCAGACCATTAGCCCATTTTAGCTTGTACCACTAGCCCAGTTCAGTTCATACTGTTAGCCCAGTTCAGGTCATACTGTTATCCCAGTTCAGTTCATACTGTTATCCCAGTTCAGTTCATACCGTTAGCCCAGTTCAGTTGATACCGTTAGCCCAGTTCAGTTTGTAAAATTAGCCCAGTTGAGGTCATACCGTTAGGATAGTTCAGTTCGTACCACTAGCCCAGTTCAGTTCGTACCGTTAGCCCAGTTCAGTTCATACCGTTAACCCAGATCAGTTTGTACCGTTAGTCCGGTTCAGTTCATACCATTAGCCCAGTTCAGTTTGTACCGTTAGCCCAGTTCAGTTCATACCGTTAGCCCAGTTCAGTTTGTATTGTTAGCCCTGTATAGTTCATACCGTTAGCCCAGTTCAGTTTGTACCATTAGTCCAGTTCAGTTTGTACCGTTAGCCCAGTTCAGTTCAGACCGTTAGCCCAGTTCAGTTTATACTGTTAGCCCAGTTCAGTTTATACCGTTAGCCCAGTTCAGTTTGTATTGTAAGCCCAGTTCAGTTCATACCATTAGCCCAGTTCAGTTTGTAGCACTAGCTCAGTTCAGTTTGTACCGTTAGTCCAGTTCAGGTTGTACCAATAGCCCAGTTCAGTTCATACCGTTAACCCAGTTCAGTTTGTACTGTTAGCCCAGTTCAGTTCATACCGTTAGCCCAGTTCAGTTTGTATTGTTAGCCCTGTACAGTTCATGCAGTTAGCCCAGTTCAGGTTGTACCGTTAGCCCAGTTCAGTTTGTACCGTTAGCCCAGTTCAGTTTGTACCGTTAGCCCAGATCAGTTCAAAACGTTAGCCGAGTTCAGTTTGTACCGTTAGCCCAGTTCAGTTCAGACCTTTAGCCCAGTTCAGTTCATACCGTTAGCCCAGTTCCGTTTGTACCACTAGCCCAGTTCCGTTTGTACCACTAGCCCAGTTCCGTTTGTACTGTTAGTCCAGTTCAGATCATTCCGTTAGCCCAGTTCAGTTTATACCGTTAGGCCAGTTCAGACCATTAGCCCAGTTCAGCTTGTACCACTAGCCCAGTTCAGTTCATACTGTTAGCCCAGTTCAGGTCATACTGTTATCCCAGTTCAGTTCATACTGTTATCCCAGTTCTGTTCATACCGTTAGCCCAGTTCAGTTTGTACAATTAGCCCAGTTGAGGTCATACTGTTAGCCCAGTTCAGGTCATACTGTTAGCCTAGTTCAGGTCATACTGTTAGCCCAGTTCAGTTCATACTGTTAGCCCAGTTCAGTTTGTACTGTTAGCCCAGTTGAGTTCATACCATTAGGCCAGTTCAGTTTGTACCACTAGCCCAGTTCAGTTCGTACCGTTAGCCCAGTTCAGTTCATACCGTTAACCCACATCAGTTTGTACCGTTAGTCCGGTTCAGTTCATACCATTAGCCCAGTTCAGTTTGTACCGTTAGCCCAGTTCAGTTTGTACCGTTAGCCCAGTTCTGTTCATACCGTTAGCCAAGTTCGGTTTGTACCATTAGTCCAGTTCAGTTTGTACCGTTAGCCCAGTTCAGTTCAGACCGTTAGCCCAGTTCAGTTTATACTGTTAGCCCAGTTCAGTTTATACCGTTAGCCCAGTTCAGTTTGTATTGTTAGCCCAGTTCAGTTCATACCGTTAGCCCAGTTCTGTTTGTACCGTTAGCCCAGTTCAGTTCAGACCGTTAGCCCAGTTCAGTTTGTACTGTTAGCCCAGTTCAGTTCATACCGTTAGCCCAGTTCAGTTTGTACCGTTAGCCCAGTTCAGTTTGTACCGTTAGCCCAGTTCTGTTCATACCGTTAGCCAAGTTCGGTTTGTACCATTAGTCCAGTTCAGTTTGTACCGTTAGCCCAGTTCAGTTCAGACCGTTAGCCCAGTTCAGTTTGTACTGTTAGCCCAGTTCAGTTCATACCATTAGCCCAGTTCAGTTTGTAGCACTAGCTCAGTTCAGTTTGTACCGTTAGTCCAGTTCAGGTTGTACCAATAGCCCAGTTCAGTTCATACCGTTAGCCCAGTTCAGTTTGTACTGTTAGCCCAGTTCAGTTCATACCGTTAGCCCAGTTCAGTTTGTATTGTTAGCCCTGTACAGTTCATACAGTTAGCCCAGTTCAGGTTGTACCGTTAGCCCAGTTCAGTTTGTACCGTTAGCCCAGTTCAGTTTGTACCGTTAGCCCAGATCAGTTCAAAACGTTAGCCCAGTTCAGTTTGTACCGTTATCCCAGTTCAGTTCATACCGTTAGCCCAGTTCCGTTTGTACCACTAGCCCAGTTCCGTTTGTACTGTTAGTCCAGTTCAGATCATTCCGTTAGCCCAGTTCAGTTTATACCGTTAGGCCAGTTCAGACCATTAGCCCAGTTCAGCTTGTACCACTAGCCCAGTTCAGTTCATACTTTTAGCCCAGTTCAGGTCATACTGTTATCCCAGTTCAGTTCATACTGTTATCCCAGTTCTGTTCATACCGTTAGCCCAGTTCAGTTTGTACAATTAGCCCAGTTGAGGTCATACTGTTAGCCCAGTTCAGGTCATACTGTTAGCCTAGTTCAGGTCATACTGTTAGCCCAGTTCAGTTCCTACTGTTAGCCCAGTTCAGTTTGTACTGTTAGCCCAGTTGAGTTCATACCATTAGGCCAGTTCAGTTTGTACCACTAGCCCAGTTCAGTTCGTACCGTTAGCCCAGTTCAGTTCATACCGTTAACCCACATCAGTTTGTACCGTTAGTCCGGTTCAGTTCATACCATTAGCCCAGTTCAGTTTATACCATTAGCCCAGTTCAGTTTCTACCATTAGCCCAGTTCAGTTTGTACCGTTAGCCCAGTTCAGTTTGTACCATTAGCCCAGTTCAGTTCATACCGTAAGCCCAGTTCAGTTCATACCGTTAGTCCAGTTCAGTTCATACCGTTAGTGCAGTTCCGTTTGTACTGTTAGCGCAGTTCAGTTTGTACCGTTAGCCCAGTTCAGTTCAGACCTTTAGCCCAGTTCAGTTAATACCGTTAGCCCAATTCAGTTTGTACTGTTAGCCCAGTTCAGTTCATACCGTTAGCCCAGTTCAGTTTGTACCGTTAGCCCAGTTCAGTTTGTACCGTTAGCCCAGTTCTGTTCATACCGTTAGCCAAGTTCGGTTTGTACTGTTAGGCCAGTTCTGTTCGTACCATTAGCCCAGTTCAGTTCATACCATTAGCCCAGATCAGTTTGTACCACTATCCCAGTTCAGTTCATACCGTAAGCCCAGTTCCGTTTGTACCACTAGCCTAGTTCAGTTCATACCGTTAGCCCAGTTCAGTTTGTACCACTAGCCCAGTTCAGATCATACCATTAGCCCAGATCAGTTTGTACCACTAGCCCAGTTCAGTTCATACCGTTAGCCCAGTTCAGTTTATACCGTTAGGCCAGTTCAGACCGTTAGCCCAGTTCAGTTTCTATCACTAGCCCAGTTCCGTTTGTACTGTTAGTCCAGTTCAGTTCAAACAGTTAGCCGAGTTCAGTTCATACCGTTAGCCCGGTTCAGTTTATACCGTTAGGCCAGTTCAGACAGTTAGCCCAGTTCAGCTTGTACCACTAGCCCAGTTCAGTTCATACTGTTAGCCCAGTTCAGGTCATACTGTTATCCCAGTTCAGTTCATACTGTTATCCCAGTTCAGTTCATACCGTTAGCCCAGTTCAGTTCATACTGTTAGCCCAGTTCTGGTCATACTGTTAGCCCATTTCAGTTCATACTGTTATCCCAGTTCAGTTCATACTGTTATCCCAGTTCAGTTCATACCGTTAGCCCAGTTCAGTTGATACCGTTAGCCCAGTTCAGTTTGTAAAATTAGCCCAGTTGAGGTCATACTGTTAGCCCAGTTCAGTTCATTCTGTTAGCCCAGTTCAGGTCATACTGTTAGCCCAGTTCAGTTCCTACTGTTAGCCCAGTTCAGTTCGTACTGTTGGCCCAGTTCACTTTGTACCACTAGCCCAGTTGAGTTCATACCGTTAGGATAGTTCAGTTCGTACCACTAGCCCAGTTCAGTTCGTACCGTTAGCCCAGTTCAGTTCATACCGTTAACCCAGATCAGTTTGTACCGTTAGTCCGGTTCAGTTCATACCATTAGCCCAGTTCAGTTTGTACCGTTAGCCCAGTTCAGTTCATACCGTTAGCCCAGTTCAGTTTGTATTGTTAGCCCTGTATAGTTCATACCGTTAGCCCAGTTCAGTTTGTACCATTAGTCCAGTTCAGTTTGTACCGTTAGCCCAGTTCAGTTCAGACCGTTAGCCCAGTTCAGTTTATACTGTTAGCCCAGTTCAGTTCATACCGTTAGCCCAGTTCCATTTGTACCACTAGCCCAGTTCCGTTTGTACTGTTAGTCCAGTTCAGATCATTCCGTTAGCCCAGTTCAGTTTATACCGTTAGGCCAGTTCAGACCATTAGCCCAGTTCAGCTTGTACCACTAGCCCAGTTCAGTTCATACTGTTAGCCCAGTTCAGGTCATACTGTTATCCCAGTTCAATTCATACTGTTATCCCAGTTCTGTTCATACCGTTAGCCCAGTTCAGTTTGTACAATTAGCCCAGTTGAGGTCATACTGTTAGCCCAGTTCAGGTCATACTGTTAGCCTAGTTCAGGTCATACTGTTAGCCCAGTTCAGTTCATACTGTTAGCCCAGTTCAGTTCGTACTGTTAGCCCAGTTCACTTTGTACCACTAGCCCAGTTGAGTTCATACCATTAGGCCAGTTCAGTTTGTACCACTAGCCCAGTTCAGTTCGTACCGTTAGCCCAGTTCCGTTCATACCGTTAACCCACATCAGTTTGTACCGTTAGCCCAGTTCAGTTCACACCGTTTCCCCAGTTCAGTTCATACCATTAGCCCAGTTGAGTTCATACAGTTAGCCCAGTTCAGTTCATACCGTTAGCGCAGTTCCGTTTATACTGTTAGTCCAGTTCAGTTCATACCGTTAGCGCAGTTCCGTTTGTACTGTTAGCGCAGTTCAGTTTGTACCGTTAGCCCAGTTCAGTTCAGACCTTTAGCCCAGTTCAGTTAATACCGTTAGCCCAATTCAGTTTGTATTGTTAGCCGAGTTCAGTTCATACCGTTAGCCCAGTTCAGTTTGTACCGTTAGCCCAGTTCAGTTTGTACCGTTAGCCCAGTTCTGTTCATACCGTTAGCCAAGTTTGGTTTGTACTGTTAGGCCAGTTCTGTTCGTACCATTAGCCCAGTTCAGTTCATACCATTAGCCCAGATCAGTTTGTACCACTATCCCAGTTCAGTTCATACCGTAAGCCCAGTTCCGTTTGTACCACTAGCCTAGTTCAGTTCATACCGTTAGCCCAGTTCAGTTTGTACCACTAGCCTAGTTCAGATCATACCATTAGCCCAGATCAGTGTGTACCACTATCCCAGTTTAGTTCATATCGTTAGCCCAGTTCCGTTTGTACCACTAGCCCAGTTCAGTTCATACCGTTAGCCCAGTTCAGTTTATACCGTTAGGCCAGTTCAGACCGTTAGCCCAGTTCAGTTTCTATCACTAGTCCAGTTCCGTTTGTACTGTTAGTCCAGTTCAGTTCAAACAGTTAGCCGAGTTCAGTTCATACCGTTAGCCCGGTTCAGTTTATACCGTTAGGCCAGTTCAGACCGTTAGCCCAGTTCAGCTTGTACCACTAGCCCAGTTCAGTTCATACTGTTAGCCCAGTTCAGGTCATACTGTTATCCCAGTTCAGTTCATACTGTTATCCCAGTTCCGTTCATACCGTTAGCCCAGTTCAGTTCATACTGTTAGCCCAGTTCTGGTCATACTGTTAGCCCATTTCAGTTCATACTGTTAGCCCAGTTCAGGTCATACTGTTAGCCCAGTTCAGTTCATACTGTTAGCCCAGTTCAGGTCATACTGTTAGCCCAGTTCAGTTCATACTGTTAGCCCAGTTCAGTTCGCACCGTTAGCCCTGTTCTGTTCATACCGTTAGCCCAGTTCAGTTCATACCGTTAACCCAGATCAGTTTGTGCCGTTAGTCCGGTTCAGTTCATACCATTAGCCAAGTTCGGTTTGTACTGTTAGGCCAGTTCAGTTTGTACCATTAGCCCAGTTCAGTTTGTACCATTAGCCCAGTTCAGTTTCTACCGTTGGCCCAGTTCAATTTGTTCTGTTAGCCCATTTCAGTTCATACCGTTAGCCCAGTTCAGTTCATACCGTTAGCCCAGTTCAGTTCATACCGTTAGCCCAGTTCAGTTTGTACTGTTAGCCCAGTTCAGTTTGTACCGTTAACCCAGTTCAGTTCGTACCGTTAGCCCAGTTCAGTTTGTACTGTTAGCCCAGTTCAGTTCATACCGTTAGCCCAGTTCAGTTTGTATTGTTAGCCCTGTACAGTTCATACCGTTAGCCCAGTTCAGGTTGTACCAATAGCCCAGTTCAGTTCATACTGTTAACCCAGATCGGTTTGTCCTGTTAGCCCAGTTCAGTTCATACTGTTAGCCCAGTTCAGGTCATACTGTTAGCCCATTTCAGTTCATACTGTTAGCCCAGTTCAGTTCCTACCGTTAGCGCAGCTCAGTTCATACCGTTAGCCCAGTTCAGTTTGTACAATTAGCCCAGTTCAGGTCATACCGTTAGGCCAGTTCAGTTCATACCATTAGCCCAGTTCAGTTTGTATTGTTAGCCCTGTACAGTTCATACAGTTAGCCCAGTTCAGATTGTACCGTTAGCCCAGTTCAGTTTGTACCGTTAGCCCAGATCAGTTCAAAACGTTAGCCCAGTTCCGTTTGTACCACTAGCCCAGTTCAGTTCATACCGTTAGCCCAGTTCAGTTTATACCGTTAGGCCAGTTCAGACCGTTAGCCCAGTTCAGCTTGTACCACTAGCCCAGTTCAGTTCATACTGTTAGCCCAGTTCAGTTCGTACCACTAGCCCAGATCAGTTTGTACCATTAGCCCAGTTCAGTTTGTACCATTAGCCCAGTTCAATTTGTACCATTAGCCCAGTTCAGTTTCTACCACTAGCCCAGTTCCGTTTGTACTGTTAGTCCAGTTCAGTTCAAACAGTTAGCCCAGTTCAGTTCATACCGTTAGCCCAGTTCAGTTTATACCGTTAGGCCAGTTCAGACCGTTAGCCCAGTTCAGCTTGTACCACTAGCCCAGTTCAGTTCATACTGTTAGCCCAGTTCAGTTCCTACTGTTAGCCCAGTTCAGTTCATACCGTTAGCGCAGCTCAGTTCATACCGTTAGCCCAGTTCAGTTTGTACAATTAGCCCAGTTCTGGTCATACTGTTAGCCCATTTCAGGTCATACTGTTAGCCCAGTTCAGTTCATACTGTTAGCCCAGTTCAGGTCATACTGTTAGCCCAGTTCAGTTCATACTGTTAGCCCAGTTCAGTTCGTACTGTTAGCCCAGTTCACTTTGTAGCACTAGCCCAGTTGAGATCATACCGTTAGGCCAGTTCAGTTCGTACCAATAGCCCAGTTCACTTCGCACCGTTAGCCCAGTTCAGTTCATACCGTTAACCCAGTTCAGTTTGTACCGTTAGCCCAGTTTAGTTCATACCGTTAACCCAGATCAGTTTGTGCCGTTAGTCCGGTTCAGTTCATACCGTTAGCCCAGTACAGTTTGTACCGTTAGCCCAGTTCAGTTCATACCATTAGCCAAGTTCGGTTTGTACTGTTAGGCCAGTTCAGTTTGTACCATTAGCCCAGTTCAGTTTGTACCATTAGCCCAGTTCAGTTTGTACCATTAGCCCAGTTCAGTTTCTACCGTTGGCCCAGTTCAATTTGTTTTGTTAGCCCAGTTCAGTTCATACCGTTAGCCCAGTTCAGTTTGTACTGTTAGCCCAGTTCAGTTCATACCGTTATCCCAGTTCAGTTCATACCGTTAGCCCAGTTCAGTTTGTACTGTTAGCCCAGTTCAGTTTGTACCGTTAACGCAGTTCAGTTCGTACCGTTAGCCCAGTTCAGTTTGTACTGTTAGCCCAGTTCAGTTTGTATTGTTAGCCCTGTACAGTTCATACCGTTAGCCCAGTTCAGGTTGTACCAATAGCCCAGTTCAGTTCATACTGTTAGCCCATTTCAGTTCATACTGTTAGCCCAGTTCAGTTCCTACTGTTAGCCCAGTTCAGTTCCTACTGTTAGCCCAGTTCAGTTCATACCGTTAGCGCAGTTCAGTTCATACCGTTAGCCCAGTTCAGTTTGTACAATTAGCCCAGTTCAGGTCATACCGTTAGCCCAGTTCAGTTTGTATTGTTAGCCCTATACAGTTCATACAGTTAGCCCAGTTCAGATTGTACCGTTAGCCCAGTTCAGTTTATACCGTTAGCCCAGTTCAGTTTGTACCGTTAGCCCAGATCAGTTCAGACCTTCAGCCCAGTTCAGTTAATACCGTAAGCCCAGTTCAGTTCGTACCGTTAGCCCAGTTCAGTTTGTACCGTTAGCCCAGTTCAGTTCATACCGTTAGCCAAGTTCGGTTTGTACTGTTAGGCCAGTTCTGTTCGTACCATTAGCCCAGTTCAGTTCATACCATTAGACCAGATCAGTTTGTACCACTATCCCATTTCAGTTCATACCGTTAGCCCAGTTCGTTTGTACCACTAGCCCAGTTCAGTTCATACCGTTAGCCGAGTTCAGTTTGTACCACTAGCCCAGTTCAGGTCATACCATTAGCCCAGATCAGTTTGTACCACTATCCCAGTTCAGTTCATACCGTTAGCACAGTTCCGTTTGTACCAGTAGCCCATTTCAGTTCACACCGTTAGGCCAGTTCAGTTCATACTGTTAGCCCAGTTCAATTCATACCGTTAGCGCAGTTCAGTTTGTACTGTTGGCCCAGATCAGTTCATACCGTTAGCCCAGTTCAGTTGATACTGTTAGCCCAGTTCAGTTTGTACTGTTAGCCCAGTTCAGTTCATACCGTTAGGCCAGTTCAGTTCGTACGATTAGCCAGTTCAGTTCATACCGTTAGCCCAGTTCAGTTCGTACCACTAGCCCAGATCAGTTTGTACCGTTAGTCCGGTTCAGTTCATACCGTTAGCCCAGTACAGTTTGTACCGTTAGCCCAGTTCAGTTCATACCATTAGCCAAGTTCAGTTTCTACTGTTAGGCCAGTTCAGTTTGTACCATTAGGCCAGTTCAGTTTGTACCATTAGCCCAGTTCAGTTTCTACCGTTAGCCCAGTTCAGTTCATACCGTTAGCCCAGTTCAGTTTGTACTGTTAGCCCAGTTCAGTTTGTACCGTTAACCCAGTTCAGTTCGTACCGTTAGCCCAGTTCAGTTTGTACTGTTAGCCCAGTTCAGTTCATACCGTTAGCCCAGTTCAGTTTCTATTGTTAGCTCTGTACTGTTCATACCGTTAGCCCAGTTCAGATTGTACCAATAGCCCAGTTCAGTTCATACTGTTAACCCAGATGGGTTTGTACTGTTAGCCCAGTTCAGTTCATACTGTTATCCCAGTTCAGGTCATACTGTTAGCCCAGTTCAGTTCATACCGTTAGCCCAGTTCAGTTTGTACAATTAGCCGAGTTCAGGTCATAACGTTAGGCCAGTTCAGTTCATACCATTAGCCCAGTTCAGTTCCTACTGTTAGCCCAGTTCAGTTCATACCGTTAGCGCAGTTCAGTTCATACCGTTAGCCCAGTTCAGTTTGTACAATTAGCCGAGTTCAGGTCATACCGTTAGGACAGTTCAGTTTATACGATTAGCCCAGTTAAGTTCATATCGTTAGCCCAGTTCAGTTTGTATTGTTAGCCCTGTACAGTTCATACAGTTAGCCCAGTTCAGTTTGTATTGTTAGCCCTGTACAGTTCATACAGTTAGCCCAGTTCAGATTGTACCGTTAGCCCAGTTCAGTTTATACCGTTAGCCCAGTTCAGTTTGTACCGTTAGCCCAGATCAGTTCAGACCTTCAGCCCAGTTCAGTTAATACCGTAAGCCCAGTTCAGTTTGTACTGTTAGCCCAGTTCAGTTCATACCGTTAGCCCAGTTCAGTTTGTACCGTTAGCCCAGTTCAGTTCATACCGTTAGCCAAGTTCGGTTTGTACTGTTAGGCCAGTTCTGTTCGTACCATTAGCCCAGTTCAGTTCATACCATTAGACCAGATCAGTTTGTACCACTATCCCATTTCAGTTCATACCGTTAGCCCAGTTCGTTTGTACCACTAGCCCAGTTCAGTTCATACCGTTAGCCGAGTTCAGTTTGTACCACTAGCCCAGTTCAGGTCATACCATTAGCCCAGATCAGTTTGTACCACTATCCCAGTTCAGTTCATACCGTTAGCACAGTTCCGTTTGTACCAGTAGCCCATTTCAGTTCACACCGTTAGGCCAGTTCAGTTCATACTGTTAGCCCAGTTCAATTCATACCGTTAGCGCAGTTCAGTTTGTACTGTTGGCCCAGATCAGTTCATACCGTTAGCCCAGTTCAGTTGATACTGTTAGCCCAGTTCAGTTTGTACTGTTAGCCCAGTTCAGTTCATACCGTTAGGCCAGTTCAGTTCGTACGATTAGCCAGTTCAGTTCATACCGTTAGCCCAGTTCAGTTCGTACAACTAGCCCAGATCAGTTTGTACCGTTAGTCCGGTTCAGTTCATACCGTTAGCCCAGTACAGTTTGTACCGTTAGCCCAGTTCAGTTCATACCATTAGCCAAGTTCAGTTTCTACTGTTAGGCCAGTTCAGTTTGTACCATTAGGCCAGTTCAGTTTGTACCATTAGCCCAGTTCAGTTTCTACCGTTAGCCCAGTTCAGTTCATACCGTTAGCCCAGTTCAGTTTGTACTGTTAGCCCAGTTCAGTTTGTACCGTTAACCCAGTTCAGTTCGTACCGTTAGCCCAGTTCAGTTTGTACTGTTAGCCCAGTTCAGTTCATACCGTTAGCCCAGTTCAGTTTCTATTGTTAGCTCTGTACTGTTCATACCGTTAGCCCAGTTCAGATTGTACCAATAGCCCAGTTCAGTTCATACTGTTAACCCAGATGGGTTTGTACTGTTAGCCCAGTTCAGTTCATACTGTTATCCCAGTTCAGGTCATACTGTTAGCCCAGTTCAGTTCATACCGTTAGCCCAGTTCAGTTTGTACAATTAGCCGAGTTCAGGTCATAACGTTAGGCCAGTTCAGTTCATACCATTAGCCCAGTTCAGTTCCTACTGTTAGCCCAGTTCAGTTCATACCGTTAGCGCAGTTCAGTTCATACCGTTAGCCCAGTTCAGTTTGTACAATTAGCCGAGTTCAGGTCATACCGTTAGGACAGTTCAGTTTATACGATTAGCCCAGTTAAGTTCATATCGTTAGCCCAGTTCAGTTTGTATTGTTAGCCCTGTACAGTTCATACAGTTAGCCCAGTTCAGTTTGTATTGTTAGCCCTGTACAGTTCATACAGTTAGCCCAGTTCAGGTTGTACCGTTAGCCCAGTTTAGTTTGTACCGTTAGCCCAGTTCAGTTTGTACCGTTAGCCCAGATCAGTTCAAAACGTTAGCCCAGTTCAGTTTGTACCGTTAGCCCAGTTCAGTTCAGACCTTTAGCCCAGTTCAGTTCATACCGTTAGCCCAGTTCAGTTTGTACCACTATCCCAGTTCAGTTCATACCGTTAGCCCAGTTCCGTTTGTACCACTAGCCCAGTTCCGTTTGTACTGTTAGTCCAGTTCAGTTCATACCGTTAGCCCAGTTCAGTTTGTATTGTTCGCCCTGTACAGTTCATACAGTTAGCCCAGTTCAGTTTGTACCGTTAGCCCAGTTCAGTTTGTACCGTTAGCCCAGATCAGTTCAAAACGTTAGCCCAGTTCAGTTTGTACCGTTAGCCCAGTTCAGTTCAGACCTTTAGCCCAGTTCAGTTCAGACCTTTAGCCCAGTTCAGTTCATACCGTTAGCCCAGTTCAGTTTGTACCACTATCCCAGTTCAGTTCATACCGTTAGCCCAGTTCCGTTTGTACCACTAGCCCAGTTCCGTTTGTACTGTTAGTCCAGTTCAGATCATACCGTTAGCCCAGTTCAGTTTATACCGTTAGGCCAGTTCAGATCATTAGCCCAGTTCAGCTTGTACCACTAGCCCATTTCAGTTCATACTGTTAGCCCAGTTCAGGTCATACTTTTATCCCAGTTCAGTTCATACTGTTATCCCAGTTCAGTTCATACCGTTAGCCCATTTCAGTTTGTACAATTAGCCCAGTTGAGGTCATACTGTTAGCCCAGTTCAGTTCAGACCTTTAGCCCAGTTCAGTTCATACAGTTAGCCCAGTTCAGGTTGTACCGTTAGCCCAGTTCAGTTTGTACCGTTAGCCCAGTTCAGTTTGTACCGTTAGCCCAGATCAGTTCAAAACGTTATCCCAGTTCAGTTTGTACCGTTAGCCCAGTTCAGTTCAGACCTTTAGCCCAGTTCACTTCAGACCTTTAGCCCAGTTCAGTTCATACCGTTAGCCCAGTTCAGTTTGTACCACTATCCCAGTTCAGTTCATACCGTTAGCCCAGTTCCGTTTGTACAATTAGCCCAGTTCAGGTCATACCGTTAGGCCAGTTCAGTTCATACCATTAGCCCAGTTGAGTTCATACCGTTAGCCCAGTTCAGTTTGTATTGTTAGCCCTGTACAGTTCATACAGTTAGCCCAGTTCAGATTGTACCGTTAGCCCAGTTCAGTTTGTACCGTTAGCCCAGATCAGTTCAAAACGTTAGCCCAGTTCCGTTTGTACCACTAGCCCAGTTCAGTTCATACCGTTAGCCCAGTTCAGTTTGTACAATTAGCCCAGTTCAGGTCATACCGTTAGCCCAGTTCAGTTTGTATTGTTAGCCCTATACAGTTCATACAGTTAGCCCAGTTCAGATTGTACCGTTAGCCCAGTTCAGTTTATACCGTTAGCCCAGTTCAGTTTGTACCGTTAGCGCAGATCAGTTCAGACCTTCAGCCCAGTTCAGTTAATACCGTAAGCCCAGTTCAGTTTGTACTGTTAGCCCAGTTCAGTTCATACCGTTAGCCCAGTTCAGTTTGTACCGTTAGCCCAGTTCAGTTCATACCGTTAGCCAAGTTCGGTTTGTACTGTTAGGCCAGTTCTGTTCGTACCATTAGCCCAGTTCAGTTCATACCATTAGACCAGATCAGTTTGTACCACTATCCCATTTCAGTTCATACCGTTAGCCCAGTTCGTTTGTACCACTAGCCCAGTTCAGTTCATACCGTTAGCCGAGTTCAGTTTGTACCACTAGCCCAGTTCAGGTCATACCATTAGCCCAGATCAGTTTGTACCACTATCCCAGTTCAGTTCATACCGTTAGCACAGTTCCGTTTGTACCAGTAGCCCATTTCAGTTCACACCGTTAGGCCAGTTCAGTTCATACTGTTAGCCCAGTTCAATTCATACCGTTAGCGCAGTTCAGTTTGTACTGTTGGCCCAGATCAGTTCATACCGTTAGCCCAGTTCAGTTGATACTGTTAGCCCAGTTCAGTTTGTACTGTTAGCCCAGTTCAGTTCATACCGTTAGGCCAGTTCAGTTCGTACGATTAGCCAGTTCAGTTCATACCGTTAGCCCAGTTCAGTTCGTACCACTAGCCCAGATCAGTTTGTACCGTTAGTCCGGTTCAGTTCATACCGTTAGCCCAGTACAGTTTGTACCGTTAGCCCAGTTCAGTTCATACCATTAGCCAAGTTCAGTTTCTACTGTTAGGCCAGTTCAGTTTGTACCATTAGGCCAGTTCAGTTTGTACAATTAGCCCAGTTCAGTTTCTACCGTTAGCCCAGTTCAGTTCATACCGTTAGCCCAGTTCAGTTTGTACTGTTAGCCCAGTTCAGTTTGTACCGTTAACCCAGTTCAGTTCATACCGTTAGCCCAGTTCAGTTTCTATTGTTAGCTCTGTACTGTTCATACCGTTAGCCCAGTTCAGATTGTACCAATAGCCCAGTTCAGTTCATACTGTTAACCCAGATGGGTTTGTACTGTTAGCCCAGTTCAGTTCATACTGTTATCCCAGTTCAGGTCATACTGTTAGCCCAGTTCAGTTCATACCGTTAGCCCAGTTCAGTTTGTACAATTAGCCGAGTTCAGGTCATACAGTTAGGCCAGTTCAGTTCATACCATTAGCCCAGTTCAGTTCCTACTGTTAGCCCAGTTCAGTTCATACCGTTAGCGCAGTTCAGTTCATACCGTTAGCCCAGTTCAGTTTGTACAATTAGCCGAGTTCAGGTCATATCGTTAGGCCAGTTCAGTTTATACGATTAGCCCAGTTGAGTTCATACCGTTAGCCCAGTTCAGTTTGTATTGTTAGCCCTGTACAGTTCATACAGTTAGCCCAGTTCAGTTTGTATTGTTAGCCCTGTACAGTTCATACAGTTAGCCCAGTTCAGGTTGTACCGTTAGCCCAGTTTAGTTTGTACCGTTAGCCCAGTTCAGTTTGTACCGTTAGCCCAGATCAGTTCAAAACGTTAGCCCAGTTCAGTTTGTACCGTTAGCCCAGTTCAGTTCAGACCTTTAGCCCAGTTCAGTTCATACCGTTAGCCCAGTTCAGTTTGTACCACTATCCCAGTTCAGTTCATGCCGTTAGCCCAGTTCCGTTTGTACCACTAGCCCAGTTCCGTTTGTACTGTTAGTCCAGTTCAGTTCATACCGTTAGCCCAGTTCAGTTTGTATTGTTCGCCCTGTACAGTTCATACAGTTAGCCCAGTTCAGTTTGTACCGTTAGCCCAGTTCAGTTTGTACCGTTAGCCCAGATCAGTTCAAAACGTTAGCCCAGTTCAGTTTGTACCGTTAGCCCAGTTCAGTTCAGACCTTTAGCCCAGTTCAGTTCAGACCTTTAGCCCAGTTCAGTTCATACCATTAGCCCAGTTCAGTTTGTACCACTATCCCAGTTCAGTTCATACCGTTAGCCCAGTTCCGTTTGTACCACTAGCCCAGTTCCGTTTGTACTGTTAGTCCAGTTCAGATCATACCGTTAGCCCAGTTCAGTTTATACCGTTAGGCCAGTTCAGATCATTAGCCCAGTTCAGCTTGTACCACTAGCCCATTTCAGTTCATACTGTTAGCCCAGTTCAGGTCATACTTTTATCCCAGTTCAGTTCATACTGTTATCCCAGTTCAGTTCATACCGTTAGCCCATTTCAGTTTGTACAATTAGTCCAGTTGAGGTCATACTGTTAGCCCAGTTCAGTTCAGACCTTTAGCCCAGTTCAGTTCATACAGTTAGCCCAGTTCAGGTTGTACCGTTAGCCCAGTTCAGTTTGTACCGTTAGCCCAGTTCAGTTTGTACCGTTAGCCCAGATCAGTTCAAAACGTTATCCCAGTTCAGTTTGTACCGTTAGCCCACTTCAGTTCAGACCTTTAGCCCAGTTCACTTCAGACCTTTAGCCCAGTTCAGTTCATACCGTTAGCCCAGTTCAGTTTGTACCACTATCCCAGTTCAGTTCATACCGTTAGCCCAGTTCCGTTTGTACAATTAGCCCAGTTCAGGTCATACCGTTAGGCCAGTTCAGTTCATACCATTAGCCCAGTTGAGTTCATACCGTTAGCCCAGTTCAGTTTGTATTGTTAGCCCTGTACAGTTCATACAGTTAGCCCAGTTCAGATTGTACCGTTAGCCCAGTTCAGTTTGTACCGTTAGCCCAGATCAGTTCAAAACGTTAGCCCAGTTCCGTTTGTACCACTAGCCCAGTTCAGTTCATACCGTTAGCCCAGTTCAGTTTATACCGTTAGGCCAGTTCAGACCGTTAGCCCAGTTCAGCTTGTACCACTAGCCCAGTTCAGTTCATACTGTTAGCCCAGTTCAGTTTGTACCATTAGCCCATTTCAGTTCATACCATTAGCCCAGTTCAGTTCGTACCACTAGCCCAGATCAGTTTGTACCATTAGCCCAGTTCAGTTTGTACCATTAGTCCAGTTCAGTTTGTACCATTAGCCCAGTTCAATTTGTACCATTAGCCCAGTTCAGTTTCTACCACTAGCCCAGTTCCGTTTGTACTGTTAGTCCAGTTCAGTTCAAACAGTTAGCCCAGTTCAGTTCATACCGTTAGCCCAGTTCAGTTTATACCGTTAGGCCAGTTCAGACCGTTAGCCCAGTTCAGCTTGTACCACTAGCCCAGTTCAGTTCATACTGTTAGCCCAGTTCAGTTCCTACTGTTAGCCCAGTTCAGTTCATACCGTTAGCGCAGCTCAGTTCATACCGTTAGCCCAGTTCAGTTTGTACAATTAGCCCAGTTCTGGTCATACTGTTAGCCCAGTTCAGTTCATACTGTTAGCCCAGTTCAGGTCATACTGTTAGCCCAGTTCAGTTCATACTGTTAGCCCAGTTCAGTTCGTACTGTTAGCCCAGTTCACTTTGTAGCACTAGCCCAGTTGAGATCATACCGTTAGGCCAGTTCAGTTCGTACCACTAGCCCAGTTCACTTCGCACCGTTAGCCCAGTTCAGTTCATACCGTTAACCCAGTTCAGTTTGTACCGTTAGCCCAGTTTAGTTCATACCGTTAACCCAGATCAGTTTGTGCCGTTAGTCCGGTTCAGTTCATACCGTTAGCCCAGTACAGTTTGTACCGTTAGCCCAGTTCAGTTCATACCATTAGCCAAGCTCGGTTTGTACTGTTAGGCCAGTTCAGTTTGTACCATTAGCCCAGTTCAGTTTGTACCATTAGCCCAGTTCAGTTTCTACCGTTGGCCCAGTTCAATTTGTTCTGTTAGCCCAGTTCAGTTCATACCGTTAGCCCAGTTCAGTTTGTACTGTTAGCCCAGTTCAGTTCATACCGTTATCCCAGTTCAGTTCATACCGTTAGCCCAGTTCAGTTTGTACTGTTAGCCCAGTTCAGTTTGTACCGTTAACGCAGTTCAGTTCGTACCGTTAGCCCAGTTCAGTTTGTACTGTTAGCCCAGTTCAGTTTGTATTGTTAGCCCAGTTCAGTTCATACCGTTAGCCCAGTTCAGGTTGTACCAATAGCCCAGTTCAGTTCATACTGTTAGCCCATTTCAGTTCATACTGTTAGCCCAGTTCAGTTCCTACTGTTAGCCCAGTTCAGTTCCTACTGTTAGCCCAGTTCAGTTCATACCGTTAGCGCAGTTCAGTTCATACCGTTAGCCCAGTTCAGTTTGTACAATTAGCCCAGTTCAGGTCATACCGTTAGCCCAGTTCAGTTTGTACAATTAGCCCAGTTCAGGTCATACCGTTAGCCCAGTTCAGTTTGTATTGTTAGCCCTATACAGTTCATACAGTTAGCCCAGTTCAGTTTGTACCGTTAGCCCAGATCAGTTCAGACCTTTAGCCCAGTTCAGTTAATACCGTAAGCCCAGTTCAGTTTGTACTGTTAGCCCAGTTCAGTTCATACCGTTAGCCCAGTTCAGTTTGTACCGTTAGCCCAGTTCAGTTCATACCGTTAGCCAAGTTCGGTTTGTACTGTTAGGCCAGTTCTGTTCGTACCATTAGCCCAGTTCAGTTCATACCATTAGACCAGATCAGTTTGTACCACTATCCCATTTCAGTTCATACCGTTAGCCCAGTTCGTTTGTACCACTAGCCCAGTTCAGTTCATACCGTTAGCCGAGTTCAGTTTGTACCACTAGCCCAGTTCAGGTCATACCATTAGCCCAGATCAGTTTGTACCACTATCCCAGTTCAGTTCATACCGTTAGCACAGTTCCGTTTGTACCAGTAGCCCATTTCAGTTCACACCGTTAGGCCAGTTCAGTTCATACTGTTAGCCCAGTTCAATTCATACCGTTAGCGCAGTTCAGTTTGTACTGTTGGCCCAGATCAGTTCATACCGTTAGCCCAGTTCAGTTGATACTGTTAGCCCAGTTCAGTTTGTACTGTTAGCCCAGTTCAGTTCATACCGTTAGGCCAGTTCAGTTCGTACGATTAGCCAGTTCAGTTCATACCGTTAGCCCAGTTCAGTTCGTACCACTAGCCCAGATCAGTTTGTACCGTTAGTCCGGTTCAGTTCATACCGTTAGCCCAGTACAGTTTGTACCGTTAGCCCAGTTCAGTTCATACCATTAGCCAAGTTCAGTTTCTACTGTTAGGCCAGTTCAGTTTGTACCATTAGGCCAGTTCAGTTTGTACTGTTAGCCCAGTTCAGTTTGTACCGTTAACCCAGTTCAGTTCGTACCGTTAGCCCAGTTCAGTTTGTACTGTTAGCCCAGTTCAGTTCATACCGTTAGCCCAGTTCAGTTTGTACTGTTAGCCCAGTTCAGTTCATACCGTTAGCCCAGTTCAGATTGTACCAATAGCCCAGTTCAGTTCATACTGTTATCCCAGTTCAGGTCATACTGTTAGCCCAGTTCAGTTCATACCGTTAGCCCAGTTCAGTGTGTACAATTAGCCGAGTTCAGGTCATACCGTTAGGCCAGTTCAGTTCATACCATTAGCCCAGTTCAGTTCCTACTGTTAGCCCAGTTCAGTTCATACCGTTAGCGCAGTTCAGTTCATACCGTTAGCCCAGTTCAGTTTGTACAATTAGCCGAGTTCAGGTCATACCGTTAGGCCAGTTCAGTTTATACGATTAGCCCAGTTGAGTTCATACCGTTAGCCCAGTTCAGTTTGTATTGTTAGCCCTGTACAGTTCATACAGTTAGCCCAGTTCAGTTTGTATTGTTAGCCCTGTACAGTTCATACAGTTAGCCCAGTTCAGGTTGTACCGTTAGCCCAGTTTAGTTTGTACCGTTAGCCCAGTTCAGTTTGTACCGTTAGCCCAGATCAGTTCAAAACGTTAGCCCAGTTCAGTTTGTACCGTTAGCCCAGTTCAGTTCAGACCTTTAGCCCAGTTCAGTTCATACCGTTAGCCCAGTTCAGTTTGTACCACTATCCCAGTTCAGTTCATACCGTTAGCCCAGTTCCGTTTGTACCACTAGCCCAGTTCCGTTTGTACTGTTAGTCCAGTTCAGTTCATACCGTTAGCCCAGTTCAGTTTGTATTGTTCGCCCTGTACAGTTCATACAGTTAGCCCAGTTCAGTTTGTACCGTTAGCCCAGTTCAGTTTGTACCGTTAGCCCAGATCAGTTCAAAACGTTAGCCCAGTTCAGTTTGTACCGTTAGCCCAGTTCAGTTCAGACCTTTAGCCCAGTTCAGTTCAGACCTTTAGCCCAGTTCAGTTCATACCGTTAGCCCAGTTCAGTTTGTACCACTATCCCAGTTCAGTTCATACCGTTAGCCCAGTTCCGTTTGTACCACTAGCCCAGTTCCGTTTGTACTGTTAGTCCAGTTCAGATCATACCGTTAGCCCAGTTCAGTTTATACCGTTAGGCCAGTTCAGATCATTAGCCCAGTTCAGCTTGTACCACTAGCCCATTTCAGTTCATACTGTTAGCCCAGTTCAGGTCATACTTTTATCCCAGTTCAGTTCATACTGTTATCCCAGTTCAGTTCATACCGTTAGCCCATTTCAGTTTGTACAATTAGCCCAGTTGAGGTCATACTGTTAGCCCAGTTCAGTTCAGACCTTTAGCCCAGTTCAGTTCATACTGTTAGTCCAGTTCAGATCATACCGTTAGCCCAGTTCAGTTTATACCGTTAGGCCAGTTCAGATCATTAGCCCAGTTCAGCTTGTACCACTAGCCCATTTCAGTTCATACTGTTAGCCCAGTTCAGGTCATACTTTTATCCCAGTTCAGTTCATACTGTTATCCCAGTTCAGTTCATACCGTTAGCCCAGTTCAGTTTGTACAATTAGCCCAGTTGAGGTCATACTGTTAGCCCAGTTCAGTTCAGACCTTTAGCCCAGTTCAGTTCATACCGTTAGCCCAGTTCAGTTTGTACCACTATCCCAGTTCAGTTCATACCGTTAGCCCAGTTCCGTTTGTACCACTAGCCCAGTTCCGTTTGTACTGTTAGTCCAGTTCAGTTCATACCGTTAGCCCAGTTCAGTTTGTATTGTTAGCCCTGTACAGTTCATACTGTTAGCCCAGTTCAGGTTGTACCGTTAGCCCAGTGCAGTTTGTACCGTTAGCCCAGTTCAGTTTGTACCATTAGCCCAGTTCAGTTCAGACCTTTAGCCCAGTTCAGTTCAGACCTTTAGCCCAGTTCAGTTCATACCGTTAGCCCAGTTCAGTTTGTACCACTATCCCAGTTCAGTTCATACCGTTAGCCCAGTTCCGTTTGTACCACTAGCCCAGTTCCGTTTGTACTGTTAGTCCAGTTCAGATCATACCGTTAGCCCAGTTCAGTTTATACCGTTAGGCCAGTTCAGATCATTAGCCCAGTTCAGCTTGTACCACTAGCCCATTTCAGTTCATACTGTTAGCCCAGTTCAGGTCATACTTTTATCCCAGTTCAGTTCATACTGTTATCCCAGTTCAGTTCATACCGTTAGCCCAGTTCAGTTTGTACAATTAGCCCAGTTGAGGTCATACTGTTAGCCCAGTTCAGGTCATACTGTTAGCCCAGTTCAGTTTGTACCGTTAACCCAGTTCAGTTCGTACCGTTAGCCCAGTTCAGTTTGTACTGTTAGCCCAGTTCAGTTCATACCGTTAGCCCAGTTCAGATTGTACCAATAGACCAGTTCAGTTCATACTGTTAACCCAGATCGGTTTGTACTGTTAGCCCAGTTCAGTTCATACTGTTATCCCAGTTCAGGTCATACTGTTAGCCCATTTCAGTTCATACTGTTAGCCCAGTTCAGTTCCTACTGTTAGCCCAGTTCAGTTCATACCGTTAGCGCAGTTCAGTTCATACCGTTAGCCCAGTTCAGTTTGTACAATTAGCCGAGTTCAGGTCATACCGTTAGCCCAGTTCAGTTCATACTGTTAACCCAGATCGGTTTGTACTGTTAGCCCAGTTCAGTTCATACTGTTAGCCCAGTTCAGGTCATACTGTTAGCCCATTTCAGTTCATACTGTTAGCCCAGTTCAGTTCCTACTGTTAGCCCAGTTCAGTTCATACCGTTAGCGCAGCTCAGTTCATACCGTTAGCCCAGTTCAGTTTGTACAATTAGCCGAGTTCAGGTCATACCGTTAGGCCAGTTCAGTTCATACCATTAGCCCAGTTGAGTTCATACCGTTAGCCCAGTTCAGTTTGTATTGTTAGCCCTGTACAGTTCATACAGTTAGCCCAGTTCAGTTTGTATTGTTAGCCCTGTACAGTTCATACAGTTAGCCCAGTTCAGGTTGTACCCTTAGCCCAGTTCAGTTTGTACCGTTAGCCCAGTTCAGTTTGTACCGTTAGCCCAGATCAGTTCAAAACGTTAGCCCAGTTCAGTTTGTACCGTTAGCCCAGTTCAGTTCAGACCTTTAGCCCAGTTCAGTTCATACCGTTAGCCCAGTTCAGTTTGTACTGTTAGCCCAGTTCAGTTCATACCGTTAGCCCAGTTCAGTTTGTACCGTTAGCCCAGTTCAGTTCATACCATTAGCCCAGATCAGTTTGTACCACTATCCCAGTTCAGTTCATACCGTTAGCCCAGTTCAGTTTATACCGTTAGGCCAGTTCAGACCGTTAGCCCAGTTCAGCTTGTACCACTAGCCCAGTTCAGTTCATACTGTTAGCCCAGTTCAGGTCATACTGTTATCCCAGTTCAGTTCATACTGTTATCCCAGTTCAGTTCATACCGTTAGCCCAGTTCAGTTGATACCGTTAGCCCAGTTAAGTTTGTATAATTAGCCCAGTTGAGGTCATACTGTTAGCCCAGTTCAGGTCATTCTTTTAGCCCAGTTCAGGTCATACTGCTAGCACAGTTCAGTTCATACTGTTAGCCCAGTTCAGTTCATACTGTTGGCCCAGTTCACTTTGTACCACTAGCCCAGTTGAGTTCATACCGTTAGGCCAGTTCTGTTCATACCGTTAGCCCAGTTCAGTTGATACCGTTAGCCCAGTTAAGTTTGTATAATTAGCCCAGTTGAGGTCATACTGTTAGCCCAGTTCAGGTCATTCTTTTAGCCCAGTTCAGGTCATACTGCTAGCACAGTTCAGTTCATACTGTAAGCCCAGTTCAGTTCATACTGTTGGCCCAGTTCACTTTGTACCACTAGCCCAGTTCAGTTCGTACCGTTAGCCCAGTTCAGTTCATACCGTTAACCCAGATCAGTTTGTACCATTAGCCCAGTTCAGTTTGTACCATTAGCCCAGTTCAGTTTCTACCATTAGCCCAGTTCAGTTTGTACCATTAGCCCATTTCAGTTCATACCGTTAGCCCAGTTCAGTTCATACCGTTAGCCCAGTTCAGTTTGTACCATTAGCCGAGTTCAGTTCATACCGTTAGGCCAGTTCAGTTCGTACGATTAGCCAGTTCAGTTCATACCACTAACCAGATCAGTTTGTACCGTTAGCCCAGTTCAGTTTCTACCACTAGCCCAGTTCAGTTTGTACTGTTGGCCCAGTTCAGTTCATACCGTTAGCCCAGTTCAGTTGATACCGTTAGGCCAGTTCAGTTCGTACGATTAGCCAGTTCAGTTCATACCGTTAGCCCAGTTCAGTTTGTACTGTTAGCCCAGTTCAGTTCATACCGTTAGGCCAGTTCAGTTCGTACGATTAGCCAAGTTCGGTTTGTACTGTTAGGCCAGTTCAGTTTGTACCATTAGCCCAGTTCAGTTTGTACTGTTGGCCCAGTTCAGTTTCTACCACTAGCCCAGTTCAGTTTGTACTGTTGGCCCAGTTCAGTTTCTACCGTTAGGCCAGTTCAGGTTGTACCACTAGCCCAGTTCAGTTCGTACCGTTAGCCCAGTTCAGTTCATACCGTTAACCCAGATCAGTTTGTACCATTATCCCAGTTCAGTTTGTACCATTAGCCCAGTTCAGTTTCTACCATTAGCCCAGTTCAGTTTGTACCATTAGCCCATTTCAGTTCATACCGTTAGCCCAGTTCAGTTCATACCGTTAGCCCAGTTCAGTTTATACGACTAGCCCAGCTCAGTTCATACCGTTAGCCCAGTTCAGTTTGTACCACTAGCCCAGTTCAATTTGTACTGTTGGCCCAGTTCAGTTCATACCATTAGCCAAGTTCGGTTTGTACTGTTAGGCCAGTTCAGTTTGTACCATTAGCCCAGTTCAGTTTGTACCATTAGCCCAGTTCAGTTTGTACCATTAGCCCAGTTCAGTTTGTACCATTAGCCCAGTTCAGTTTGTACCGTTAGCCCAGTTCAATTTGTTCTGTTAGCCCAGTTCAATTTGTTCTGTTAGCCCAGTTCACTTCATACCGTTAGCCCAGTTCAGTTTGTACTGTTAGCCCAGTTCAGTTTGTACCGTTAGCCCAGTTCAGTTCATACCGTTAGCCCAGTTCAGTTTGTATTGTTAGCCCTGTATAGTTCATACCGTTAGCCCAGTTCAGTTTGTACCATTAGTCCAGTTCAGTTTGTACCGTTAGCCCAGTTCAGTTCAGACCGTTAGCCCAGTTCAGTTTATACTGTTAGCCCAGTTCAGTTTATACCGTTAGCCCAGTTCAGTTTGTATTGTAAGCCCAGTTCAGATCATACCATTAGCCCAGTTCAGTTTTGTAGCACTAGCCCAGTTCCGTTTGTACTGTTAGTCCAGTTCAGTTCATACCGTTAGCCCAGTTCAGTTTGTACTGTTAGCCCAGTTCAGTTCATACCGTTAGCCCAGTTCAGTTTGTATTGTTAGCCCTGTACAGTTCATACAGTTAGCCCAGTTCAGGTTGTACCGTTAGCCCAGTTCAGTTTGTACCGTTAGCCCAGTTCAGTTTGTACCATTAGCCCAGATCAGTTCAAAACGTTAGCCCAGTTCAGTTTGTACCGTTAGCCCAGTTCAGTTCAGACCTTTAGCCCAGTTCAGTTCATACCGTTAGCCCAGTTCAGTTTGTACCACTATCCCAGTTCAGTTCATACCGTTAGCCCAGTTCCGTTTGTAGCACTAGCCCAGTTCCGTTTGTACTGTTAGTCCAGTTCAGATCATACCGTTAGCCCAGTTCAGTTTATACCGTTAGGCCAGTTCAGATCATTAGCCCAGTTCAGCTTGTACCACTAGCCCAGTTCAGTTCATACTGTTAGCCCAGTTCAGGTCATACTGTTATCCCAGTTCAGTTCATACTGTTATCCCAGTTCAGTTCATACCGTTAGCCCAGTTCAGTTTGTACAATTAGCCCAGTTGAGGTCATACTGTTAGCCCAGTTCAGGTCATACTGTTAGCCCAGTTCAGTTCATACTGTTAGCCCAGTTCAGGTCATACTGTTAGCCCAGTTCAGTTCATACTGTTAACCCAGTTCAGTTCGTACTGTTAGCCCAGTTCACTTTGTACCACTAGCCCAGTTGAGTTCATACCGTTAGGCCAGTTCAGTTTGTACCACTAGCCCAGTTCAGTTCGTACCGTTAGCCCAGTTCAGTTCATACCGTTAACCCAGATCAGTTTGTACCGTTAGTCCGGTTCAGTTCATACCATTAGCCCAGTTCAGTTCATACCGTTAGCCCACTTCAGTTTTGTACTGTTAGCCCAGTTCAGTTCATACCGTTAGGCCAGTTCAGTTCGTACGATTAGCCAGTTCAGTTCATACCGTTAGCAAAGTTCAGTTCGTACCACTAGCCCAGTTCAGTTTGTACTATTAGCCCAGTTCAGTTTCTACCATTAGCCCAGTTCAGTTTGTACCGTTAGCCCAGTTCAGTTTCTACCATTAGCCCAGTTCAGTTCATACCGTTAGCCCAGTTCAGTTCATACCGTTAGCACAGTTCAGTTCATACCGTTAGCCCATTTCAGTTCACACCGTTTCCCCAGTTCAGTTCATACCATTAGCCCAGTTCAGTTCATACCGTTAGCGCAGTTCCGTTTATACTGTTAGTCCAGTTCAGTTCATACCGTTAGCGCAGTTCCGTTTATCCTGTTAGTCCAGTTCAGTTCATACCGTTAGCGCAGTTCCGTTTGTACTATTAGCGCAGTTCAGTTTGTACCGTTAGCCCAGTTCAGTTCAGACCTTTAGCCCAGTTCAGTTAATACCGTTAGCCCAATTCAGTTTGTACTGTTAGCCCAGTTCAGTTCATACCGTTAGCCCAGTTCAGTTTGTACCGTTAGCCCAGTTCAGTTTGTACCGTTAGCCCGGTTCTGTTCATACCGTTAGCCAAGTTCGGTTTGTACTGTTAGGCCAGTTCTGTTCGTACCATTAGCCCAGTTCAGTTCATACCATTAGCCCAGATCAGTTTGTACCACTATCCCAGTTCAGTTCATACCATTAGCCCAGTTCCGTTTGTACCACTAGCCCAGTTCAGTTCATACCGTTAGCCCAGTTCCGTTTGTACCACTAGCCCAGTTCAGTTCATACCGTTAGCCCAGTTCAGTTTATACCGTTAGGCCAGTTCAGACAGTTAGCCCAGTTCAGTTTGTACCACTAGCCCAGTTCCGTTTGTACTGTTAGTCCAGTTCAGTTCAAACAGTTAGCCCAGTTCAGTTCATACCGTTAGCCCAGTTCAGTTTATACCGTTAGGCCAGTTCAGACCGTTAGCCCAGTTCAGCTTGTACCACTAGCCCAGTTCAGTTCATACTTTTAGCCCAGTTCTGGTCATACTGTTATCCCAGTTCAGTTCATACTGTTATCCCAGTTCAGTTCATACAGTTAGCCCAGTTCAGTTCATACTGTTAGCCCAGTTCTGGTCATACTGTTAGCCCATTTCAGTTCATACTGTTAGCCCAGTTCAGGTCATACTGTTAGCCCAGTTCAGTTCATACTGTTAGCCCAGTTCAGGTCATACTGTTAGCCCAGTTCAGTTCATACTGTTAGCCCAGTTCAGTTCGTACTGTTAGCCCAGTTCACTTTGTACCACTAGCCCAGTTGAGTTCATACCGTTAGGCCAGTTCAGTTCGTACCACTAGCCCAGTTCAGTTCATACCATTAGCCCAGTTCAGTTTGTACCATTAGCCCAGTTCAGTTTCTACAATTAGCCCAGTTCAGTTTGTACTGTTAGCCCAGTTCAGTTCATACCATTAGGCCAGTTCAGTTCGTACGATTAGCCAGTTCAGTTCATACCGTTAGCCCAGTTCAGTTCGTACCACTAGCCGAGTTCAGTTCATACCGTTAGGCCAGTTCAGTTCGTACGATTAGCCAGTTCAGTGTATACTGTTAGCCCAGTTCAGTTCATACCACTAACCAGATCAGTTTGTACCGTTAGCCCAGTTCAGTTTCTACCGTTAGCCCAGTTCAGTTTGTACCATTAGCCCAGTTCAGTTGATACCGTTAGCCCAGTTCAGTTTGTACTGTTAGCCCAGTTCAGTTCATACCATTAGGCCAGTTCAGTTCGTACGATTAGCCAGTTCAGTTCATACCGTTAGCCCAGTTCAGTTCGTACCACTAGCCGAGTTCAGTTCATACCGTTAGGCCAGTTCAGTTCGTACGATTAGCCAGTTCAGTTCATACTGTTAGCCCAGTTCAGTTCATACCACTAACCAGATCAGTTTGTACCGTTAGCCCAGTTCAGTTTCTACCACTAGCCCAGTTCAGTTTGTACTGTTGGCCCAGTTCAGTTCATACCGTTAGCCCAGTTCAGTTGATACCGTTAGGCCAGTTCAGTTCGTACGATTAGCCAGTTCAGTTCATACCGTTAGCCCAGTTCAGTTTGTACTGTTAGCCCAGTTCAGTTCATACCGTTAGGCCAGTTCAGTTCGTACGATTAGCCAGTTCAGTTCATACCGTTAGCCCAGTTCAGTTCATACCGTTAGCCCAGTTCAGGTTGTACCAATAGCCCAGTTCAGTTCATACTGTTAACCCAGATCGGTTTGTACTGTTAGCCCAGTTCAGTTCATACTGTTAGCCCAGTTCAGGTCATACTGTTAGCCCATTTCAGTTCATACTGTTAGCCCAGTTCAGTTCATACAGTTAGCCCAGTTCAGTTTGTACCATTAGCCCAGTTCAGTTTGTACCATTAGCCCAGTTCAGTTTGTACCATTAGCCCAGTTCAGTTTGTACCGTTAGCCCAGTTCAATTTGTTCTGTTAGCCCAGTTCAGTTTGTATTGTTAGCCCTGTATAGTTCATACCGTTAGCCCAGTTCAGTTTGTACCATTAGTCCAGTTCAGTTTGTACCGTTAGCCCAGTTCAGTTCAGACCGTTAGCCCAGTTCAGTTTATACTGTTAGCCCAGTTCAGTTTATACCGTTAGCCCAGTTCAGTTTGTATTGTAAGCCCAGTTCAGATCATACCATTGGCCCAGTTCAGTTTGTAGCACTAGCCCAGTTCCGTTTGTACTGTTAGTCCAGTTCAGTTCATACCGTTAGCCCAGTTCAGTTTGTACTGTTAGCCCAGTTCAGTTCATACCGTTAGCCCAGTTCAGTTTGTATTGTTAGCCCTGTACAGTTCATACAGTTAGCCCAGTTCAGGTTGTACTGTTAGCCCAGTTCAGTTTGTACCGTTAGCCCAGTTCAGTTTGTACCGTTAGCCCAGATCAGTTCAAAACGTTAGCCCAGTTCAGTTTGTACCATTAGCCCAGTTCAGTTGATACCGTTAGCCCAGTTCAGTTTGTACTGTTAGCCCAGTTCAGTTCATACCATTAGGCCAGTTCAGTTCGTACGATTAGCCAGTTCAGTTCATACCGTTAGCCCAGTTCAGTTCGTACCACTAGCCGAGTTCAGTTCATACCGTTAGGCCAGTTCAGTTCGTACGATTAGCCAGTTCAGTTCATACTGTTAGCCCAGTTCAGTTCATACCACTAACCAGATCAGTTTGTACCGTTAGCCCAGTTCAGTTTCTACCACTAGCCCAGTTCAGTTTGTACTGTTGGCCCAGTTCAGTTCATACCGTTAGCCCAGTTCAGTTGATACCGTTAGGCCAGTTCAGTTCGTACGATTAGCCAGTTCAGTTCATACCGTTAGCCCAGTTCAGTTTCTACCACTAGCCCAGTTCAGTTTGTACTGTTAGCCCAGTTCAGTTCATACCGTTAGGCCAGTTCAGTTTGTACGATTAGCCAGTTCAGTTCATACCGTTAGCCCAGTTCAGTTCATACCGTTAGCTCAGTTCAGGTTGTACCAATAGCCCAGTTCAGTTCATACTGTTAACCCAGATCGGTTTGTACTGTTAGCCCAGTTCAGTTCATACTGTTAGCCCAGTTCAGTTCATACTGTTAGCCCATTTCAGTTCATACTGTTAGCCCAGTTCAGTTCCTACTGTTAGCCCAGTTCAGTTCGTACCGTTAGCGCAGTTCAGTTCATACAGTTAGCCCAGTTCAGTTTGTACCATTAGCCCAGTTCAGTTTGTACCATTAGCCCAGTTCAGTTTGTACCATTAGCCCAGTTCAGTTTGTACCGTTAGCCCAGTTCAATTTGTTCTGTTAGCCCAGTTCACTTCATACCGTTAGCCCAGTTCAGTTTGTACTGTTAGCCCAGTTCAGTTTGTACCGTTAGCCCAGTTCAGTTCATACCGTTAGCCCAGTTCAGTTTGTATTGTTAGCCCTGTATAGTTCATACCGTTAGCCCAGTTCAGTTTGTACCATTAGTCCAGTTCAGTTTGTACCGTTAGCCCAGTTCAGTTCAGACCGTTAGCCCACTTCAGTTTATACTGTTAGCCCAGTTCAGTTTATACCGTTAGCCCAGTTCAGTTTGTATTGTAAGCCCAGTTCAGATCATACCATTAGCCCAGTTCAGTTTGTAGCACTAGCCCAGTTCCGTTTGTACTGTTAGTCCAGTTCAGTTCATACCGTTAGCCCAGTTCAGTTTGTACTGTTAGCCCAGTTCAGTTCATACCGTTAGCCCAGTTCAGTTTGTATTGTTAGCCCTGTACAGTTCATACAGTTAGCCCAGTTCAGGTTGTACTGTTAGCCCAGTTCAGTTTGTACCGTTAGCCCAGTTCAGTTTGTACCGTTAGCCCAGATCAGTTCAAAACGTTAGCCCAGTTCAGTTTGTACCGTTAGCCCAGTTCAGTTCAGACCTTTAGCCCAGTTCAGTTCATACCGTTAGCCCAGTTCAGTTTGTACCACTATCCCAGTTCAGTTCATACCGTTAGCCCAGTTCCGTTTGTACCACTAGCCCAGTTCCGTTTGTATTGTTAGTCCAGTTCAGATCATACAGTTAGCCCAGTTCAGTTTATACCGTTAGGCCAGTTCAGATCATTAGCCCAGTTCAGCTTGTACCACTAGCCCAGTTCAGTTCATACTGTTAGCCCAGTTCAGGTCATACTGTTATCCCAGTTCAGTTCATACTGTTATCCCAGTTCAGTTTATACCGTTAGCCCAGTTCAGTTTGTACAATTAGCCCAGTTGAGGTCATACTGTTAGCCCAGTTCAGGTCATACTGTTAGCCCAGTTCAGTTCATACTGTTAGCCCAGTTCAGGTCATACTGTTAGCCCAGTTCAGTTCATACTGTTAGCCCAGTTCACTTTGTACCACTAGCCCAGTTGAGTTCATACCGTTAGGCCAGTTCAGTTTGTACCACTAGCCCAGTTCAGTTTGTACTGTTAGCCTAGTTCAGTTCATACCGTTAGCCCAGTTCAGTTTGTACCGTTAGCCCAGTTCAGTTCGTACCGTTAGCCCAGTTCAGTTCATACCGTTAACCCAGATCAGTTTGTACCGTTAGTCCGGTTCAGTTCATACCATTAGCCCAGTTCAGTTTGTACCATTAGCCCAGTTCAGTTCATACTGTTAGCCCAGTTCACTTTGTACCACTAGCCCAGTTGAGTTCATACCGTTAGGCCAGTTCAGTTTGTACCACTAGCCCAGTTCAGTTTGTACTGTTAGCCCAGTTCAGTTCATACCGTTAGCCCAGTTCAGTTTGTACCGTTAGCCCAGTTCAGTTCGTACCGTTAGCCCAGTTCAGTTCATACCGTTAACCCAGATCAGTTTGTACCGTTAGTCCGGTTCAGTTCATACCGTTAGCACAGTTCAGTTCACACCGTTTCCCCAGTTCAGTTCATACCATTAGCCCAGTTGAGTTCATACCGTTATCCCAGTTCAGTTCATACTGTTATCCCAGTTCAGTTCATACAGTTAGCCCAGTTCAGGTCATACTGTTAGCCCAGTTCAGTTCATTCTGTTAGCCCAGTTCAGGTTATACTGCTAGCACAGTTCAGTTCATTCTGTTAGCCCAGTTCAGTTCATACTGTTGCCCAGTTCACTTTGTACCACTAGCCCAGTTCAGTTCGTACCGTTAGCGCAGTTCAGTTCATACAGTTAGCCCAGTTCAGTTTGTACCATTAGCCCAGTTCAGTTTGTACCATTAGCCCAGTTCAGTTTGTACCATTAGCCCAGTTCAGTTTGTACCGTTAGCCCAGTTCAATTTGTTCTGTTAGCCCAGTTCACTTCATACCGTTAGCCCAGTTCAGTTTGTACTGTTAGCCCAGTTCAGTTTGTACCGTTAGCCCAGTTCAGTTCATACCGTTAGCCCAGTTCAGTTTGTATTGTTAGCCCTGTATATTTCATACCGTTAGCCCAGTTCAGTTTGTACCATTAGTCCAGTTCAGTTTGTACCGTTAGCCCAGTTCAGTTCAGACCGTTAGCCCAGTTCAGTTCATACCGTTAGCCCAGTTCAGTTTGTATTGTTAGCCCTGTACAGTTCATACAGTTAGCCCAGTTCAGGTTGTACTGTTAGCCCGGTTCAGTTTGTACCGTTAGCCCAGTTCAGTTTGTACCGTTAGCCCAGATCAGTTCAAAACGTTAGCCCAGTTCAGTTTGTACCGTTAGCCCAGTTCAGTTCAGACCTTTAGCCCAGTTCAGTTCATACCGTTAGCCCAGTTCAGTTTGTACCACTATCCCAGTTCAGTTCATACCGTTAGCCCAGTTCCGTTTGTACCACTAGCCCAGTTCCGTTTGTACTGTTAGTCCAGTTCAGATCATACAGTTAGCCCAGTTCAGTTTATACCGTTAGGCCAGTTCAGATCATTAGCCCAGTTCAGCTTGTACCACTAGCCCAGTTCAGTTCATACTGTTAGCCCAGTTCAGGTCATACTGTTATCCCAGTTCAGTTCATACTGTTATCCCAGTTCAGTTTATACCGTTAGCCCAGTTCAGTTTGTACAATTAGCCCAGTTGAGGTCATACTGTTAGCCCAGTTCAGGTCATACTGTTAGCCCAGTTCAGTTCATACTGTTAGCCCAGTTCAGGTCATACTGTTAGCCCAGTTCAGTTCATACTGTTAGCCCAGTTCACTTTGTACCACTAGCCCAGTTGAGTTCATACCGTTAGGCCAGTTCAGTTTGTACCACTAGCCCAGTTCAGTTTGTACTGTTAGCCTAGTTCAGTTCATACCGTTAGCCCAGTTCAGTTTGTACCGTTAGCCCAGTTCAGTTCGTACCGTTAGCCCAGTTCAGTTCATACCGTTAACCCAGATCAGTTTGTACCGTTAGTCCGGTTCAGTTCATACCATTAGCCCAGTTCAGTTTGTACCATTAGCCCAGTTCAGTTCATACTGTTAGCCCAGTTCACTTTGTACCACTAGCCCAGTTGAGTTCATACCGTTAGGCCAGTTCAGTTTGTACCACTAGCCCAGTTCAGTTTGTACTGTTAGCCCAGTTCAGTTCATACCGTTAGCCCAGTTCAGTTTGTACCGTTAGCCCAGTTCAGTTCGTACCGTTAGCCCAGTTCAGTTCATACCGTTAACCCAGATCAGTTTGTACCGTTAGTCCGGTTCAGTTCATACCGTTAGCACAGTTCAGTTCACACCGTTTCCCCAGTTCAGTTCATACCATTAGCCCAGTTGAGTTCATACCGTTAGCGCAGTTCCGTTTATCCTGTTAGTCCAGTTCAGTTCATACCGTTAGCGCAGTTCCGTTTATCCTGTTAGTCCAGTTCAGTTCATTCTGTTAGCCCAGTTCAGGTTATACTGCTAGCACAGTTCAGTTCATTCTGTTAGCCCAGTTCAGTTCATACTGTTGCCCAGTTCACTTTGTACCGCTAGCCCAGTTCAGTTCGTACCGTTAGCGCAGTTCAGTTCATACAGTTAGCCCAGTTCAGTTTGTACCATTAGCCCAGTTCAGTTTGTACCATTAGCCCAGTTCAGTTTGTACCATTAGCCCAGTTCAGTTTGTACCGTTAGCCCAGTTCAATTTGTTCTGTTAGCCCAGTTCACTTCATACCGTTAGCCCAGTTCAGTTTGTACTGTTAGCCCAGTTCAGTTTGTACCGTTAGCCCAGTTCAGTTCATACCGTTAGCCCAGTTCAGTTTGTATTGTTAGCCCTGTATAGTTCATACCGTTAGCCCAGTTCAGTTTGTACCATTAGTCCAGTTCAGTTTGTACCGTTAGCCCAGTTCAGTTCAGACCGTTAGCCCAGTTCAGTTTATACTGTTAGCCCAGTTCAGTTTATACCGTTAGCCCAGTTCAGTTTGTATTGTAAGCCCAGTTCAGATCATACCATTAGCCCAGTTCAGTTTGTAGCACTAGCCCAGTTCCGTTTGTACTGTTAGTCCAGTTCAGTTCATACCGTTAGCCCAGTTCAGTTTGTACTGTTAGCCCAGTTCAGTTCATACCGTTAGCCCAGTTCAGTTTGTATTGTTAGCCCTGTACAGTTCATACAGTTAGCCCAGTTCAGGTTGTACTGTTAGCCCGGTTCAGTTTGTACCGTTAGCCCAGTTCAGTTTGTACCGTTAGCCCAGATCAGTTCAAAACGTTAGCCCAGTTCAGTTTGTACCGTTAGCCCAGTTCAGTTCAGACCTTTAGCCCAGTTCAGTTCATACCGTTAGCCCAGTTCAGTTTGTACCACTATCCCAGTTCAGTTCATACCGTTAGCCCAGTTCCGTTTGTACCACTAGCCCAGTTCCGTTTGTACTGTTAGTCCAGTTCAGATCATACAGTTAGCCCAGTTCAGTTTATACCGTTAGCCCAGTTCAGTTCGTACCGTTAGCCCAGTTCAGTTCATACCGTTAACCCAGATCAGTTTGTACCGTTAGTCCGGTTCAGTTCATACCATTAGCCCAGTTCAGTTTGTACCATTAGCCCAGTTCAGTTCATACTGTTAGCCCAGTTCACTTTGTACCACTAGCCCAGTTGAGTTCATACCGTTAGGCCAGTTCAGTTTGTACCACTAGCCCAGTTCAGTTTGTACTGTTAGCTCAGTTCAGTTCATACCGTTAGCCCAGTTCAGTTTGTACCGTTAGCCCAGTTCAGTTCGTACCGTTAGCCCAGTTCAGTTCATACCGTTAACCCAGATCAGTTTGTACCGTTAGTCCGGTTCAGTTCATACCGTTAGCACAGTTCAGTTCACACCGTTTCCCCAGTTCAGTTCATACCATTAGCCCAGTTGAGTTCATACCGTTAGCGCAGTTCCGTTTATCCTGTTAGTCCAGTTCAGTTCATACCGTTAGCGCAGTTCCGTTTATCCTGTTAGTCCAGTTCAGTTCATACCGTTAGCGCAGTTCCGTTTGTACTATTAGCGCAGTTCAGTTTGTACCGTTAGCCCAGTTCAGTTCAGACCTTTAGCCCAGTTCAGTTAATACCGTTAGCCCAATTCAGTTTGTACTGTTAGCCCAGTTCAGTTCATACCGTTAGCCCAGTTCAGTTTGTACCGTTAGCCCAGTTCAGTTTGTACCGTTAGCCCAGTTCTGTTCATACCGTTAGCCAAGTTCGGTTTGTACTGTTAGGCCAGTTCTGTTCGTACCATTAGCCCAGTTCAGTTCATACCATTAGCCCAGATCAGTTTGTACCACTATCCCAGTTCAGTTCATACCGTTAGCCCAGTTCCGTTTGTACCACTAGCCCAGTTCAGTTCATACCGTTAGCCCAGTTCCGTTTGTACCACTAGCCCAGTTCAGTTCATACCGTTAGCCCAGTTCAGTTTATACCGTTAGGCCAGTTCAGACCGTTAGCCCAGTTCAGTTTGTACCACTAGCCCAGTTCCGTTTGTACTGTTAGTCCAGTTCAGTTCAAACAGTTAGCCCAGTTCAGTTCATACCGTTAGCCCAGTTCAGTTTATACCGTTAGGCCAGTTCAGACCGTTAGCCCAGTTCAGCTTGTACCACTAGCCCAGTTCAGTTCATACTTTTAGCCCAGTTCAGGTCATACTGTTATCCCAGTTCAGTTCATACTGTTATCCCAGTTCAGTTCATACAGTTAGCCCAGTTCAGGTCATACTGTTAGCCCAGTTCAGTTCATTCTGTTAGCCCAGTTCAGGTCATACTGCTAGCACAGTTCAGTTCATTCTGTTAGCCCAGTTCAGTTCATACTGTTGCCCAGTTCACTTTGTACCACTAGCCCAGTTGAGTTCATACCGTTAGGCCAGTTCAGTTCGTACCACTAGCCCAGTTCAGTTCGTACCGTTAGCCCAGTTCAGTTCATACCGTTAACCCAGATCAGTTTGTACCATTAGCCCTGTTCAGTTTCTACCATTAGCCCAGTTCAGTTTGTACCATTAGCCCAGTTCAGATTCTACCATTAGCCCAGTTCAGTTTGTACCATTAGCCCATTTCAGTTTATAGCGTTAGCGCAGTTCAGTTCATACCGTTAGCCCAGTTCAGTTTGTACAATTAGCCCAGTTCAGGTCATACCGTTAGGCCAGTTCAGTTCATACCGTTAGCCCAGTTCAGTTTGTATTGTTAGCCCTGTACAGTTCATACAGTTAGCCCAGTTCAGGTTGTACCGTTAGCCCAGTTCAGTTTGTACTGTTAGCCCAGTTCACTTCATACCATTAGCACAGTTCAGTTTGTACCACTAGCCCAGTTCAGTTCCTACCGTTAGGCCACTTCAGTTCGTACGATTAGCCAGTTCAGTTCATACCGTTAGCCCAGTTCAGTTCGTACCACTAGCCCAGATCTGTTTGTACCGTTAGCCCAGTTCAGTTTCTACCACTAGCCCAGTTCAGTTCATACCTTTAGCCCAGTTCAGTTTGTACCACTAGCCCAGCTCAGTTCATACCGTTAGCCCAGTTCAGTTTGTACCACTAGCCCAGTTGAGTTTGTACTGTTAGTCCAGTTCAGTTCATACCGTTAGACCAGTTCAGTTTGTACCGTTAGCCCAGTTCAGTCCATACCGTTAGCCCAGTTCAGTTTATACCGTTAGCCCAGTTCAGTTTGTACTGTTAGCCCAGTTCAGTCCATACAGTTAGCCCAGTTCAGTCCATACCGTTAGCCCAGTTGAAATTGTACCGTTAGCCCAGTTCAGTTCATTCCTTTAGCCCAGATCGGTTTGTACTGTTAGGCCAGTTCAGTTCATACCATTAGCCCAGTTCAGTTCATACCGTTAGCCCAGTTCAGTTTGTATTGTTAGCCCAGTACAGTTCATAACGTTAGCCCAGTTCAGGTTGTACCAATAAACCAGTTCACTTCATACCGTTAGCCCAGTTCAGTTTGTACTGTTAGCCCAGTTCAGTTTGTACCGTTAGCCCAGTTCAGTTCATACCGTTAGCCCAGTTCAGTTCATACCGTTAGCCCAGTTCAGTTTGTATTGTTAGCCCTGTATAGTTCATACCGTTAGCCCAGTTCAGTTTGTACCATTAGTCCAGTTCAGTTTGTACCGTTAGCCCAGTTCAGTTCAGACCGTTAGCCCAGTTCAGTTTATACCGTTAGCCCAGTTCAGTTTCTACCATTAGCCCAGTTCAGTTCATACCGTTAGCCCATTTCAGTTCACACCGTTTCCCCAGTTCAGTTCATACCATTAGCCCAGTTGCGTTCATACCGTTAGCCCAGTTCAGTTCATACCGTTAGCCCAGTTCAGTTTGTATTGTTAGCCCTGTACAGTTCATACAGTTAGCCCAGTTCAGGTTGTACCGTTAGCCCAGTTCAGTTTGTACTGTTAGCCCAGTTCAGTTCATACCGTTAGGCCAGTTCAGTTCATACCTTTAGCCCAGTTCAGTTGATACCGTTAGCCCAGTTCAGTTTGTACTGTTAGCCCAGTTCACTTCATACCATTAGCACAGTTCAGTTTGTACCACTAGCCCAGTTCAGTTCCTACCGTTAGGCCACTTCAGTTCGTACGATTAGCCAGTTCAGTTCATACCGTTAGCCCAGTTCAGTTCGTACCACTAGCCCAGATCTGTTTGTACCGTTAGCCCAGTTCAGTTTCTACCACTAGCCCAGTTCAGTTCATACCTTTAGCCCAGTTCAGTTTGTACCACTAGCCCAGCTGAGTTCATACCGTTAGCCCAGTTCAGTTTGTACCACTAGCCCAGTTGAGTTTGTACTGTTAGTCCAGTTCAGTTCATACCGTTAGACCAGTTCAGTTTGTACCGTTAGCCCAGTTCAGTCCATACCGTTAGCCCAGTTCAGTTTGTACCGTTAGCCCAGTTCAGTTTGTACTGTTAGCCCAGTTCAGTCCATACAGTTAGCCCAGTTCAGTCCATACCGTTAGCCCAGTTGAAATTGTACCGTTAGCCCAGTTCAGTTCATTCCTTTAGCCCAGATCGGTTTGTACTGTTAGGCCAGTTCAGTTCATACCATTAGCCCAGTTCAGTTCATACCGTTAGCCCAGTTCAGTTTGTATTGTTAGCCCAGTACAGTTCATAACGTTAGCCCAGTTCAGGTTGTACCAATAAACCAGTTCACTTCATACCGTTAGCCCAGTTCAGTTTGTACTGTTAGCCCAGTTCAGTTCATACCGTTAGCCCAGTTCAGTTTGTATTGATAGCCCAGTTCAGTTCATACCGTTAGCCCAGTTCAGTTCATACCGTTAGCCCAGTTCAGTTTATACCGTTAGGCCAGTTCAGACCGTTAGCCCAGTTCAGTTTGTACCACTAGCCCAGTTCCGTTTGTACTGTTAGTCCAGTTCAGTTCAAACAGTTAGCCCAGTTCAGTTCATACCGTTAGCCCAGTTCAGTTTATACCGTTAGGCCAGTTCAGACCGTTAGCCCAGTTCAGCTTGTACCACTAGCCCAGTTCAGTTCATACTTTTAGCCCAGTTCAGGTCATACTGTTATCCCATTTCAGTTCATACTGTTATCCCAGTTCAGTTCATACAGTTAGCCCAGTTCAGGTCATACTGTTAGCCCAGTTCAGTTCATTCTGTTAGCCCAGTTCAGGTCATACTGCTAGCACAGTTCAGTTCATTCTGTTAGCCCAGTTCAGTTCATACTGTTGCCCAGTTCACTTTGTACCACTAGCCCAGTTGAGTTCATACCGTTAGGCCAGTTCAGTTCGTACCACTAGCCCAGTTCAGTTCGTACCGTTAGCCCAGTTCAGTTCATACCGTTAACCCAGATCAGTTTGTACCATTAGCCCTGTTCAGTTTCTACCATTAGCCCAGTTCAGTTTGTACCATTAGCCCAGTTCAGATTCTACCATTAGCCCAGTTCAGTTTGTACCATTAGCCCATTTCAGTTCATAGCGTTAGCGCAGTTCAGTTCATACCGTTAGCCCAGTTCAGTTTGTACAATTAGCCCAGTTCAGGTCATACCGTTAGGCCAGTTCAGTTCATACCGTTAGCCCAGTTCAGTTTGTATTGTTAGCCCTGTACAGTTCATACAGTTAGCCCAGTTCAGGTTGTACCGTTAGCCCAGTTCAGTTCGTACTGTTAGCCCAGTTCAGTTCATACCGTTAGGCCAGTTCAGTTCATACCTTTAGCCCAGTTCAGTTGATACCGTTAGCCCAGTTCAGTTTGTACTGTTAGCCCAGTTCACTTCATACCATTAGCACAGTTCAGTTTGTACCACTAGCCCAGTTCAGTTCCTACCGTTAGGCCACTTCAGTTCGTACGATTAGCCAGTTCAGTTCATACCGTTAGCCCAGTTCAGTTCGTACCACTAGCCCAGATCTGTTTGTACCGTTAGCCCAGTTCAGTTTCTACCACTAGCCCAGTTCAGTTCATACCTTTAGCCCAGTTCAGTTTGTACCACTAGCCCAGCTCAGTTCATACCGTTAGCCCAGTTCAGTTTGTACCACTAGCCCAGTTGAGTTTGTACTGTTAGTCCAGTTCAGTTCATACCGTTAGACCAGTTTAGTTTGTACCGTTAGCCCAGTTCAGTCCATACCGTTAGCCCAGTTCAGTTTATACCGTTAGCCCAGTTCAGTTTGTACTGTTAGCCCAGTTCAGTCCATACAGTTAGCCCAGTTCAGTCCATACCGTTAGCCCAGTTGAAATTGTACCGTTAGCCCAGTTCAGTTCATTCCTTTAGCCCAGATCGGTTTGTACTGTTAGGCCAGTTCAGCTCATACCATTAGCCCAGTTCAGTTCATACCGTTAGCCCAGTTCAGTTTGTATTGTTAGCCCAGTACAGTTCATAACGTTAGCCCAGTTCAGGTTGTACCAATAAACCAGTTCACTTCATACCGTTAGCCCAGTTCAGTTTGTACTGTTAGCCCAGTTCAGTTTGTACCGTTAGCCCAGTTCAGTTCATACCGTTAGCCCAGTTCAGTTCATACCGTTAGCCCAGTTCAGTTTGTATTGTTAGCCCTGTATAGTTCATACCGTTAGCCCAGTTCAGTTTGAACCATTAGTCCAGTTCAGTTTGTACCGTTAGCCCAGTTCAGTTCAGACCGTTAGCCCAGTTCAGTTTATACCGTTAGCCCAGTTCAGTTTCTACCATTAGCCCAGTTCAGTTCATACCGTTAGCCCATTTCAGTTCACACCGTTTCCCCAGTTCAGTTCATACCATTAGCCCAGTTGCGTTCATACCGTTAGCCCAGTTCAGTTCATACCGTTAGCCCAGTTCAGTTTGTATTGTTAGCCCTGTACAGTTCATACAGTTAGCCCAGTTCAGGTTGTACCGTTAGCCCAGTTCAGTTTGTACTGTTAGCCCAGTTCACTTCATACCATTAGCACAGTTCAGTTTGTACCACTAGCCCAGTTCAGTTCCTACCGTTAGGCCACTTCAGTTCGTACGATTAGCCAGTTCAGTTCATACCGTTAGCCCAGTTCAGTTCGTACCACTAGCCCAGATCTGTTTGTACCGTTAGCCCAGTTCAGTTTCTACCACTAGCCCAGTTCAGTTCATACCTTTAGCCCAGTTCAGTTTGTACCACTAGCCCAGCTCAGTTCATACCGTTAGCCCAGTTCAGTTTGTACCACTAGCCCAGTTGAGTTTGTACTGTTAGTCCAGTTCAGTTCATACCGTTAGACCAGTTCAGTTTGTACCGTTAGCCCAGTTCAGTCCATACCGTTAGCCCAGTTCAGTTTGTACCGTTAGCCCAGTTCAGTTTGTACTGTTAGCCCAGTTCAGTCCATACAGTTAGCCCAGTTCAGTCCATACCGTTAGCCCAGTTGAAATTGTACCGTTAGCCCAGTTCAGTTCATTCCTTTAGCCCAGATCGGTTTGTACTGTTAGGCCAGTTCAGTTCATACCATTAGCCCAGTTCAGTTCATACCGTTAGCCCAGTTCAGTTTGTATTGTTAGCCCAGTACAGTTCATAACGTTAGCCCAGTTCAGGTTGTACCAATAAACCAGTTCACTTCATACCGTTAGCCCAGTTCAGTTTGTACTGTTAGCCCAGTTCAGTTTGTACCGTTAGCCCAGTTCAGTTCATACCGTTAGCCCAGTTCAGTTTGTATTGTTAGCCCTGTATAGTTCATACCGTTAGCCCAGTTCAGTTTGTACCATTAGTCCAGTTCAGTTTGTACCGTTAGCCCAGTTCAGTTCAGACCGTTAGCCCAGTTCAGTTTATACCGTTAGCCCAGTTCAGTTTCTACCATTAGCCCAGTTCAGTTCATACCGTTAGCCCAGTTCAGTTCATACCGTTAGCCCAGTTCAGTTCACACCGTTTCCCCAGTTCAGTTCATACCATTAGCCCAGTTGAGTTCATACCGTTAGCCCAGTTCAGTTCATACCGTTAGCGCAGTTCCGTTTGTACTATTAGCGCAGTTCAGTTTGTACCGTTAGCCCAGTTCAGTTCAGACCTTTAGCCCAGTTCAGTTAATACCGTTAGCCCAATTCAGTTTGTACTGTTAGCCCAGTTCAGTTCATACCGTTAGCCCAGTTCAGTTTGTACCGTTAGCCCAGTTCAGTTTGTACCGTTAGCCCAGTTCTGTTCATACCGTTAGCCAAGTTCGGTTTGTACTGTTAGGCCAGTTCTGTTCGTACCATTAGCCCAGTTCAGTTCATACCATTAGCCCAGATCCGTTTGTACCACTATCCCAGTTCAGTTCATACCGTTAGCCCAGTTCCGTTTGTACCACTAGCCCAGTTCAGTTCATACCGTTAGCCCAGTTCCGTTTGTACCACTAGCCCAGTTCAGTTCATACCGTTAGCCCAGTTCAGTTTATACAGTTAGGCCAGTTCAGACCGTTAGCCCAGTTCAGTTTGTACCACTAGCCCAGTTCCGTTTGTACTGTTAGTCCAGTTCAGTTCAAACAGTTAGCCCAGTTCAGTTCATACCGTTAGCCCAGTTCAGTTTATACCGTTAGGCCAGTTCAGACCGTTAGCCCAGTTCAGCTTGTACCACTAGCCCAGTTCAGTTCATACTTTTAGCCCAGTTCAGGTCATACTGTTATCCCAGTTCAGTTCATACTGTTATCCCAGTTCAGTTCATACAGTTAGCCCAGTTCAGGTCATACTGTTAGCGCAGTTCAGTTCATTCTGTTAGCCCAGTTCAGGTCATACTGCTAGCACAGTTCAGTTCATTCTGTTAGCCCAGTTCAGTTCATACTGTTGCCCAGTTCACTTTGTACCACTAGCCCATTTCAGTTCATACCGTTAGGATAGTTCAGTTCGTACCACTAGCCCAGTTCAGTTCGTACCGTTAGCCCAGTTCAGTTTTGTACTGTTAGCCCAGTTCAGTTCATACCGTTAGGCCAGTTCAGTTCGTACCACTAGCCCAGTTCAGTTCATACCGTTAGCCCAGTTCAGTTGATACCGTTAGCCCAGTTCAGTTTTGTACTGTTAGCCCAGTTCAGTTCATACCGTTAACCCAGATCAGTTTGTACCATTAGCCCTGTTCAGTTTCTACCATTAGCCCAGTTCAGTTTGTACCATTAGCCCATTTCAGTTCATAGCGTTAGCCCAGTTCAGGTCATACCGTTAGGCCAGTTCAGTTCGTACCATTAGCCCAGTTGAGTTCATACCGTTAGCCCAGTTCAGTTTGTATTGTTAGCCCTGTACAGTTCATACAGTTAGCCCAGTTCAGGTTGTACCGTTAGCCCAGTTCAGTTTGTACTGTTAGCCCAGTTCAGTTCATACCGTTAGGCCAGTTCAGTTCATACCTTTAGCCCAGTTCAGTTGATACCGTTAGCCCAGTTCAGTTTGTACTGTTAGCCCAGTTCACTTCATACCATTAGCACAGTTCAGTTTGTACCACTAGCCCAGTTCAGTTCCTACCGTTAGGCCACTTCAGTTCGTACGATTAGCCAGTTCAGTTCATACCGTTAGCCCAGTTCAGTTCGTACCACTAGCCCAGATCTGTTTGTACCGTTAGCCCAGTTCAGTTTCTACCACTAGCCCAGTTCAGTTCATACCTTTAGCCCAGTTCAGTTTGTACCACTAGCCCAGCTGAGTTCATACCGTTAGCCCAGTTCAGTTTGTACCACTAGCCCAGTTGAGTTTGTACTGTTAGTCCAGTTCAGTTCATACCGTTAGACCAGTTCAGTTTGTACCGTTAGCCCAGTTCAGTCCATACCGTTAGCCCAGTTCAGTTTGTACCGTTAGCCCAGTTCAGTTTGTACTGTTAGCCCAGTTCAGTCCATACAGTTAGCCCAGTTCAGTCCATACCGTTAGCCCAGTTGAAATTGTACCGTTAGCCCAGTTCAGTTCATTCCTTTAGCCCAGATCGGTTTGTACTGTTAGGCCAGTTCAGTTCATACCATTAGCCCAGTTCAGTTCATACCGTTAGCCCAGTTCAGTTTGTATTGTTAGCCCAGTACAGTTCATAACGTTAGCCCAGTTCAGGTTGTACCAATAAACCAGTTCACTTCATACCGTTAGCCCAGTTCAGTTTGTACTGTTAGCCCAGTTCAGTTTGTACCGTTAGCCCAGTTCAGTTCATACCGTTAGCCCAGTTCAGTTCATACCGTTAGCCCAGTTCAGTTTGTATTGTTAGCCCTGTATAGTTCATACCGTTAGCCCAGTTCAGTTTGTACCATTAGTCCAGTTCAGTTTGTACCGTTAGCCCAGTTCAGTTCAGACCGTTAGCCCAGTTCAGTTTATACCGTTAGCCCAGTTCAGTTTCTACCATTAGCCCAGTTCAGTTCATACCGTTAGCCCATTTCAGTTCACACCGTTTCCCCAGTTCAGTTCATACCATTAGCCCAGTTGCGTTCATACCGTTAGCCCAGTTCAGTTCATACCGTTAGCCCAGTTCAGTTTGTATTGTTAGCCCTGTACAGTTCATACAGTTAGCCCAGTTCAGGTTGTACCGTTAGCCCAGTTCAGTTTGTACTGTTAGCCCAGTTCAGTTCATACCGTTAGGCCAGTTCAGTTCATACCTTTAGCCCAGTTCAGTTGATACCGTTAGCCCAGTTCAGTTTGTACTGTTAGCCCAGTTCACTTCATACCATTAGCACAGTTCAGTTTGTACCACTAGCCCAGTTCAGTTCCTACCGTTAGGCCACTTCAGTTCGTACGATTAGCCAGTTCAGTTCATACCGTTAGCCCAGTTCAGTTCGTACCACTAGCCCAGATCTGTTTGTACCGTTAGCCCAGTTCAGTTTCTACCACTAGCCCAGTTCAGTTCATACCTTTAGCCCAGTTCAGTTTGTACCACTAGCCCAGCTGAGTTCATACCGTTAGCCCAGTTCAGTTTGTACCACTAGCCCAGTTGAGTTTGTACTGTTAGTCCAGTTCAGTTCATACCGTTAGACCAGTTCAGTTTGTACCGTTAGCTCAGTTCAGTCCATACCGTTAGCCCAGTTCAGTTTGTACCGTTAGCCCAGTTCAGTTTGTACTGTTAGCCCAGTTCAGTCCATACAGTTAGCCCAGTTCAGTCCATACCGTTAGCCCAGTTGAAATTGTACCGTTAGCCCAGTTCAGTTCATTCCTTTAGCCCAGATCGGTTTGTACTGTTAGGCCAGTTCAGTTCATACCATTAGCCCAGTTCAGTTCATACCGTTAGCCCAGTTCAGTTTGTATTGTTAGCCCAGTACAGTTCATAACGTTAGCCCAGTTCAGGTTGTACCAATAAACCAGTTCACTTCATACCGTTAGCCCAGTTCAGTTTGTACTGTTAGCCCAGTTCAGTTCATACCGTTAGCCCAGTTCAGTTTGTATTGATAGCCCAGTTCAGTTCATACCGTTAGCCCAGTTCAGTTCATACCGTTAGCCCAGTTCAGTTTATACCGTTAGGCCAGTTCAGACCGTTAGCCCAGTTCAGTTTGTACCACTAGCCCAGTTCCGTTTGTACTGTTAGTCCAGTTCAGTTCAAACAGTTAGCCCAGTTCAGTTCATACCGTTAGCCCAGTTCAGTTTATACCGTTAGGCCAGTTCAGACCGTTAGCCCAGTTCAGCTTGTACCACTAGCCCAGTTCAGTTCATACTTTTAGCCCAGTTCAGGTCATACTGTTATCCCAGTTCAGTTCATACTGTTATCCCAGTTCAGTTCATACAGTTAGCCCAGTTCAGGTCATACTGTTAGCCCAGTTCAGTTCATTCTGTTAGCCCAGTTCAGGTCATACTGCTAGCACAGTTCAGTTCATTCTGTTAGCCCAGTTCAGTTCATACTGTTGCCCAGTTCACTTTGTACCACTAGCCCAGTTGAGTTCATACCGTTAGGCCAGTTCAGTTCGTACCACTAGCCCAGTTCAGTTCGTACCGTTAGCCCAGTTCAGTTCATACCGTTAACCCAGATCAGTTTATACCATTAGCCCTGTTCAGTTTCTACCATTAGCCCAGTTCAGTTTGTACCATTAGCCCAGTTCAGATTCTACCATTAGCCCAGTTCAGTTTGTACCATTAGCCCATTTCAGTTCATAGCGTTAGCGCAGTTCAGTTCATACCGTTAGCCCAGTTCACTTTGTACAATTAGCCCAGTTCAGGTCATACCGTTAGGCCAGTTCAGTTCATACCGTTAGCCCAGTTCAGTTTGTATTGTTAGCCCTGTACAGTTCATACAGTTAGCCCAGTTCAGGTTGTACCGTTAGCCCAGTTCAGTTCGTACTGTTAGCCCAGTTCAGTTCATACCGTTAGGCCAGTTCAGTTCATACCTTTAGCCCAGTTCAGTTGATACCGTTAGCCCAGTTCAGTTTGTACTGTTAGCCCAGTTCACTTCATACCATTAGCACAGTTCAGTTTGTACCACTAGCCCAGTTCAGTTCCTACCGTTAGGCCACTTCAGTTCGTACGATTAGCCAGTTCAGTTCATACCGTTAGCCCAGTTCAGTTCGTACCACTAGCCCAGATCTGTTTGTACCGTTAGCCCAGTTCAGTTTCTACCACTAGCCCAGTTCAGTTCATACCTTTAGCCCAGTTCAGTTTGTACCACTAGCCCAGCTCAGTTCATACCGTTAGCCCAGTTCAGTTTGTACCACTAGCCCAGTTGAGTTTGTACTGTTAGTCCAGTTCAGTTCATACCGTTAGACCAGTTTAGTTTGTACCGTTAGCCCAGTTCAGTCCATACCGTTAGCCCAGTTCAGTTTATACCGTTAGCCCAGTTCAGTTTGTACTGTTAGCCCAGTTCAGTCCATACAGTTAGCCCAGTTCAGTCCATACCGTTAGCCCAGTTGAAATTGTACCGTTAGCCCAGTTCAGTTCATTCCTTTAGCCCAGATCGGTTTGTACTGTTAGGCCAGTTCAGCTCATACCATTAGCCCAGTTCAGTTCATACCGTTAGCCCAGTTCAGTTTGTATTGTTAGCCCAGTACAGTTCATAACGTTAGCCCAGTTCAGGTTGTACCAATAAACCAGTTCACTTCATACCGTTAGCCCAGTTCAGTTTGTACTGTTAGCCCAGTTCAGTTTGTACCGTTAGCCCAGTTCAGTTCATACCGTTAGCCCAGTTCAGTTCATACCGTTAGCCCAGTTCAGTTTGTATTGTTAGCCCTGTATAGTTCATACCGTTAGCCCAGTTCAGTTTGAACCATTAGTCCAGTTCAGTTTGTACCGTTAGCCCAGTTCAGTTCAGACCGTTAGCCCAGTTCAGTTTATACCGTTAGCCCAGTTCAGTTTCTACCATTAGCCCAGTTCAGTTCATACCGTTAGCCCATTTCAGTTCACACCGTTTCCCCAGTTCAGTTCATACCATTAGCCCAGTTGCGTTCATACCGTTAGCCCAGTTCAGTTCATACCGTTAGCCCAGTTCAGTTTGTATTGTTAGCCCTGTACAGTTCATACAGTTAGCCCAGTTCAGGTTGTACCGTTAGCCCAGTTCAGTTTGTACTGTTAGCCCAGTTCACTTCATACCATTAGCACAGTTCAGTTTGTACCACTAGCCCAGTTCAGTTCCTACCGTTAGGCCACTTCAGTTCGTACGATTAGCCAGTTCAGTTCATACCGTTAGCCCAGTTCAGTTCGTACCACTAGCCCAGATCTGTTTGTACCGTTAGCCCAGTTCAGTTTCTACCACTAGCCCAGTTCAGTTCATACCTTTAGCCCAGTTCAGTTTGTACCACTAGCCCAGCTCAGTTCATACCGTTAGCCCAGTTCAGTTTGTACCACTAGCCCAGTTGAGTTTGTACTGTTAGTCCAGTTCAGTTCATACCGTTAGACCAGTTCAGTTTGTACCGTTAGCCCAGTTCAGTCCATACCGTTAGCCCAGTTCAGTTTGTACCGTTAGCCCAGTTCAGTTTGTACTGTTAGCCCAGTTCAGTCCATACAGTTAGCCCAGTTCAGTCCATACTGTTAGCCCAGTTGAAATTGTACCGTTAGCCCAGTTCAGTTCATTCCTTTAGCCCAGATCGGTTTGTACTGTTAGGCCAGTTCAGTTCATACCATTAGCCCAGTTCAGTTCATACCGTTAGCCCAGTTCAGTTTGTATTGTTAGCCCAGTACAGTTCATAACGTTAGCCCAGTTCAGGTTGTACCAATAAACCAGTTCACTTCATACCGTTAGCCCAGTTCAGTTTGTACTGTTAGCCCAGTTCAGTTTGTACCGTTAGCCCAGTTCAGTTCATACCGTTAGCCCAGTTCAGTTTGTATTGTTAGCCCTGTATAGTTCATACCGTTAGCCCAGTTCAGTTTGTACCATTAGTCCAGTTCAGTTTGTACCGTTAGCCCAGTTCAGTTCAGACCGTTAGCCCAGTTCAGTTTATACCGTTAGCCCAGTTCAGTTTCTACCATTAGCCCAGTTCAGTTCATACCGTTAGCCCAGTTCAGTTCATACCGTTAGCCCAGTTCAGTTCACACCGTTTCCCCAGTTCAGTTCATACCATTAGCCCAGTTGAGTTCATACCGTTAGCCCAGTTCAGTTCATACCGTTAGCGCAGTTCCGTTTATCCTGTTAGTCCAGTTCAGTTCATACCGTTAGCGCAGTTCCGTTTGTACTATTAGCGCAGTTCAGTTTGTACCGTTAGCCCAGTTCAGTTCAGACCTTTAGCCCAGTTCAGTTAATACCGTTAGCCCAATTCAGTTTGTACTGTTAGCCCAGTTCAGTTCATACCGTTAGCCCAGTTCAGTTTGTACCGTTAGCCCAGTTCAGTTTGTACCGTTAGCCCAGTTCTGTTCATACCGTTAGCCAAGTTCGGTTTGTACTGTTAGGCCAGTTCTGTTCGTACCATTAGCCCAGTTCAGTTCATACCATTAGCCCAGATCCGTTTGTACCACTATCCCAGTTCAGTTCATACCGTTAGCCCAGTTCCGTTTGTACCACTAGCCCAGTTCAGTTCATACCGTTAGCCCAGTTCCGTTTGTACCACTAGCCCAGTTCAGTTCATACCGTTAGCCCAGTTCAGTTTATACAGTTAGGCCAGTTCAGACCGTTAGCCCAGTTCAGTTTGTACCACTAGCCCAGTTCCGTTTGTACTGTTAGTCCAGTTCAGTTCAAACAGTTAGCCCAGTTCAGTTCATACCGTTAGCCCAGTTCAGTTTATACCGTTAGGCCAGTTCAGACCGTTAGCCCAGTTCAGCTTGTACCACTAGCCCAGTTCAGTTCATACTTTTAGCCCAGTTCAGGTCATACTGTTATCCCAGTTCAGTTCATACTGTTATCCCAGTTCAGTTCATACAGTTAGCCCAGTTCAGGTCATACTGTTAGCGCAGTTCAGTTCATTCTGTTAGCCCAGTTCAGGTCATACTGCTAGCACAGTTCAGTTCATTCTGTTAGCCCAGTTCAGTTCATACTGTTGCCCAGTTCACTTTGTACCACTAGCCCATTTCAGTTCATACCGTTAGGATAGTTCAGTTCGTACCACTAGCCCAGTTCAGTTCGTACCGTTAGCCCAGCCCAGTTTTGTACTGTTAGCCCAGTTCAGTTCATACCGTTAGCCCAGTTCAGTTGATACCGTTAGCCCAGTTCAGTTTTGTACTGTTAGCCCAGTTCAGTTCATACCGTTAACCCAGATCAGTTTGTACCATTAGCCCTGTTCAGTTTCTACCATTATCCCAGTTCAGTTTGTACCATTAGCCCATTTCAGTTCATAGCGTTAGCCCAGTTCAGGTCATACCGTTAGGCCAGTTCAGTTCGTACCATTAGCCCAGTTGAGTTCATACCGTTAGCCCAGTTCAGTTTGTATTGTTAGCCCTGTACAGTTCATACAGTTAGCCCAGTTCAGGTTGTACCGTTAGCCCAGTTCAGTTTGTACTGTTAGCCCAGTTCAGTTCATACCGTTAGGCCAGTTCAGTTCATACCTTTAGCCCAGTTCAGTTGATACCGTTAGCCCAGTTCAGTTTGTACTGTTAGCCCAGTTCACTTCATACCATTAGCACAGTTCAGTTTGTACCACTAGCCCAGTTCAGTTCCTACCGTTAGGCCACTTCAGTTCGTACGATTAGCCAGTTCAGTTCATACCGTTAGCCCAGTTCAGTTCGTACCACTAGCCCAGATCTGTTTGTACCGTTAGCCCAGTTCAGTTTCTACCACTAGCCCAGTTCAGTTCATACCTTTAGCCCAGTTCAGTTTGTACCACTAGCCCAGCTGAGTTCATACCGTTAGCCCAGTTCAGTTTGTACCACTAGCCCAGTTGAGTTTGTACTGTTAGTCCAGTTCAGTTCATACCGTTAGACCAGTTCAGTTTGTACCGTTAGCCCAGTTCAGTCCATACCGTTAGCCCAGTTCAGTTTGTACCGTTAGCCCAGTTCAGTTTGTACTGTTAGCCCAGTTCAGTCCATACAGTTAGCCCAGTTCAGTCCATACCGTTAGCCCAGTTGAAATTGTACCGTTAGCCCAGTTCAGTTCATTCCTTTAGCCCAGATCGGTTTGTACTGTTAGGCCAGTTCAGTTCATACCATTAGCCCAGTTCAGTTCATACCGTTAGCCCAGTTCAGTTTGTATTGTTAGCCCAGTACAGTTCATAACGTTAGCCCAGTTCAGGTTGTACCAATAAACCAGTTCACTTCATACCGTTAGCCCAGTTCAGTTTGTACTGTTAGCCCAGTTCAGTTTGTACCGTTAGCCCAGTTCAGTTCATACCGTTAGCCCAGTTCAGTTTGTATTGTTAGCCCTGTATAGTTCATACCGTTAGCCCAGTTCAGTTTGTACCATTAGTCCAGTTCAGTTTGTACCGTTAGCCCAGTTCAGTTCAGACCGTTAGCCCAGTTCAGTTTATACCGTTAGCCCAGTTCAGTTTCTACCATTAGCCCAGTTCAGTTCATACCGTTAGCCCAGTTCAGTTCATACCGTTAGCCCAGTTCAGTTCACACCGTTTCCCCAGTTCAGTTCATACCATTAGCCCAGTTGAGTTCATACCGTTAGCCCAGTTCAGTTCATACCGTTAGCGCAGTTCCGTTTATCCTGTTAGTCCAGTTCAGTTCATACCGTTAGCGCAGTTCCGTTTGTACTATTAGCGCAGTTCAGTTTGTACCGTTAGCCCAGTTCAGTTCAGACCTTTAGCCCAGTTCAGTTAATACCGTTAGCCCAATTCAGTTTGTACTGTTAGCCCAGTTCAGTTCATACCGTTAGCCCAGTTCAGTTTGTACCGTTAGCCCAGTTCAGTTTGTACCGTTAGCCCAGTTCTGTTCATACCGTTAGCCAAGTTCGGTTTGTACTGTTAGGCCAGTTCTGTTCGTACCATTAGCCCAGTTCAGTTCATACCATTAGCCCAGATCCGTTTGTACCACTATCCCAGTTCAGTTCATACCGTTAGCCCAGTTCCGTTTGTACCACTAGCCCAGTTCAGTTCATACCGTTAGCCCAGTTCCGTTTGTACCACTAGCCCAGTTCAGTTCATACCGTTAGCCCAGTTCAGTTTATACAGTTAGGCCAGTTCAGACCGTTAGCCCAGTTCAGTTTGTACCACTAGCCCAGTTCCGTTTGTACTGTTAGTCCAGTTCAGTTCAAACAGTTAGCCCAGTTCAGTTCATACCGTTAGCCCAGTTCAGTTTATACCGTTAGGCCAGTTCAGACCGTTAGCCCAGTTCAGCTTGTACCACTAGCCCAGTTCAGTTCATACTTTTAGCCCAGTTCAGGTCATACTGTTATCCCAGTTCAGTTCATACTGTTATCCCAGTTCAGTTCATACAGTTAGCCCAGTTCAGGTCATACTGTTAGCGCAGTTCAGTTCATTCTGTTAGCCCAGTTCAGGTCATACTGCTAGCACAGTTCAGTTCATTCTGTTAGCCCAGTTCAGTTCATACTGTTGCCCAGTTCACTTTGTACCACTAGCCCATTTCAGTTCATACCGTTAGGATAGTTCAGTTCGTACCACTAGCCCAGTTCAGTTCGTACCGTTAGCCCAGTTCAGTTTTGTACTGTTAGCCCAGTTCAGTTCATACCGTTAGGCCAGTTCAGTTCGTACCACTAGCCCAGTTCAGTTCATACCGTTAGCCCAGTTCAGTTGATACCGTTAGCCCAGTTCAGTTTTGTACTGTTAGCCCAGTTCAGTTCATACCGTTAACCCAGATCAGTTTGTACCATTAGCCCTGTTCAGTTTCTACCATTAGCCCAGTTCAGTTTATACCATTAGCCCATTTCAGTTCATAGCGTTAGCCCAGTTCAGGTCATACCGTTAGGCCAGTTCAGTTCGTACCATTAGCCCAGTTGAGTTCATACCGTTAGCCCAGTTCAGTTTGTATTGTTAGCCCTGTACAGTTCATACAGTTAGCCCAGTTCAGGTTGTACCGTTAGCCCAGTTCAGTTTGTACTGTTAGCCCAGTTCAGTTCATACCGTTAGGCCAGTTCAGTTCATACCTTTAGCCCAGTTCAGTTGATACCGTTAGCCCAGTTCAGTTTGTACTGTTAGCCCAGTTCACTTCATACCATTAGCACAGTTCAGTTTGTACCACTAGCCCAGTTCAGTTCCTACCGTTAGGCCACTTCAGTTCGTACGATTAGCCAGTTCAGTTCATACCGTTAGCCCAGTTCAGTTCGTACCACTAGCCCAGATCTGTTTGTACCGTTAGCCCAGTTCAGTTTCTACCACTAGCCCAGTTCAGTTCATACCTTTAGCCCAGTTCAGTTTGTACCACTAGCCCAGCTCAGTTCATACCGTTAGCCCAGTTCAGTTTGTACCACTAGCCCAGTTGAGTTTGTACTGTTAGTCCAGTTCAGTTCATACCGTTAGACCAGTTCAGTTTGTACCGTTAGCCCAGTTCAGTCCATACCGTTAGCCCAGTTCAGTTTGTACCGTTAGCCCAGTTCAGTTTGTACTGTTAGCCCAGTTCAGTCCATACAGTTAGCCCAGTTCAGTCCATACCGTTAGCCCAGTTGAAATTGTACCGTTAGCCCAGTTCAGTTCATTCCTTTAGCCCAGATCGGTTTGTACTGTTAGGCCAGTTCAGTTCATACCATTAGCCCAGTTCAGTTCATACCGTTAGCCCAGTTCAGTTTGTATTGTTAGCCCAGTACAGTTCATAACGTTAGCCCAGTTCAGGTTGTACCAATAAACCAGTTCACTTCATACCGTTAGCACAGTTCAGTTTGTACTGTTAGCCCAGTTTAGTTCATACCGTTAGCCCAGTTCAGTTTGTATTGTTAGCCCTGTACAGTACATACAGTTAGCCCAGTTCAGTTCATACCGTTAGCCAAGTTCGGTTTGTACTGTCAGGCCAGTTCTGTTCGTACCATTAGCCCAGTTCAGTTCATACCATTAGCCCAGATCAGTTTGTACCACTATCCCAGTTCAGTTCATACCGTTAGCCCAGTTCAGTTTGTACCACTAGCACAGTTAAGGTCATACCATTAGCCCAGATCAGTTTGTACCACTATCCCAGTTCAGTTCATACCGTTAGCCCAGTTCAGTTTATACCGTTAGGCCAGTTCAGACCGTTAGCCCAGTTCAGTTTGTACCACTAGCCCAGTTCCGTTTGTACTGTTAGTCCAGTTCAGTTCAAACCGTTAGCCCAGTTCAGTTCATACCGTTAGCCCAGTTCAGTTTATACCGTTAGGCCAGTTCAGACCGTTAGCCCAGTTCAGCTTGTACCACTAGCCCAGTTCAGTTCATACTGTTAGCCCAGTTCAGGTCATACTGTTATCCCAGTTCAGTTCATACTGTTATCCCAGTTCAGTTCATACCGTTAGCCCAGATCAGTTCATACCGTTAGCCCAGTTCAGTTTGTACAATTAGCCCAGTTGAGGTCATACTGTTAGCCCAGTTCAGGTCATACTGTTAGCCCAGTTCAGTTCATTCTGTTAGCCCAGTTCAGGTCATACTGTTAGCCCAGTTCAGTTCATACTGTTAGCCCAGTTCAGTTCGTACTGTTGGCCCAGTTCAGTTCATACCGTTAACCCAGATCAGTTTGTACCGTTAGTCCGGTTCAGTTCATACCATTAGCCCAGTTCAGTTTGTACCGTTAGCCCAGTTCAGTTCATACCACTAGCCCAGTTCAGTTCGTACCGTTAGCCCAGTTCAGTTCATACCGTTAACCCAGATCAGTTTGTACCGTTAGTCCGGTTCAGTTCATACCATTAGCCCAGTTCAGTTTGTACCGTTAGCCCAGTTCAGTTCATACCGTTAGCCAAGTTCGGTTTGTACTGTTAGACCAGAACAATTTGTACCATTAGCCCAGTTCAGCTTCTACCATTAGCCCAGTTCAGTTTGTACCGTTAGCCCAGTTCAGTTTGTACCATTAGCCCATTTCAGTTCATACCGTTAGCCCATTTCAGTTTGTACCATTAGCCCATTTCAGTTCATACCGTTAGCCCAGTTCAGTTTGTACCGTTAGCCCAGTTCAGTTTTGTACTGTTAGCCCAGTTCAGTTCATACTGTTAGGCCAGTTCAGTTCGTACGATTAGCCAGTTCTGTTCATACCGTTAGCCCAGTTCAGTTCGTACCACTAGCCCAGATCAGTTTGTACCATTAGCCCAGTTCAGTTCATACCTTTAGCCCAGTTCAGTTGATACCGTTAGCACAGTTCAGTTTGTACTGTTAGCTCAGTTCAGTTCATACCATTAGCACAGTTCAGTTTGTACCACTAGCCCAGTTCAGTTCCTACCGTTTGGCCACTTCAGTTCGTACGATTAGCCAGTTCAGTTCATACCGCTAGCCCAGTTCAGTTCATACTACTAGCCCAGATCAGTTTGTACCGTTAGCCCAGTTCAGTTTCTACCACTAGCCCAGTTCAGTTCATACCTTTAGCCCAGTTCAGTTTGTACGACTAGCCCAGCTCAGTTCATACCGTTAGCCCAGTTCAGTTTGTGCCATTAGCCCAGTTCAGTTTGTACTGTTAGTCCAGTTCAGTTCATACCGTTAGGCCAGTTCAGTTCATACCGTTAGCCCAGTTCAGTTCATACCGTTAGCCCACTTCAGTTTGTACTGTTAGCCCAGTTCAGTTCATACCGTTAGGCCAGTTCAGTTCGTACGATTAGCCAGTTCAGTTCATACTGTTAGCCCAGTTCAGTTCGTAACACTAGCCCAGATCAGTTTGTACCGTTAGCCCAGTTCAGTTTCTACCACTAGCCCAGTTCAGTTCATACCTTTAGCCCAGTTCAGTTTGTACGACTAGCCCAGCTGAGTTCATACCATTAGCCCAGTTCAGTTTGTACCACTAGCCCAGCTAAGTTTGTACTGTTAGTCCAGTTCAGTTCATACCGTTAGGCCAGTTCAGTTCATACCGTTATCCCAGTTCAGTTCATACCGTTAGCCCAGTTCAGTTTGTACCGTTAGCCCAGTTCAGTCCATACCGTTAGCCCAGTTCAGTCCATACCGTTAGCCCAGTTCAGTCCATACCGTTAGCCCAGTTCAGTTTGTACTGTTAGCCCAGTTCAGTTTGTACCGTTAACCCAGTTCAGTTCGTACCGTTAGCCCAGTTCAGTTTGTACTGTTAACCCAGTTCAGTTCATACCGTTAGCCCAGTTCAGGTTGTACCAATAGCCCAGTTCAGTTCATACTGTTAACCCAGATCCGTTTGTACGGTTAGCCCAGTTCAGTTCATACTGTTAGCCCAGTTCAGGTCATACTGTTAGCCCAGTTCAGTTCATACTGTTAGCCCAGTTCAGTTCGTACTGTTGGCCCAGTTCAGTTCATACCGTTAACCCAGATCAGTTTGTACCGTTAGTCCGGTTCAGTTCATACCATTAGCCCAGTTCAGTTTGTACCGTTAGCCCAGTTCAGTTCATACCACTAGCCCAGTTCAGTTCGTACCGTTAGCCCAGTTCAGTTCATACCGTTAACCCAGATCAGTTTGTACCGTTAGTCCGGTTCAGTTCATACCATTAGCCCAGTTCAGTTTGTACCGTTAGCCCAGTTCAGTTCATACCGTTAGCCAAGTTCGGTTTGTACTGTTAGACCAGAACAGTTTGTACCATTAGCCCAGTTCAGCTTCTACCATTAGCCCAGTTCAGTTTGTACCGTTAGCCCAGTTCAGTTTGTACCATTAGCCCATTTCAGTTCATACCGTTAGCCCATTTCAGTTTGTACCATTAGCCCATTTCAGTTCATACCGTTAGCCCAGTTCAGTTTGTACCGTTAGCCCAGTTCAGTTTTGTACTGTTAGCCCAGTTCAGTTCATACTGTTAGGCCAGTTCAGTTCGTACGATTAGCCAGTTCTGTTCATACCGTTAACCCAGATCCGTTTGTACGGTTAGCCCAGTTCAGTTCATACTGTTAACCCAGATCCGTTTGTACGGTTAGCCCAGTTCAGTTCATACTGTTAGCCCAGTTCAGGTCATACTGTTAGCCCAGTTCAGTTCATACTGTTAGCCCAGTTCAGTTCGTACTGTTGGCCCAGTTCAGTTCATACCGTTAACCCAGATCAGTTTGTACCGTTAGTCCGGTTCAGTTCATACCATTAGCCCAGTTCAGTTTGTACCGTTAGCCCAGTTCAGTTCATACCACTAGCCCAGTTCAGTTCGTACCGTTAGCCCAGTTCAGTTCATACCGTTAACCCAGATCAGTTTGTACCGTTAGTCCGGTTCAGTTCATACCATTAGCCCAGTTCAGTTTGTACCGTTAGCCCAGTTCAGTTCATACCGTTAGCCAAGTTCGGTTTGTACTGTTAGACCAGAACAGTTTGTACCATTAGCCCAGTTCAGCTTCTACCATTAGCCCAGTTCAGTTTGTACCGTTAGCCCAGTTCAGTTTGTACCATTAGCCCATTTCAGTTCATACCGTTAGCCCATTTCAGTTTGTACCATTAGCCCATTTCAGTTCATACCGTTAGCCCAGTTCAGTTTGTACCGTTAGCCCAGTTCAGTTTTGTACTGTTAGCCCAGTTCAGTTCATACTGTTAGGCCAGTTCAGTTCGTACGATTAGCCAGTTCTGTTCATACCGTTAGCCCAGTTCAGTTCGTACCACTAGCCCAGATCCGTTTGTACCGTTAGCCCAGTTCAGTTCATACCTTTAGCCCAGTTCAGTTGATACCGTTAGCCCAGTTCAGTTTGTACTGTTAGCTCAGTTCAGTTCATACCATTAGCACAGTTCAGTTTGTACCACTAGCCCAGTTCAGTTCCTACCGTTTGGCCACTTCAGTTCGTACGATTAGCCAGTTCAGTTCATACCGCTAGCCCAGTTCAGTTCATACCACTAGCCCAGATCAGTTTGTACCGTTAGCCCAGTTCAGTTTCTACCACTAGCCCAGTTCAGTTCATACCTTTAGCCCAGTTCAGTTTGTACGACTAGCCCAGCTCAGTTCATACCGTTAGCCCAGTTCAGTTTGTGCCATTAGCCCAGTTCAGTTTGTACTGTTAGTCCAGTTCAGTTCATACCGTTAGGCCAGTTCAGTTCATACCGTTAGCCCAGTTCAGTTCATACCGTTAGCCCACTTCAGTTTGTACTGTTAGCCCAGTTCAGTTCATACCGTTAGGCCAGTTCAGTTCGTACGATTAGCCAGTTCAGTTCATACTGTTAGCCCAGTTCAGTTCGTAACACTAGCCCAGATCAGTTTGTACCGTTAGCCCAGTTCTGTTTCTACCACTAGCCCAGTTCAGTTCATACCTTTAGCCCAGTTCAGTTTGTACGACTAGCCCAGCTGAGTTCATACCATTAGCCCAGTTCAGTTTGTACCACTAGCCCAGCTAAGTTTGTACTGTTAGTCCAGTTCAGTTCATACCGTTAGGCCAGTTCAGTTCATACCGTTATCCCAGTTCAGTTCATACCGTTAGCCCACTTCAGTTTGTACTGTTAGCCCAGTTCTGTTCATACCGTTAGCCCAGTTCAATTTGTAGCACTAGCCCAGTTCAGTTTGTACTGTTAGTCCAGTTCAGTTCATACCGTTAGCCCAGTTCAGTTTGTACCGTTAGCCCAGTTCAGTCCATACCGTTAGCCCAGTTCAGTCCATACCGTTAGCCCACTTCAGTTTGTACTGTTAGCCCAGTTCAGTTCATACCGTTAGGCCAGTTCAGTTCGTACGATTAGCCAGTTCAGTTCATACTGTTAGCCCAGTTCAGTTCGTAACACTAGCCCAGATCAGTTTGTACCGTTAGCCCAGTTCAGTTTCTACCACTAGCCCAGTTCAGTTCATACCTTTAGCCCAGTTCAGTTTGTACGACTAGCCCAGCTGAGTTCATACCATTAGCCCAGTTCAGTTTGTACCACTAGCCCAGCTAAGTTTGTACTGTTAGTCCAGTTCAGTTCATACCGTTAGGCCAGTTCAGTTCATACCGTTATCCCAGTTCAGTTCATACCGTTAGCCCAGTTCAGTTTGTACCGTTAGCCCAGTTCAGTCCATACCGTTAGCCCAGTTCAGTCCATACCGTTAGCCCAGTTCAGTTTGTACTGTTAGCCCAGTTCAGTTTGTACCGTTAACCCAGTTCAGTTCGTACCGTTAGCCCAGTTCAGTTTGTACTGTTAGCCCAGTTCAGTTCATACCGTTAGCCCAGTTCAGATTGTACCAATAGCTCAGTTCAGTTCATACTGTTAACCCAGATCCGTTTGTACGGTTAGCCCAGTTCAGTTCATACTGTTAACCCAGATCCGTTTGTACGGTTAGCCCAGTTCAGTTCATACTGTTAGCCCAGTTCAGGTCATATTGTTAGCCCAGTTCAGTTCATACTGTTAGCCCAGTTCAGTTCGTACTGTTTGCCCAGTTCAGTTCATACCGTTAACCCAGATCAGTTTGTACTGTTAGTCCGGTTCAGTTCATACCATTAGCCCAGTTCAGTTCATACCACTAGCCCAGTTCAGTTCGTACCGTTAGCCCAGTTCAGTTCATACCGTTAACCCAGATCAGTTTGTACCGTTAGTCCGGTTCAGTTCATACCATTAGCCCAGTTCAGTTCATACCGTTAGCCAAGTTCGGTTTGTACTGTTAGACCAGAACAGTTTGTACCATTAGCCCAGTTCAGCTTCTACCATTAGCCCAGTTCAGTTTGTACCGTTAGCCCAGTTCAGTTTGTACCATTAGCCCATTTCAGTTCATACCGTTAGCCCATTTCAGTTTGTACCATTAGCCCATTTCAGTTCATACCGTTAGCCCAGTTCAGTTTGTACCGTTAGCCCAGTTCAGTTTTGTACTGTTAGCCCAGTTCAGTTCATACTGTTAGGCCAGTTCAGTTCGTACGATTAGCCAGTTCTGTTCATACCGTTAGCCCAGTTCAGTTCGTACCACTAGCCCAGATCAGTTTGTACCGTTAGCCCAGTTCAGTTCATACCTTTAGCCCAGTTCAGTTGATACCGTTAGCCCAGTTTAGTTTGTACTGTTAGCTCAGTTCAGTTCATACCATTAGCACAGTTCAGTTTGTACCACTAGCCCAGTTCAGTTCCTACCGTTTGGCCACTTCAGTTCGTACGATTAGCCAGTTCAGTTCATACCGCTAGCCCAGTTCAGTTCATACCACTAGCCCAGATCAGTTTGTACCGTTAGCCCAGTTCAGTTTCTACCACTAGCCCAGTTCAGTTCATACCTTTAGCCCAGTTCAGTTTGTACGACTAGCCCAGCTCAGTTCATACCGTTAGCCCAGTTCAGTTTGTGCCATTAGCCCAGTTCAGTTTGTACTGTTAGTCCAGTTCAGTTCATACCGTTAGGCCAGTTCAGTTCATACCGTTAGCCCAGTTCAGTTCATACCGTTAGCCCACTTCAGTTTGTACTGTTAGCCCAGTTCAGTTCATACCGTTAGGCCAGTTCAGTTTGTACGATTAGCCAGTTCAGTTCATACTGTTAGCCCAGTTCAGTTCGTAACACTAGCCCAGATCAGTTTGTACCGTTAGCCCAGTTCAGTTTCTACCACTAGCCCAGTTCAGTTCATACCTTTAGCCCAGTTCAGTTTGTACGACTAGCCCAGCTGAGTTCATACCATTAGCCCAGTTCAGTTTGTACCACTAGCCCAGCTAAGTTTGTACTGTTAGTCCAGTTCAGTTCATACCGTTAGGTCAGTTCAGTTCATACCGTTATCCCAGTTCAGTTCATACCGTTAGCCCAGTTCAGTTTGTACCGTTAGCCCAGTTCAGTCCATACCGTTAGCCCAGTTCAGTCCATACCGTTAGCCCAGTTCAGTTTGTACTGTTAGCCCAGTTCAGTTTGTACCGTTAACCCAGTTCAGTTCGTACCGTTAGCTCAGTTCAGTTTGTACTGTTAGCCCAGTTCAGTTCATACCGTTAGCCCAGTTCAGATTGTACCAATAGCCCAGTTCAGTTCATACTGTTAACCCAGATCCGTTTGTACGGTTAGCCCAGTTCAGTTCATACTGTTAACCCAGATCCGTTTGTACGGTTAGCCCAGTTCAGTTCATACTGTTAGCCCAGTTCAGGTCATACTGTTAGCCCAGTTCAGTTCATACTGTTAGCCCAGTTCAGTTCGTACTGTTGGCCCAGTTCAGTTCATACCGTTAACCCAGATCAGTTTGTACCGTTAGTCCGGTTCAGTTCATACCATTAGCCCAGTTCAGTTTGTACCGTTAGCCCAGTTCAGTTCATACCACTAGCCCAGTTCAGTTCGTACCGTTAGCCCAGTTCAGTTCATACCGTTAACCCAGATCAGTTTGTACCGTTAGTCCGGTTCAGTTCATACCATTAGCCCAGTTCAGTTTGTACCGTTAGCCCAGTTCAGTTCATACCGTTAGCCAAGTTCGGTTTGTACTGTTAGACCAGAACAGTTTGTACCATTAGCCCAGTTCAGCTTCTACCATTAGCCCAGTTCAGTTTGTACCGTTAGCCCAGTTCAGTTTGTACCATTAGCCCATTTCAGTTCATACCGTTAGCCCATTTCAGTTTGTACCATTAGCCCATTTCAGTTCATACCGTTAGCCCAGTTCAGTTTGTACCGTTAGCCCAGTTCAGTTTTGTACTGTTAGCCCAGTTCAGTTCATACTGTTAGGCCAGTTCAGTTCGTACGATTAGCCAGTTCTGTTCATACCGTTAGCCCAGTTCAGTTCGTACCACTAGCCCAGATCAGTTTGTACCGTTAGCCCAGTTCAGTTCATACATTTAGCCCAGTTCAGTTGATACCGTTAGCCCAGTTCAGTTTGTACTGTTAGCTCAGTTCAGTTCATACCATTAGCACAGTTCAGTTTGTACCACTAGCCCAGTTCAGTTCCTACCGTTTGGCCACTTCAGTTCGTACGATTAGCCAGTTCAGTTCATACCGCTAGCCCAGTTCAGTTCATACCACTAGCCCAGATCAGTTTGTACCGTTAGCCCAGTTCAGTTTCTACCACTAGCCCAGTTCAGTTCATACCTTTAGCCCAGTTCAGTTTGTACGACTAGCCCAGCTCAGTTCATACCGTTAGCCCAGTTCAGTTTGTGCCATTAGCCCAGTTCAGTTTGTACTGTTAGTCCAGTTCAGTTCATACCGTTAGGCCAGTTCAGTTCATACCGTTAGCCCAGTTCAGTTCATACCGTTAGCCCACTTCAGTTTGTACTGTTAGCCCAGTTCAGTTCATACCGTTAGGCCAGTTCAGTTCGTACGATTAGCCAGTTCAGTTCATACTGTTAGCCCAGTTCAGTTCGTAACACTAGCCCAGATCAGTTTGTACCGTTAGCCCAGTTCAGTTTCTACCACTAGCCCAGTTCAGTTCATACCTTTAGCCCAGTTCAGTTTGTACGACTAGCCCAGCTGAGTTCATACCATTAGCCCAGTTCAGTTTGTACCACTAGCCCAGCTAAGTTTGTACTGTTAGTCCAGTTCAGTTCATACCGTTAGGCCAGTTTAGTTCATACCGTTATCCCAGTTCAGTTCATACCGTTAGCCCACTTCAGTTTGTACTGTTAGCCCAGTTCTGTTCATACCGTTAGCCCAGTTCAATTTGTAGCACTAGCCCAGTTCAGTTTGTACTGTTAGTCCAGTTCAGTTCATACCGTTAGGCCAGTTCAGTCCATACCGTTAGCCCAGTTCAGTTTGTACTGTTAGCCCAGTTCAGTTTGTACCGTTAACCCAGTTCAGTTCGTACCGTTAGCCCAGTTCAGTTTGTACTGTTAGCCCAGTTCAGTTCATACCGTTAGCCCAGTTCAGTTTCTATTGTTAGCCCTGTACAGTTCATACCGTTAGCCGAGTTCAGATAGTACCAATAGCCCAGTTCAGTTCATACTGTTAACCCAGATCGGTTTGTACGGTTAGCCCAGTTCAGTTCATACTGTTAGCCCAGTTCAGGTCATACTGTTAGCCCATTTCAGTTCATACTGTTAGCCCAGTTCAGTTCCTACTGTTAGTCCAGTTCAGTTCATACCGTTAGCGCAGTTCAGTTCATACCGTTAGCCCAGTTCAGTTTGTACAATTAGCCGAGTTCAGGTCATACCGTTAGGCCAGTTCAGTTCATACCATTAGCCCAGTTGAGTTCATACCGTTAGCCCAGTTCAGTTTGTATTGTTAGCCCTGTACAGTTCATACAGTTAGCCCAGTTCAGGTTGTACCGTTAGCCCAGTTCAGTTTGTAGCGTTAGCCCAGTTCAGTTTGTACCGTTAGCCCAGATCAGTTCAAAACGTTAGCCCAGTTCAGTTTGTACCGTTAGCCCAGTTCAGTTCAGACCTTTAGCCCAGTTCAGTTAATACCGTTATCCCAGTTCAGTTCATACTGTTATCCCAGTTCAGTTCATACCGTTAGCCCAGTTCAGTTCATACCGTTAGCCCAGATCAGTTTGTACAATTAGCCCAGTTGAGGTCATACTGTTAGCCCAGTTCAGTTCATTCTGTTAGCCCAGTTCAGTTGATACCGTTAGCCCAGTTCAGTTCGTACTGTTGGCCCAGTTCAGTTCATACCGTTAACCCAGATCAGTTTGTACCGTTAGTCCGGTTCAGTTCATACCATTAGCCCAGTTCAGTTTGTACCGATAGCCCAGTTCAGTTCATACCACTAGCCCAGTTCAGTTCGTACCGTTAGCCCAGTTCAGTTCATACCGTTAACCCAGATCAGTTTCTACCGTTAGTCCGGTTCAGTTCATACCATTAGCCCAGTTCAGTTCATACCGTTAGCCAAGTTCGGTTTGTACTGTTAGGCCAGATCAGTTTGTACCATTAGCCCAGTTCAGTTTCTACCATTAGCCCAGTTCAGTTTGTACCGTTAGCCCAGTTCAGTTTGAACCATTAGCCCAGTTCAGTTCATACCGTTAGCCCAGTTCAGTTTGTACCACTAGCCCAGTTCAGTTCATACCAGTAGCCCAGTTCAGTTCATACCGTTAGCCCAGTTCAGTTTGTACCGTTAGCCCAGATCAGTTTGTACCGTTAGTCCGGTTCAGTTCATACCATTAGCCCAGTTCAGTTTGTACCGTTAGCCCAGTTCAGTTTTGTACTGTTAGCCCAGTTCAGTTCATACCGTTAGGCCAGTTCAGTTCGTACGATTAGCCAGTTCAGTTCATACCGTTAGCCCAGTTCAGTTCGTACCACTAGCCCAGATCAGTTTGTACCGTTAGCCCAGTTCAGGTCATACTGTTAGCCCATTTCAGTTCATACTGTTAGCCCAGTTCAGTTCCTACTGTTAGCCCAGTTCAGTTCATACCGTTAGCGCAGTTCAGTTCATACCGTTAGCCCAGTTCAGTTTGTCCAATTAGCCCAGTTGAGGTCATACTGTTAGCCCAGTTCAGGTCATACTGTTAGCCCAGTTCAGTTCATTCTGTTAGCCCAGTTCAGGTCATACTGTTAGCCCAGTTCAGTTCATACTGTTAGCCCAGTTCAGTTCGTACTGTTGGCCCAGTTCAGTTCATACCGTTAACTCAGATCAGTTTGTACCGTTAGTCCGGTTCAGTTCATACCATTCGCCCAGTTCAGTTTGTACCGATAGCCCCGTTCAGTTCATACCATTAGCCCAGTTCAGTTCATAGCGTTAGCCAAGTTCGGTTTGTACTGTTAGGCCAGATCAGTTTATACCATTAGCCCAGTTCAGTTTGTACCATTAGCCCAGTTCAGTTTGTACCGTTAGCCCAGTTCAATTTGTTCTGTTCGCCCATTTCAGTTCATACCGTTAGCCCAGTTCAGTTCATACCGTTAGCCCATTTCAGTTCCTACTGTTAGCCCAGTTCAGTTCATACTGTTAGCCCAGTTCAGTTCCTACTGTTAGCCCAGTTCAGTTCATACCGTTAGCGCAGTTCAGTTCATACCGTTAGCCCAGTTCAGTTTGTCCAATTAGCCCAGTTGAGGTCATACTGTTAGCCCAGTTCAGTTCATACTGTTAGCCCAGTTCAGTTCGTACTGTTGGCCCAGTTCAGTTCATACCGTTAACCCAGATCAGTTTGTACCGTTAGTCCGGTTCAGTTCATACCATTAGCCCAGTTCAGTTTGTACCGATAGCCCAGTTCAGTTCATACCACTAGCCCAGTTCAGTTCGTACCGTTAGCCCAGTTCAGTTCATACCGTTAACCCAGATCAGTTTCTACCGTTAGTCCGGTTCAGTTCATACCATTAGCCCAGTTCAGTTCATACCGTTAGCCAGTTCAGTTTGTACCGTTAGCCCAGATCAGTTTGTACCGTTAGTCCGGTTCAGTTCATACCATTAGCCCAGTTCAGTTTGTACCGTTAGCCCAGTTCAGTTTTGTACTGTTAGCCCAGTTCAGTTCATACCGTTAGGCCAGTTCAGTTCGTACGATTAGCTAGTTCAGTTCATACCGTTAGCCCAGTTCAGTTCGTACCACTAGCCCAGATCAGTTTGTACCGTTAGCCCAGTTCAGGTCATACTGTTAGCCCATTTCAGTTCATACTGTTAGCCCAGTTCAGTTCCTACTGTTAGCCCAGTTCAGTTCATACCGTTAGCGCAGTTCAGTTCATACCGTTAGCCCAGTTCAGTTTGTCCAATTAGCCCAGTTGAGGTCATACTGTTAGCCCAGTTCAGGTCATACTGTTAGCCCAGTTCAGTTCATTCTGTTAGCCCAGTTCAGGTCATACTGTTAGCCCAGTTCAGTTCATACTGTTAGCCCAGTTCAGTTCGTACTGTTGGCCCAGTTCAGTTCATACCGTTAACTCAGATCAGTTTGTACCGTTAGTCCGGTTCAGTTCATACCATTCGCCCAGTTCAGTTTGTACCGATAGCCCCGTTCAGTTCATACCATTAGCCCAGTTCAGTTCATAGCGTTAGCCAAGTTCGGTTTGTACTGTTAGGCCAGATCAGTTTATACCATTAGCCCAGTTCAGTTTGTACCGTTAGCCCAGTTCAGTTTGTACCGTTAGCCCAGTTCAATTTGTTCTGTTCGCCCATTTCAGTTCATACCGTTAGCCCAGTTCAGTTCATACCGTTAGCCCATTTCAGTTCCTACTGTTAGCCCAGTTCAGTTCATACTGTTAGCCCAGTTCAGTTCCTACTGTTAGCCCAGTTCAGTTCATACCGTTAGCGCAGTTCAGTTCATACCGTTAGCCCAGTTCAGTTTGTCCAATTAGCCCAGTTGAGGTCATACTGTTAGCCCAGTTCAGTTCATACTGTTAGCCCAGTTCAGTTCGTACTGTTGGCCCAGTTCAGTTCATACCGTTAACCCAGATCAGTTTGTACCGTTAGTCCGGTTCAGTTCATACCATTAGCCCAGTTCAGTTTGTACCGATAGCCCAGTTCAGTTCATACCACTAGCCCAGTTCAGTTCGTACCGTTAGCCCAGTTCAGTTCATACCGTTAACCCAGATCAGTTTCTACCGTTAGTCCGGTTCAGTTCATACCATTAGCCCAGTTCAGTTTGTACCGTTAGCCCAGATCAGTTTGTACCGTTAGTCCGGTTCAGTTCATACCATTAGCCCAGTTCAGTTTGTACCGATAGCCCAGTTCAGTTCATACCACTAGCCCAGTTCAGTTCGTACCGTTAGCCCAGTTCAGTTCATACCGTTAACCCAGATCAGTTTGTACCGTTAGTCCGGTTCCGTTCATACCATTAGCCGAGTTCAGTTCATACCGTTAGCCCACTTCAGTTTCTACCACTAGCCCAGTTCAGTTCATACTGTTAGCCCAGTTCAGTTCATACTGTTAGCCCAGTTCAGTTCGTACTGTTGGCCCAGTTCAGTTCATACCGTTAACCCAGATCAGTTTGTACCGTTAGTCCGGTTCAGTTCATACCATTAGCCCAGTTCAGTTTGTAGCGATAGCCCAGTTCAGTTCATACCACTAGCCCAGTTCAGTTCGTACCGTTAGCCCAGTTCAGTTCATACCGTTAACCCAGATCAGTTTCTACCGTTAGTCCGGTTCAGTTCATACCATTAGCCCAGTTCAGTTCATACCGTTAGCCAAGTTCGGTTTGTACTGTTAGGCCAGATCAGTTTGTACCATTAGCCCAGTTCAGTTTCTACCATTAGCCCAGTTCAGTTTGTACCGTTAGCCCAGTTCAGTTTGTACCATTAGCCCAGTTCAGTTCATACCGTTAGCCCAGTTCAGTTTGTACCACTAGCCCAGTTCAGTTCATACCAGTAGCCCAGTTCAGTTCATACCGTTAGCCCAGTTCAGTTTGTACCGTTAGCCCAGATCAGTTTGTACCGTTAGTCCGGTTCAGTTCATACCATTAGCCCAGTTCAGTTTGTACCGTTAGCCCAGTTCAGTTTTGTACTGTTAGCCCAGTTCAGTTCATACCGTTAGGCCAGTTCAGTTCGTACGATTAGCCAGTTCAGTTCATACCGTTAGCCCAGTTCAGTTCGTACCACTAGCCCAGATCAGTTTGTACCGTTAGCCCAGTTCAGGTCATACTGTTAGCCCATTTCAGTTCATACTGTTAGCCCAGTTCAGTTCCTACTGTTAGCCCAGTTCAGTTCATACCGTTAGCGCAGTTCAGTTCATACCGTTAGCCCAGTTCAGTTTGTCCAATTAGCCCAGTTGAGGTCATACTGTTAGCCCAGTTCAGGTCATACTGTTAGCCCAGTTCAGTTCATTCTGTTAGCCCAGTTCAGGTCATACTGTTAGCCCATTTCAGTTCATACTGTTAGCCCAGTTCAGTTCGTACTGTTGGCCCAGTTCAGTTCATACCGTTAACTCAGATCAGTTTGTACCGTTAGTCCGGTTCAGTTCATACCATTCGCCCAGTTCAGTTTGTACCGATAGCCCCGTTCAGTTCATACCATTAGCCCAGTTCAGTTCATAGCGTTAGCCAAGTTCGGTTTGTACTGTTAGGCCAGATCAGTTTATACCATTAGCCCAGTTCAGTTTGTACCGTTAGCCCAGTTCAGTTTGTACCGTTAGCCCAGTTCAATTTGTTCTGTTCGCCCATTTCAGTTCATACCGTTAGCCCAGTTCAGTTCATACCGTTAGCCCATTTCAGTTCCTACTGTTAGCCCAGTTCAGTTCATACTGTTAGCCCAGTTCAGTTCCTACTGTTAGCCCAGTTCAGTTCATACCGTTAGCGCAGTTCAGTTCATACCGTTAGCCCAGTTCAGTTTGTCCAATTAGCCCAGTTGAGGTCATACTGTTAGCCCAGTTCAGGTCATACTGTTAGCCCAGTTCAGTTCATTCTGTTAGCCCAGTTCAGGTCATACTGTTAGCCCAGTTCAGTTCATACTGTTAGCCCAGTTCAGTTCGTACTGTTGGCCCAGTTCAGTTCATACCGTTAACTCAGATCAGTTTGTACCGTTAGTCCGGTTCAGTTCATACCGTTAGCCCAGTTCAGTTTGTACAATTAGCCCAGTTCAGTTCATACTGTTAGCCCAGTTCAGTTCCTACTGTTAGCCCAGTTCAGTTCATACCGTTAGCGCAGTTCAGTTGATACCGTTAGCCCAGTTCAGTTTTGTACTGTTAGCCCAGTTCAGTTCATACCGTTAGGCCAGTTCAGTTCGTACGATTAGCCAGTTCTGTTCATACCGTTAGCCCAGTTCAGTTTGTACCGTTAGCCCAGTTCAGTCCATACCGTTAGCCCAGTTCAGTTTGTACTGTTAGCCCAGTTCAGTTTGTACCGTTAACCCAGTTCAGTTCGTACCGTTAGCCCAGTTCAGTTTGTACTGTTAGCCCAGTTCAGTTCATACCATTAGCCCAGTTCAGTTTCTATTGTTAGCCCTGTACAGTTCATACTGTTAGCCGAGTTCAGATTGTACCAATAGCCCAGTTCAGTTCATACTGTTAACCCAGATCGGTTTGTACGGTTAACCCAGTTCAGTTCATACTGTTAGCCCAGTTCAGGTCATACTGTTAGCCCATTTCAGTTCATACTGTTAGCCCAGTTCAGTTCCTACTGTTAGCCCAGTTCAGTTCATACCGTTAGCGCAGTTCAGTTCATACCGTTAGCCCAGTTCAGTTTGTACAATTAGCCGAGTTCAGGTCATACCGTTAGCCCAGTTGAGTTCATACCGTTAGCCCAGTTCAGTTTGTATTGTTAGCCCTGTACAGTTCATACAGTTGGCCCAGTTCAGGTTGTACCGTTAGCCCAGTTCAGTTTGTACCGTTAGCCCAGATCAGTTCAAAACGTTAGCCCAGTTCAGTTTGTACCGTTAGCCCAGTTCAGTTCAGACCTTTAGCCCAGTTCAGTTAATACCGTTATCCCAGTTCAGTTCATACTGTTATCCCAGTTCAGTGCATACCGTTAGCCCAGTTCAGTTCATACCGTTAGCCCAGTTCAGTTCATACCGTTAGCCCAGTTCAGTTTGTACAATTAGCCCAGTTGAGGTCATACTGTTAGCCCAGTTCAGGTCATACTGTTAGCCCAGTTCAGTTCATACTGTTAGCCCAGTTCAGTTCGTACTGTTGGCCCAGTTCAGTTCATACCGTTAACCCAGATCAGTTTGTACCGTTAGTCCGGTTCAGTTCATACCATTAGCCCAGTTCAGTTTGTACCGATAGCCCAGTTCAGTTCATACCACTAGCCCAGTTCAGTTCGTACCGTTAGCCCAGTTCAGTTCATACCGTTAACCCAGATCAGTTTGTACCGTTAGTCCGGTTCAGTTCATACCATTAGCCGAGTTCAGTTCATACCGTTAGCCCACTTCAGTTTCTACCACTAGCCCAGTTCAGTTCATACCGTTAGCCCAGTTCAGTTGATACCGTTAGCCCAGTTCAGTTGGTACTGTTAGCCCAGTTCAGTTCATACCATTAGCACAGTTCAGTTTGTACCACTAGCACAGTTCAGTTTGTACCACTAGCCCAGTTCAGTTCCTACCGTTAGGCCACTTCAGTTTGTACCGTTAGCCCAGTTCAGTTTCTACCACTAGCCCAGTTCAGTTCATTCCTTTTGCCCAGTTCAGTTTGTACGACTAGCCCAGCTCAGTTCATACCGTTAGCCAAGTTCGGTTTGTACTGTTAGGCCAGATCAGTTTGTACTGTTAGCCCAGTTCAGTTTCTACCATTAGCCCAGTTCAGTTTGTACTGTTAGCCCAGTTCAGTTTGTACCATTAGCCCATTTCAGTTCATACCGTTAGCCCAGTTCAGTTCATACCGTTAGCCCAGTTCAGTTTGTACCATTAGCCCAGTTCAGTTTGGACCGTTAACCCAGTTCAGTTCGTACCGTTAGCCCAGTTCAGTTTGTACTGTTAGCCCAGTTCAGTTCATACCGTTAGCCCAGTTCAGTTTCTATTGTTAGCCCTGTACAGTTCATACCGTTAGCCCAGTTCAGATGATACCGTTAGCCCAGTTCAGTTTGTACTGTTAGCCCAGTTCAGTTCATACCGTTAGGCAAGTTCAGTTCGTACGATTAGCCAGTTCAGTTCATACCGTTAGCCCAGTTCAGTTCGTACCCACTAGCCCAGATCAGTTTGTACCGTTAGTCCGGTTCAGTTCATACCATTAGCCAAGTTCAGTTTCTACTGTTAGGCCAGTTCAGTTTGTACCGTTAGCCCAGTTCAGTTTGTACCATTAGCCCAGTTCAGTTTCTACCGTTAGCCCAGTTCAATTTGTTCTGTTAGCCCAGTTCAGTTTGTACCGTTAACCCAGTTCAGTTCGTACCGTTAGCCCAGTTCAGTTTGTACTGTTAGCCCAGTTCAGTTCATACCGTTAGCCCAGTTCAGTTTCTATTGTTAGCCCTGTACAGTTCATACCGTTAGCCCAGTTCAGATTGTACCAATAGCCCAGTTCAGTTCATACTGTTAACCCAGATCGGTTTGTACGGTTAGCCCAGTTCAGTTCAAACTGTTAGCCCAGTTCAGATCATACTGTTAGCCCATTTCAGTTCATACTGTTAGCCCAGTTCAGTTCATACTGTTAACCCAGATCGGTTTGTACGGTTAGCCCAGTTCAGTTCATACTGTTAGCCCAGTTCAGATCATACTGTTAGCCCATTTCAGTTCATACTGTTAGCCCAGTTCAGTTTGTACAATTAGCCGAGTTCAGGTCATACCGTTAGGCCAGTTCAGTCCATACCATTAGCCCAGTTGAGTTCATACCGTTAGCCCAGTTCAGTTTGTATTGTTAGCCCTGTACAGTTCATACAGTTAGCCCAGTTCAGTTTGTACCGTTAGCCCAGTTCAGTTTGTACCGTTAGTCCAGTTCAGTTTGTACCGTTAGCCCAGATCAGTTCAAAACGTTAGCCCAGTTCAGTTTGTACCGTTAACCCAGTTCAGTTCAGACCTTTAGCCCAGTTCAGTTAATACCGTTAGCCCAGTTCAGTTTGTACTGTTAGCCCAGTTCAGTTCATACCGTTAGCCCAGTTCAGTTTGTACCGTTAGCCCAGTTCAGTTCATACCATTAGCCAAGTTCGGTTTGTACTGTTAGGCCAGTTCTGTTCGTACCATTAGCCCAGTTCAGTTCATACCATTAGCCCAGATCAGTTTGTACCACTATCCCAGTTCAGTTCATACCGCTAGCCATTTTCAGTTTGTACTGTTAGCCCAGTTCAGTTCATACCGTTAGCCCAGTTCAGTTTGTACCGTTAGCCCAGTTCAGTTTGTACCGTTAGCCCAGTTCAGTTCATACCGTTACCCAAGTTCGGTTTGTACTGTTAGGCCAGTTCTGTTCGTACCATTAGCCCAGTTCAGTTCATGCCATTAGCCCAGATCAGTTTGTACCACTAGCCCAGTTCAGTTCATACCATTAGCCCAGATCAGTTTGTACCACTATCTCAGTTCAGTTCATACCGTTAGCCCAGTTCAGTTTGTACCGTTAGCCCAGATCAGTTTGTACCGTTAGTCCGGTTCAGTTCATACCATTAGCCCAGTTCAGTTTGTACCGTTAGCCCAGTTCAGTTTTGTACTGTTAGCCCAGTTCAGTTCATACCGTTAGGCCAGTTCAGTTCGTACGATTAGCCAGTTCAGTTCATACCGTTAGCCCAGTTCAGTTCGTACCACTAGCCCAGATCAGTTTGTACCGTTAGCCCAGTTCAGGTCATACTGTTAGCCCATTTCAGTTCATACCGTTAGCGCAGTTCAGTTCATACCGTTAGCCCAGTTCAGTTTGTCCAATTAGCCCAGTTGAGGTCATACTGTTAGCCCAGTTCAGGTCATACTGTTAGCCCAGTTCAGTTCATTCTGTTAGCCCAGTTCATGTCATACTGTTAGCCCAGTTCAGTTCATACTGTTAGCCCAGTTCAGTTCGTACTGTTGGCCCAGTTCAGTTCATACCGTTAACTCAGATCAGTTTGTACCGTTAGTCCAGTTCAGTTCATACCATTCGCCCAGTTCAGTTTGTACCGATAGCCCCGTTCAGTTCATACCATTAGCCCAGTTCAGTTCATAGCGTTAGCCAAGTTCGGTTTGTACTGTTAGGCCAGATCAGTTTATACCATTAGCCCAGTTCAGTTTGTACCGTTAGCCCAGTTCAGTTCATACCGTTAGCCCATTTCAGTTCCTACTGTTAGCCCAGTTCAGTTCATACTGTTAGCCCAGTTCAGTTCCTACTGTTAGCCCAGTTCAGTTCATACCGTTAGCGCAGTTCAGTTCATACCGTTAGCCCAGTTCAGTTTGTCCAATTAGCCCAGTTGAGGTCATACTGTTAGCCCAGTTCAGGTCATACTGTTAGCCCAGTTCAGTTCATTCTGTTAGCCCAGTTCAGGTCATACTGTTAGCCCAGTTCAGTTCATACTGTTAGCCCAGTTCAGTTCGTACTGTTGGCCCAGTTCAGTTCATACCGTTAACTCAGATCAGTTTGTACCGTTAGTCCGGTTCAGTTCATACCGTTAGCCCAGTTCAGTTTGTACAATTAGCCCAGTTCAGTTCATACTGTTAGCCCAGTTCAGTTCCTACTGTTAGCCCAGTTCAGTTCATACCGTTAGCGCAGTTCAGTTGAAACCGTTAGCCCAGTTCAGTTTTGTACTGTTAGCCCAGTTCAGTTCATACCGTTAGGCCAGTTCAGTTCGTACGATTAGCCAGTTCAGTTCATACCGTTAGCCCAGTTCAGTTTGTACCGTTAGCCCAGTTCAGTCCATACCGTTAGCCCAGTTCAGTTTGTACTGTTAGCCCAGTTCAGTTTGTACCGTTAACCCAGTTCAGTTCGTACCGTTAGCCCAGTTCAGTTTGTACTGTTAGCCCAGTTCAGTTCATACCGTTAGCCCAGTTCAGTTTCTATTGTTAGCCCTGTACAGTTCATACTGTTAGCCGAGTTCAGATTGTACCAATAGCCCAGTTCAGTTCATACTGTTAACCCAGATCGGTTTGTACGGTTAGCCCAGTTCAGTTCATACTGTTAGCCCAGTTCAGGTCATACTGTTAGCCCATTTCAGTTCATACTGTTAGCCCAGTTCAGTTCCTACTGTTAGCCCAGTTCAGTTCATACCGTTAGCGCAGTTCAGTTCATACCGTTAGCCCAGTTCAGTTTGTACAATTAGCCGAGTTCAGGTCATACCGTTAGCCCAGTTGAGTTCATACCGTTAGCCCAGTTCAGTTTGTATTGTTAGCCCTGTACAGTTCATACAGTTAGCCCAGTTCAGGTTGTACCGTTAGCCCAGTTCAGTTTGTACCGTTAGCCCAGATCAGTTGAAAACGTTAGCCCAGTTCAGTTTGTACCGTTAGCCCAGTTCAGTTCAGACCTTTAGCCCAGTTCAGTTAATACCGTTATCCCAGTTCAGTTCATACTGTTATCCCAGTTCAGTTCATACCGTTAGCCCAGTTCAGTTCATACCGTTAGCCCAGTTCAGTTCATACCGTTAGCCCAGTTCAGTTTGTACAATTAGCCCAGTTGAGGTCATACTGTTAGCCCAGTTCAGGTCATACTGTTAGCCCAGTTCAGTTCATACTGTTAGCCCAGTTCAGTTCGTACTGTTGGCCCAGTTCAGTTCATACCGTTAACCCAGATCAGTTTGTACCGTTAGTCCGGTTCAGTTCATACCATTAGCCCAGTTCAGTTTGTACCGATAGCCCAGTTCAGTTCATACCACTAGCCCAGTTCAGTTCGTACCGTTAGCCCAGTTCAGTTCATACCGTTAACCCAGATCAGTTTGTACCGTTAGTCCGGTTCAGTTCATACCATTAGCCGAGTTCAGTTCATACCGTTAGCCAAGTTCGGTTTGTACTGTTAGGCCAGATCAGTTTGTACCATTAGCCCAGTTCAGTTTCTACCATTAGCCCAGTTCAGTTTGTACCGTTAGCCCAGTTCAGTTCGTACGATTAGCCAGTTCAGTTCATACCGTTAGCCCAGTTCAGTTTCTACCACTAGCCCAGTTCAGTTCATACCGTTAACCCAGTTCAGTTGATACCGTTAGCCCAGTTCAGTTGGTACTGTTAGCCCAGTTCAGTTCATACCATTAGCACAGTTCAGTTTGTACCACTAGCACAGTTCAGTTTGTACCACTAGCCCAGTTCAGTTCCTACCGTTAGGCCACTTCAGTTTGTACCGTTAGCCCAGTTCAGTTTGTACCATTAGCCCATTTCAGTTCATACCGTTAGCCCAGTTCAGTTCATACCGTTAGCCCAGTTCAGTTTGTACCATTAACCCAGTTCAGTTTGGACCGTTAACCCAGTTCAGTTCGTACCGTTAGCCCAGTTCAGTTCGTACTGTTAGCCCAGTTCAGTTCATACCGTTAGCCCTGTTCAGTTTCTATTGTTAGCCCTGTACAGTTCATACCGTTAGCCCAGTTCAGATGATACCGTTAGCCCAGTTCAGTTTGTACTGTTAGCCCAGTTCAGTTCATACCGTTAGGCAAGTTCAGTTCGTACGATTAGCCAGTTCAGTTCATACCGTTAGCCCAGTTCAGTTCGTACCCACTAGCCCAGATCAGTTTGTACCATTAGCCCAGTTCAGTTTGTACCATTAGCCCAGTTCAGTTTCTACCGTTAGCCCAGTTCAATTTGTTCTGTTAGCCCAGTTCAGTTTGTACCGTTAACCCAGTTCAGTTCGTACCGTTAGCCCAGTTCAGTTTGTACTGTTAGCCCAGTTCAGTTCATACCGTTAGCCCAGTTCAGTTTCTATTGTTAGCCCAGTACAGTTCATACCGTTAGCCCAGTTCAGATTGTACCAATAGCCCAGTTCAGTTCATACTGTTAACCCAGATCGGTTTGTACGGTTAGCCCAGTTCAGTTCATACTGTTAGCCCAGTTCAGTTCGTACTGTTAACCCAGATCGGTTTGTACGGTTAGCCCAGTTCAGTTCATACTGTTAGCCCAGTTCAGATCATACTGTTAGCCCATTTCAGTTCATACTGTTAGCCCAGTTCAGTTTGTACAATTAGCCGAGTTCAGGTCATACCGTTAGGCCAGTTCAGTCCATACCATTAGCCCAGTTCAGTTCATACCGTTAGCCCAGTTCAGTTTGTACCGTTAGCCCAGTTCAGTTCATACCATTAGCCAAGTTCGGTTTGTACTGTTAGGCCAGTTCTGTTCGTACCATTAGCCCAGTTCAGTTCATACCATTAGCCCAGATCAGTTTGTACCACTATCCCAGTTCAGTTCATACCGCTAGCCCATTTCAGTTTGTACTGTTAGCCCAGTTCAGTTCATACCGTTAGCCCAGTTCAGTTTGTACCGTTAGCCCAGTTCAGTTTGTACCGTTAGCCCAGTTCAGTTCATACCGTTACCCAAGTTCGGTTTGTACTGTTAGGCCAGTTCTGTTCGTACCATTAGCCCAGTTCAGTTCATGCCATTAGCCCAGATCAGTTTGTACCACTAGCCCAGTTCAGTTCATACCATTAGCCCAGATCAGTTTGTACCACTATCTCAGTTCAGTTCATACCGTTAGCCCAGTTCAGTTTGTACCACTAGCCCAGTTCAGTTCATACCGTTAGCCCAGTTCAGTTTGTACCACTAGCCCAGTTCAGTTAATACCGTTAACCCAGTTCAGTTTATACCGTTAGACCAGTTCAGACCGTTAGCCCAGTTCAGTTTGTACCACTAGCCCAGTTCCGTTTCTACTGTTAGTCCAGTTCAGTTCAAACCGTTAGCCCAGTTCAGTTCATACCGTTAGCCCAGTTCAGTTTATACCGTTAGGCCAGTTCATACCGTTAGCCCAGTTCAGTTTGTACCACTAGCCCAGTTCCGTTTGTACTGTTAGTCTAGTTCAGTTCAAACCGTTAGCCCAGTTCAGTTCATACTGTTAGCCCAGTTCAGTTTATACCGTTAGGCCAGTTCAGACCGTTAGCCCAGGTCAGCTTGTACCACTAGCCCAGTTGAGGTCATACTGTTAGCCCAGTTCAGGTCATACTGTTATCCCAGTTCAGTTCATACTGTTATCCCAGTTCAGTTCATACCGTTAGCCCAGTTCAGTTCATACCGTTAGCCCAGTTCAGTTTGTACAATTAGCCCAGTTGAGGTCATACTGTTAGCCCAGTTCAGGTCATACTGTTAGCCCAGTTCAGTTCATTCTGTTAGCCCAGTTCAGGTCATACTGTTAGCACAGTTCAGTTCATACTGTTAGCCCAGTTCAGTTCATACTGTTGGCCCAGTTCACTTTGTACCACTAGCCCAGTTGAGTTCATACCGTTAGGCCAGTTCAGTTCGTACCACTAGCCCAGTTCAGTTCATACCGTTAGCCCAGTTCAGTTCATACCGTTAACCCAGATCAGTTTGTACCATTAGCCCAGTTCAGTTTCTACCATTAGCCCAGTTCAGTTTGTACCATTAGCCCAGTTCAGTTTCTACCATTAGCCCAGTTCAGTTTGTACCATTAGCCCATTTCAGTTTGTACCATTAGCCCAGTTCAGTTTCTACCATTAGCCCAGTTCAGTTTGTACCATTAGCCCAGTTCAGTTTCTACCATTAGCCCATTTCAGTTTGTACCATTAGCCCAGTTCAGTTTCTACCATTAGCCCAGTTCAGTTTCTACCATTAGCCCAGTTCAGTTTCTACCATTAGCCCAGTTCAGTTGATACTGTTAGCCCAGATCAGTTTTGTACTGTTAGCCCAGTTCAGTTCATACCGTTAGGCCAGTTCAGTTCGTACGATTAGCCAGTTCAGTTCATACCGTTAGCCCAGTTCAGTTCGTACCACTAGCCCAGATCAGTTTGTACCGTTAGCCCAGTTCAGTTTCTACCACTAGCCCAGTTCAGTTCATACCGTTAGCCCAGTTCAGTTGATACCGTTAGCCCAGTTCAGTTGGTACTGTTAGCCCAGTTCAGTTCATACCATTAGCACAGTTCAGTTTGTACCACTAGCACAGTTCAGTTTGTACCACTAGCCCAGTTCAGTTCCTACCGTTAGGCCACTTCAGTTCGTACGATTAGGCAGTTCAGTTCATACTGCTAGCCCAGTTCAGTTCGTACCACTAGCCCAGATCAGTTTGTACCGTTAGCCCAGTTCAGTTTCTACCACTAGCCCAGTTCAGTTCATACCTTTAGCCCAGTTCAGTTTGTACGACTAGCCCAGCTCAGTTCATACCGTTAGCCAAGTTCGGTTTGTACTGTTAGGCCAGATCAGTTTGTACCGTTAGCCCAGTTCAGTTTCTACCATTAGCCCAGTTGAGTTTGTACCGTTAGCCCAGTTCAGTTTGTACCATTAGCCCATTTCAGTTCATACCGTTAGCCCAGTTCAGTTCATACCGTTAGCCCAGTTCAGTTTGTACCGTTAGCCCAGTTCAGTTTGGACCGTTAACGCAGTTCAGTTCGTACCGTTAGCCCAGTTCAGTTTGTACTGTTAGGCCAGTTCTGTTCGTACCATTAGCCCAGTTCAATTCATACCATTAGCCCAGATCAGTTTGTACCACTATCCCAGTTCAGTTCATACCGCTAGCCCAGTTCAGTTTGTACTGTTAGCCCAGTTCAGTTCATACCGTTAGCCCAGTTCAGTTTGTACCATTAGCCCAGTTCAGTTCATACCGTTACCCAAGTTCGGTTTGTACTGTTAGGTCAGTTCTGTTCGTACCATTAGGCCAGTTCAGTTCATACCATTAGCCCAGATCAGATTGTACCACTATCGCAGTTCAGTTCATACCGTTAGCCCAGTTCAGTTTGTACCACTAGCCCAGTTCAGTTCATACCGTTAGCCCAGTTCAGTTTGTACCACTAGCCCAGTTCAGTTCATACCGTTAGGCCAGTTCAGACCGTTAGCCCAGTTCAGTTTGTACCACTAGCCCAGTTCCGTTTGTACCGTTAGTCCAGTTCAGTTCAAACCGTTAGCCCAGTTCAGTTCATACCGTTAGCCCAGTTCAGTTTATACCGTTAGGCCAGTTCATACCGTTAGCCCAGTTCAGTTTGTACCACTAGCCCAGTTCCGTTTGTACTGTTAGTCCAGTTCAGTTCAAACCGTTAGCCCAGTTCAGTTCATACCGTTAGCCCAGTTCAGTTTATACCGTTAGGCCAGTTCATACCGTTAGCCCAGGTCAGCTTGTACCACTAGCCCAGTTCAGTTCATACTGTTAGCCCAGTTCAGGTCATACTGTTAGCCCAGTTCAGGTCATACTGTTATCCCAGTTCAGTTCATACTGTTATCCCGTTCAGTTCATACCGTTAGCCCAGTTCAGTTAATACCGTTAGCCCAGTTCAGTTTGTAGAATTAGCCCAGTTGAGGTCATACTGTTAGCCCAGTTCAGGTCATACTGTTAGCCCAGTTCAGTTCATTCTGTTAGCCCAGTTCAGGTCATACTGTTGGCCCAGTTCACTTTGAACGACTAGCCCAGTTGAGTTCATACCGTTAGGCCAGTTCAGTTCGTACCACTAGCCCAGTTCAGTTCGTACCGTTAGCCCAGTTCAGTTCATACCGTTAACCCAGATCAGTTTGTACCATTAGCCCAGTTCAGTTTCTACCATTAGCCCAGTTCAGTTTGTACCATTAGCCCAGTTCAGTTTCTACCATTAGCCCAGTTCAGTTCATACCGTTAGGCCAGTTCAGTTCGTACGATTAGCCAGTTCAGTTCATACCGTTAGCCCAGTTCAGTTCGTACCACTAGCCCAGATCAGTTTGTACCGTTAGCCCAGTTCAGTTCATACCTTTAGCCCAGATCGGTTTGGACTGTTAGGCCAGTTCAGTTCATACCATTAGCTCAGTTCAGGTTGTATTGTTAGCCCAGTACAGTTCATACCGTTAGCCCAGTTCAATTCATACTGTTAGCGCAGTTCAGTTTGTACTGTTAGCCCAGTTCAGTTCATACCATTAGCACAGTTCAGTTTGTACCACTAGCACAGTTCAGTTCCTACCGTTAGGCCACTTCAGTTCATACGATTAGCCAGTTCAGTTCATACCGTTAGCCCAGTTCAGTTCGTACCACTAGCCCAGATCAGTTTGTACCGTTAGCCCAGTTCAGTTTCTACCACTAGCCCAGTTCAGTTCATACCTTTAGCCCAGTTCAGTTTGTACGACTAGCCCAGCTCAGTTCATACCGTTAGCCCAGTTCAGTTTGTACCACTAGCCCAGTTGAGTTTGTACTGTTAGTCCAGTTCAGATCATACCGTTAGGCCAGTTCTGTTCATACCGTTAGCCCAGTTCAGTTCATACCGTTAGACCAGTTCAGTTTGTACCGTTAGCCCAGTTCAGTCCATACCGTTAGCCCAGTTCAGTTTGTACCGTTAGCCCAATTCAGTCCATACCGTTAGCCCAGTTCAGTTTGTACCGTTAGCCCAGTTCAGTCCATACCGTTAGCCCAGTTCAGTCCATACCGTTAGCCCAGTTGAAATTGTACCGTTAGCCCAGTTCAGTTCATACCATTAGCCCAGTTCAGTTTGTACTGTTAGCCCAGTTCAGTTCATACCGTTAGCCCAGTTCAGTTTGTATTGTTAGCCCAGTACAGTTCATAACGTTAGCCCAGTTCAGGTTGTACCAATAAACCAGTTCAGTTCATACCGTTAGCCCAGTTCAGTTTGTACTGTTAGCCCAGTTCAGTTCATACCGTTAGCCCAGTTCAGTTCATACCGTTAGCCCAGTTCAGTTTGTATTGATAGCCCAGTTCAGTTCATACCGTTAGCCCAGTTCAGTTCATACCGTTAGCCAAGTTCGGTTTGTACTGTTAGGCCAGTTCTGTTCGTACCATTAGCCCAGTTCAGTTCATACCATTAGCCCAGATCAGTTTGTACCACTATCGCAGTTCAGTTCATACCGTTAGCCCAGTTCAGTTTGTACCATTAGCCCATTTCAGTTCATACCGTTAGCCCTGTTCAGTTCGTACCACTAGCCCAGATCAGTTTGTACCATTAGCCCAGTTCAGTTTCTACCGTTAGCCCAGTTCAGTTTGTACCGTTAGCCCAGTTCAGTTTGTACCATTAGCCCATTTCAGTTCATACCGTTAGCCCCGTTCAGTTTGTACCATTAGCCCAGTTCAGTTTGTACCGTTAGCCCATTTCAGTTCATACCGTTAGCCCAGTTCAGTTTGTATTGATAGCCCAGTTCAGTTCATACCGTTAGCCCAGTTCAGTTTGTATTGATAGCCCAGTTCAGTTCATACCGTTAGCCCAGTTCAGTTCATACCGTTAGCCAAGTTCGGTTTGTACTGTTAGGCCAGTTCTGTTCGTACCATTAGCCCAGTTCAGTTCATACCATTAGCCCAGATCAGTTTGTACCACTATCGCAGTTCAGTTCATACCGTTAGCCCAGTTCAGTTTGTACCATTAGCCCATTTCAGTTCATACCGTTAGCCCTGTTCAGTTCGTACCACTAGCCCAGATCAGTTTGTACCATTAGCCCAGTTCAGTTTCTACCGTTAGCCCAGTTCAGTTTGTACCGTTAGCCCAGTTCAGTTTGTACCATTAGCCCATTTCAGTTCATACCGTTAGCCCCGTTCAGTTTGTACCATTAGCCCAGTTCAGTTTGTACCGTTAGCCCATTTCAGTTCATACCGTTAGCCCCGTTCAGTTTGTACCACTAGCCCAGTTCAGTTCATACCGTAAGCCCAGTTCAGTTCATACCGTTAGACCAGTTCAGTTTGTACCGTTAGCCCAGTTCAGTCCATACCGTTAGCCCAGTTCAGTTAGTACCGTTAGCCCAGTTCAGTCCATACCGTTAGCCCAGTTCTGTTTGTACCGTTAGCCCAGTTCAGTCCATACCGTTAGCCCAGTTGAGTCCATACCGTTAGCCCAGTTGAAATTGTACCGTTAGCCCAGTTCAGTTCATAACTTTAGCCCAGTTCAGTTTGTACTGTTAGCCCAGTTCAGTTCATACCGTTAGCCCAGTTCAGTTTGTATTGTTAGCCCAGTACAGTTCATAACGTTAGCCCAGTTCAGGTTGTACCAATAAACCAGTTCAGTTCATACCGTTAGCCCAGTTCAGTTTGTATTGATAGCCCAGTTCAGTTCATACCGTTAGCCCAGTTCAGTTCATACCTTTAGCCAAGTTCGGTTTGTACTGTTAGGCCAGTTCTGTTCGTACCATTAGCCCAGTTCAGTTCATACCATTAGCCCAGATCAGTTCGTACCACTATCCCAGTTCAGTTGATACCGTTAGCCCAGTTCAATTTGTAACATTAGCCCATTTCAGTTCATATCGTTAGCCCAGTTCAGTTCGTACCACTAGCCCAGATCAGTTCGTACCATTAGCCCAGTTCAGTTTCTACCATTAGCCCAGTTCAGTTTCTACCATTAGCCCAGTTCAGTTTGTACCGTTAGCCCAGTTCAGTTTGTACCATTAGCCCATTTCAGTTCATACCGTTAGCCCAGTTCAGTTTGTACCATTAGCCCAGTTCAGTTTGTACCATTAGCCCAGTTCAGTTTCTACCATTAGCCCAGTTCAGTTTGTACCATTAGCCCAGTTCAGTTTCTACCATTAGCCCAGATCAGTTTGTACCGTTAGCCCAGTTCAGATTGTACCATTAGCCCATTTCAGTTTGTACCATTAGCCCATTTCAGTTCGTACCGTTAGCCCAGTTCAGTTTGTACCGTTAGCCCAGTTCAATTTGTTCTGTTCGCCCATTTCAGTTCATACTGGTAGCCCAGTTCAATTCATACCGTTAGTGCAGTTCAGTTCATACTGGTAGCTCAGTTCAATTTGTTCTGTTCGCCCATGTCAGTTCATACTGGTAGCCCAGTTCAATTCATACCGTTAGCCCAGTTCAGTTCATACCGTTAGCCCAGTTCAGTTCATACCGTTAGCCCAGTTCAGTTCATACCGTTAGCCCAGTTCAGTTCGTACCATTAGCCCAGTTCAGTTCGTACCGTTAACCCAGTTCAGTTCATACCGTTAGTCCATTTCAGTTCATACCGTTAGGCCAGTTCAGTTCATACCGTTAGCCCAGTTCAGTTCATACCGTTAGCCCAGTTCAGTTTGTACGGTTAGCCCAGTTCAGTTTGTACTGTTAGCCCAGTTCAGTTCATACCGTTAGGCCAGTTCAGTTCATACCGTTAGCCCAGTTCAGTTCATACCGTTAGCCCACTTCAGTTTGTACTGTTAGCCCAGTTCTGTTCATACCGTTAGCCCAGTTCAATTTGTAGCACTAGCCCAGTTCAGTTTGTACTGTTAGTCCAGTTCAGTTCATACCGTTAGCCCAGTTCAGTTTGTACCGTTAGCCCAGTTCAGTCCATACCGTTAGCCCAGTTCAGTCCATACCGTTAGCCCAGTTCAGTTTGTACCGTTAGCCCAGTTCAGTCCATACCGTTAGCCCAGTTCAGTTTGTACCGTTAGCCCAGTTGAGTCCATACCGTTACCCAAGTTCAGTCCATACCATTAGCCCAGTTCAAATTGTACCGTTAGCCCAGTTCAGTTCATAACTTTAGCCCAGATCAGTTTGTACCACTATCCCAGTTCAGTTCATACCGTTAGCCCAGTTCAGTTTGTACCACTAGCCCAGTTCAGTTCATACCGTTAGCCCAGTTCAGTTTGTACCACTAGCCCAGTTCAGTTTATACCGTTAGGCCAGTTCAGACCGTTAGCCCAGTTCAGTTTGTACCACTAGCCCAGTTCCGTTTGTACCGTTAGTCCAGTTCAGTTCAAACCGTTAGCCCAGTTCAGTTCATACCGTTAGCCCAGTTCAGTTTATACCGTTAGGCCAGTTCATACCGTTAGCCCAGTTCAGTTTGTACCACTAGCCCAGTTCAGTTTCTACTGTTAGTCCAGTTCAGATCAAACCGTTAGCCCAGTTCAGTTCATACCGTTAGCCCAGTTCAGTTTATACCGTTAGGCCAGTTCATACCGTTAGCCCAGGTCAGCTTGTACCACTAGCCCAGTTCAGTTCATACTGTTAGCCCAGTTCAGGTCATACTGTTAGCCCAGTTCAGGTCATACTGTTATCCCAGTTCAGTTCATACTGTTATCCCGTTCAGTTCATACCGTTAGCCCAGTTCAGTTCATACCGTTAGCCCAGTTCAGTTCATACCGTTAGCCCAGTTCAGTTTGTACAATTAGCCCAGTTGAGGTCATACTGTTAGCCCAGTTCAGGTCATACTGTTAGCCCAGTTCAGTTTGTACTGTTAGCCCAGTTCAGTTCATACCGTTAGGCCAGTTCAGTTCGTACGATTAGCCAGTTCAGTTCATACCGTTAGCCCAGTTCAGTTCATACCGTTAGCCAAGTTCGGTTTGTACTGTTAGGCCAGTTCTGTTCTTACCATTAGCCCAGTTCAGTTCATACCATTAGCCCAGATCAGTTTGTACCACTATCCCAGTTCAGTTCATACCGCTAGCCCAGTTCAGTTTGTACTGTTAGCCCAGTTCAGTTCATACCGTTAGCCCAGTTCAGTTTGTACCGTTAGCCCAGTTCAGTTCATACCGTTACCCAAGTTCGGTTTGTACAGTTAGGCCAGTTCTGTTCGTACCATTAGCCCAGTTCAGTTCATACCATTAGCCCAGATCAGATTGTACCAGTATCCCAGTTCAGTTCATACCGTTAGCCCAGTTCAGTTTGTACCACTAGCCCAGTTCAGTTCATACCGTTAGCCCAGTTCAGTTTGTACCACTAGCCCAGTTCAGTTTATACCGTTAGGCCAGTTCAGACCGTTAGCCCAGTTCAGTTTGTACCACTAGCCCAGTTCCGTTTGTACCGTTAGTCCAGTTCAGTTCAAACCGTTAGCCCAGTTCAGTTCATACCGTTAGCCCAGTTCAGTTCATACTGTTAGCCCAGTTCAGGTCATACTGTTAGCCCATTTCAGTTCATACTGTTAGCCCAGTTCAGTTCCTACTGTTAGCCCAGTTCAGTTCATACCGTTAGCGCAGCTCAGTTCATACCGTTAGCCCAGTTCAGTTTGTACAATTAGCCCAGTTCAGGTCATACCGTTAGGCCAGTTCAGTTCATACCATTAGCCCAGTTCAGTTTGTATTGTTAGCCCTGTACAGTTCATACAGTTAGCCCAGTTCAGATTGTACCGTTAGCCCAGTTCAGTTTGTACCGTTAGCCCAGATCAGTTCAAAACGTTAGCCCAGTTCCGTTTGTACCACTAGCCCAGTTCAGTTCATACCGTTAGCCCAGTTCAGTTTATACCGTTAGGCCAGTTCAGACCGTTAGCCCAGTTCAGCTTGTACCACTAGCCCAGTTCAGTTCATACTGTTAGCCCAGTTCAGTTCGTACCACTAGCCCAGATCAGTTTGTACCATTAGCCCAGTTCAGTTTGTACCATTAGCCCAGTTCAATTTGTACCATTAGCCCAGTTCAGTTTCTACCACTAGCCCAGTTCCGTTTGTACTGTTAGTCCAGTTCAGTTCAAACAGTTAGCCCAGTTCAGTTCATACCGTTAGCCCAGTTCAGTTTATACCGTTAGGCCAGTTCAGACCGTTAGCCCAGTTCAGCTTGTACCACTAGCCCAGTTCAGTTCATACTGTTAGCCCAGTTCAGTTCCTACTGTTAGCCCAGTTCAGTTCATACCGTTAGCGCAGCTCAGTTCATACTGTTAGCCCAGTTCAGGTCATAGTGTTAGCCCAGTTCAGTTCATACTGTTAGCCCAGTTCAGTTCGTACTGTTAGCCCAGTTCACTTTGTAGCACTAGCCCAGTTGAGATCATACCGTTAGGCCAGTTCAGTTCGTACCAATAGCCCAGTTCACTTCGCACCGTTAGCCCAGTTCAGTTCATACCGTTAACCCAGTTCAGTTTGTACCGTTAGCCCAGTTTAGTTCATACCGTTAACCCAGATCAGTTTGTGCCGTTAGTCCGGTTCAGTTCATACCGTTAGCCCAGTACAGTTTGTACCGTTAGCCCAGTTCAGTTCATACCATTAGCCAAGTTCGGTTTGTACTGTTAGGCCAGTTCAGTTTGTACCATTAGCCCAGTTCAGTTTGTACCATTAGCCCAGTTCAGTTTGTACCATTAGCCCAGTTCAGTTTCTACCGTTGGCCCAGTTCAATTTGTTTTGTTAGCCCAGTTCAGTTCATACCGTTAGCCCAGTTCAGTTTGTACTGTTAGCCCAGTTCAGTTCATACCGTTATCCCAGTTCAGTTCATACCGTTAGCCCAGTTCAGTTTGTACTGTTAGCCCAGTTCAGTTTGTACCGTTAACGCAGTTCAGTTCGTACCGTTAGCCCAGTTCAGTTCATACCGTTAGCCCAGTTCAGTTTGTATTGTTAGCCCTGTACAGTTCATACCGTTAGCCCAGTTCAGGTTGTACCAATAGCCCAGTTCAGTTCATACTGTTAGCCCATTTCAGTTCATACTGTTAGCCCAGTTCAGTTCCTACTGTTAGCCCAGTTCAGTTCCTACTGTTAGCCCAGTTCAGTTCATACCGTTAGCGCAGTTCAGTTCATACCGTTAGCCCAGTTCAGTTTGTACAATTAGCCCAGTTCAGGTCATACCGTTAGCCCAGTTCAGTTTGTATTGTTAGCCCTATACAGTTCATACAGTTAGCCCAGTTCAGATTGTACCGTTAGCCCAGTTCAGTTTATACCGTTAGCCCAGTTCAGTTTGTACCGTTAGCCCAGATCAGTTCAGACCTTCAGCCCAGTTCAGTTAATACCGTAAGCCCAGTTCAGTTTGTACTGTTAGCCCAGTTCAGTTCATACCGTTAGCCCAGTTCAGTTTGTACCGTTAGCCCAGTTCAGTTCATACCGTTAGCCAAGTTCGGTTTGTACTGTTAGGCCAGTTCTGTTCGTACCATTAGCCCAGTTCAGTTCATACCATTAGACCAGATCAGTTTGTACCACTATCCCATTTCAGTTCATACCGTTAGCCCAGTTCGTTTGTACCACTAGCCCAGTTCAGTTCATACCGTTAGCCGAGTTCAGTTTGTACCACTAGCCCAGTTCAGGTCATACCATTAGCCCAGATCAGTTTGTACCACTATCCCAGTTCAGTTCATACCGTTAGCACAGTTCCGTTTGTACCAGTAGCCCATTTCAGTTCACACCGTTAGGCCAGTTCAGTTCATACTGTTAGCCCAGTTCAATTCATACCGTTAGCGCAGTTCAGTTTGTACTGTTGGCCCAGATCAGTTCATACCGTTAGCCCAGTTCAGTTGATACTGTTAGCCCAGTTCAGTTTGTACTGTTAGCCCAGTTCAGTTCATACCGTTAGGCCAGTTCAGTTCGTACGATTAGCCAGTTCAGTTCATACCGTTAGCCCAGTTCAGTTCGTACCACTAGCCCAGATCAGTTTGTACCGTTAGTCCGGTTCAGTTCATACCGTTAGCCCAGTACAGTTTGTACCGTTAGCCCAGTTCAGTTCATACCATTAGCCAAGTTCAGTTTCTACTGTTAGGCCAGTTCAGTTTGTACCATTAGGCCAGTTCAGTTTGTACCATTAGCCCAGTTCAGTTTCTACCGTTAGCCCAGTTCAGTTCATACCGTTAGCCCAGTTCAGTTTGTACTGTTAGCCCAGTTCAGTTTGTACCGTTAACCCAGTTCAGTTCGTACCGTTAGCCCAGTTCAGTTTGTACTGTTAGCCCAGTTCAGTTCATACCGTTAGCCCAGTTCAGTTTCTATTGTTAGCTCTGTACTGTTCATACCGTTAGCCCAGTTCAGATTGTACCAATAGCCCAGTTCAGTTCATACTGTTAACCCAGATGGGTTTGTACTGTTAGCCCAGTTCAGTTCATACTGTTATCCCAGTTCAGGTCATACTGTTAGCCCAGTTCAGTTCATACCGTTAGCCCAGTTCAGTTTGTACAATTAGCCGAGTTCAGGTCATAACGTTAGGCCAGTTCAGTTCATACCATTAGCCCAGTTCAGTTCCTACTGTTAGCCCAGTTCAGTTCATACCGTTAGCGCAGTTCAGTTCATACCGTTAGCCCAGTTCAGTTTGTACAATTAGCCGAGTTCAGGTCATACCGTTAGGACAGTTCAGTTTATACGATTAGCCCAGTTAAGTTCATATCGTTAGCCCAGTTCAGTTTGTATTGTTAGCCCTGTACAGTTCATACAGTTAGCCCAGTTCAGTTTGTATTGTTAGCCCTGTACAGTTCATACAGTTAGCCCAGTTCAGATTGTACCGTTAGCCCAGTTCAGTTTATACCGTTAGCCCAGTTCAGTTTGTACCGTTAGCCCAGATCAGTTCAGACCTTCAGCCCAGTTCAGTTAATACCGTAAGCCCAGTTCAGTTTGTACTGTTAGCCCAGTTCAGTTCATACCGTTAGCCCAGTTCAGTTTGTACCGTTAGCCCAGTTCAGTTCATACCGTTAGCCAAGTTCGGTTTGTACTGTTAGGCCAGTTCTGTTCGTACCATTAGCCCAGTTCAGTTCATACCATTAGACCAGATCAGTTTGTACCACTATCCCATTTCAGTTCATACCGTTAGCCCAGTTCGTTTGTACCACTAGCCCAGTTCAGTTCATACCGTTAGCCGAGTTCAGTTTGTACCACTAGCCCAGTTCAGGTCATACCATTAGCCCAGATCAGTTTGTACCACTATCCCAGTTCAGTTCATACCGTTAGCACAGTTCCGTTTGTACCAGTAGCCCATTTCAGTTCACACCGTTAGGCCAGTTCAGTTCATACTGTTAGCCCAGTTCAATTCATACCGTTAGCGCAGTTCAGTTTGTACTGTTGGCCCAGATCAGTTCATACCGTTAGCCCAGTTCAGTTGATACTGTTAGCCCAGTTCAGTTTGTACTGTTAGCCCAGTTCAGTTCATACCGTTAGGCCAGTTCAGTTCGTACGATTAGCCAGTTCAGTTCATACCGTTAGCCCAGTTCAGTTCGTACAACTAGCCCAGATCAGTTTGTACCGTTAGTCCGGTTCAGTTCATACCGTTAGCCCAGTACAGTTTGTACCGTTAGCCCAGTTCAGTTCATACCATTAGCCAAGTTCAGTTTCTACTGTTAGGCCAGTTCAGTTTGTACCATTAGGCCAGTTCAGTTTGTACCATTAGCCCAGTTCAGTTTCTACCGTTAGCCCAGTTCAGTTCATACCGTTAGCCCAGTTCAGTTTGTACTGTTAGCCCAGTTCAGTTTGTACCGTTAACCCAGTTCAGTTCGTACCGTTAGCCCAGTTCAGTTTGTACTGTTAGCCCAGTTCAGTTCATACCGTTAGCCCAGTTCAGTTTCTATTGTTAGCCCAGTTCAGTTCATACCGTTAGCCCAGTTCAGATTGTACCAATAGCCCAGTTCAGTTCATACTGTTATCCCAGATGGGTTTGTACTGTTAGCCCAGTTCAGTTCATACTGTTATCCCAGTTCAGGTCATACTGTTAGCCCAGTTCAGTTCATACCGTTAGCCCAGTTCAGTTTGTACAATTAGCCGAGTTCAGGTCATAACGTTAGGCCAGTTCAGTTCATACCATTAGCCCAGTTCAGTTCCTACTGTTAGCCCAGTTCAGTTCATACCGTTAGCGCAGTTCAGTTCATACCGTTAGCCCAGTTCAGTTTGTACAATTAGCCGAGTTCAGGTCATACCGTTAGGACAGTTCAGTTTATACGATTAGCCCAGTTAAGTTCATACCGTTAGCCCAGTTCAGTTTGTATTGTTAGCCCTGTACAGTTCATACAGTTAGCCCAGTTCAGTTTGTATTGTTAGCCCTGTACAGTTCATACAGTTAGCCCAGTTCAGGTTGTACCGTTAGCCCAGTTTAGTTTGTACCGTTAGCCCAGTTCAGTTTGTACCGTTAGCCCAGATCAGTTCAAAACGTTAGCCCAGTTCAGTTTGTACCGTTAGCCCAGTTCAGTTCAGACCTTTAGCCCAGTTCAGTTCATACCGTTAGCCCAGTTCAGTTTGTACCACTATCCCAGTTCAGTTCATACCGTTAGCCCAGTTCCGTTTGTACCACTAGCCCAGTTCCGTTTGTACTGTTAGTCCAGTTCAGTTCATACCGTTAGCCCAGTTCAGTTTGTATTGTTCGCCCTGTACAGTTCATACAGTTAGCCCAGTTCAGTTTGTACCGTTAGCCCAGTTCAGTTTGTACCGTTAGCCCAGATCAGTTCAAAACGTTAGCCCAGTTCAGTTTGTACCGTTAGCCCAGTTCAGTTCAGACCTTTAGCCCAGTTCAGTTCAGACCTTTAGCCCAGTTCAGTTCATACCGTTAGCCCAGTTCAGTTTGTACCACTATCCCAGTTCAGTTCATACCGTTAGCCCAGTTCCGTTTGTACCACTAGCCCAGTTCCGTTTGTACTGTTAGTCCAGTTCAGATCATACCGTTAGCCCAGTTCAGTTTATACCGTTAGGCCAGTTCAGATCATTAGCCCAGTTCAGCTTGTACCACTAGCCCATTTCAGTTCATACTGTTAGCCCAGTTCAGGTCATACTTTTATCCCAGTTCAGTTCATACTGTTATCCCAGTTCAGTTCATACCGTTAGCCCATTTCAGTTTGTACAATTAGCCCAGTTGAGGTCATACTGTTAGCCCAGTTCAGTTCAGACCTTTAGCCCAGTTCAGTTCATACTGTTAGTCCAGTTCAGATCATACCGTTAGCCCAGTTCAGTTTATACCGTTAGGCCAGTTCAGATCATTAGCCCAGTTCAGCTTGTACCACTAGCCCATTTCAGTTCATACTGTTAGCCCAGTTCAGGTCATACTGTTATCCCAGTTCAGTTCATACCGTTAGCCCATTTCAGTTTGTACAATTAGCCCAGTTGAGGTCATACTGTTAGCCCAGTTCAGTTCAGACCTTTAGCCCAGTTCAGTTCATACAGTTAGCCCAGTTCAGGTTGTACCGTTAGCCCAGTTCAGTTTGTACCGTTAGCCCAGTTCAGTTTGTACCGTTAGCCCAGATCAGTTCAAAACGTTATCCCAGTTCAGTTTGTACCGTTAGCCCAGTTCAGTTCAGACCTTTAGCCCAGTTCACTTCAGACCTTTAGCCCAGTTCAGTTCATACCGTTAGCCCAGTTCAGTTTGTACCACTATCCCAGTTCAGTTCATACCGTTAGCCCAGTTCCGTTTGTACAATTAGCCCAGTTCAGGTCATACCGTTAGGCCAGTTCAGTTCATACCATTAGCCCAGTTGAGTTCATACCGTTAGCCCAGTTCAGTTTGTATTGTTAGCCCTGTACAGTTCATACAGTTAGCCCAGTTCAGATTGTACCGTTAGCCCAGTTCAGTTTGTACCGTTAGCCCAGATCAGTTCAAAACGTTAGCCCAGTTCCGTTTGTACCACTAGCCCAGTTCAGTTCATACCGTTAGCCCAGTTCAGTTTGTACAATTAGCCCAGTTCAGGTCATACCGTTAGCCCAGTTCAGTTTGTATTGTTAGCCCTATACAGTTCATACAGTTAGCCCAGTTCAGATTGTACCGTTAGCCCAGTTCAGTTTATACCGTTAGCCCAGTTCAGTTTGTACCGTTAGCCCAGATCAGTTCAGACCTTCAGCCCAGTTCAGTTAATACCGTAAGCCCAGTTCAGTTTGTACTGTTAGCCCAGTTCAGTTCATACCGTTAGCCCAGTTCAGTTTGTACCGTTAGCCCAGTTCAGTTCATACCGTTAGCCAAGTTCGGTTTGTACTGTTAGGCCAGTTCTGTTCGTACCATTACGCCAGTTCAGTTCATACCATTAGACCAGATCAGTTTGTACCACTATCCCATTTCAGTTCATACCGTTAGCCCAGTTCGTTTGTACCACTAGCCCAGTTCAGTTCATACCGTTAGCCGAGTTCAGTTTGTACCACTAGCCCAGTTCAGGTCATACCATTAGCCCAGATCAGTTTGTACCACTATCCCAGTTCAGTTCATACCGTTAGCACAGTTCCGTTTGTACCAGTAGCCCATTTCAGTTCACACCGTTAGGCCAGTTCAGTTCATACTGTTAGCCCAGTTCAATTCATACCGTTAGCGCAGTTCAGTTTGTACTGTTGGCCCAGATCAGTTCATACCGTTAGCCCAGTTCAGTTGATACTGTTAGCCCAGTTCAGTTTGTACTGTTAGCCCAGTTCAGTTCATACCGTTAGGCCAGTTCAGTTCGTACGATTAGCCAGTTCAGTTCATACCGTTAGCCCAGTTCAGTTCTTACCACTAGCCCAGATCAGTTTGTACCGTTAGTCCGGTTCAGTTCATACCGTTAGCCCAGTACAGTTTGTACCGTTAGCCCAGTTCAGTTCATACCATTAGCCAAGTTCAGTTTCTACTGTTAGGCCAGTTCAGTTTGTACCATTAGGCCAGTTCAGTTTGTACCATTAGCCCAGTTCAGTTTCTACCGTTAGCCCAGTTCAGTTCATACCGTTAGCCCAGTTCAGTTTGTACTGTTAGCCCAGTTCAGTTTGTACCGTTAACCCAGTTCAGTTCGTACCGTTAGCCCAGTTCAGTTTGTACTGTTAGCCCAGTTCAGTTCATACCGTTAGCCCAGTTCAGTTTCTATTGTTAGCTCTGTACTGTTCATACCGTTAGCCCAGTTCAGATTGTACCAATAGCCCAGTTCAGTTCATACTGTTAACCCAGATGGGTTTGTACTGTTAGCCCAGTTCAGTTCATACTGTTATCCCAGTTCAGGTCATACTGTTAGCCCAGTTCAGTTCATACCGTTAGCCCAGTTCAGTTTGTACAATTAGCCGAGTTCAGGTCATACAGTTAGGCCAGTTCAGTTCATACCATTAGCCCAGTTCAGTTCCTACTGTTAGCCCAGTTCAGTTCATACCGTTAGCGCAGTTCAGTTCATACCGTTAGCCCAGTTCAGTTTGTACAATTAGCCGAGTTCAGGTCATATCGTTAGGCCAGTTCAGTTTATACGATTAGCCCAGTTGAGTTCATACCGTTAGCCCAGTTCAGTTTGTATTGTTAGCCCTGTACAGTTCATACAGTTAGCCCAGTTCAGTTTGTATTGTTAGCCCTGTACAGTTCATACAGTTAGCCCAGTTCAGGTTGTACCGTTAGCCCAGTTTAGTTTGTACCGTTAGCCCAGTTCAGTTTGTACCGTTAGCCCAGATCAGTTCAAAACGTTAGCCCAGTTCAGTTTGTACCGTTAGCCCAGTTCAGTTCAGACCTTTAGCCCAGTTCAGTTCATACCGTTAGCCCAGTTCAGTTTGTACCACTATCCCAGTTCAGTTCATGCCGTTAGCCCAGTTCCGTTTGTACCACTAGCCCAGTTCCGTTTGTACTGTTAGTCCAGTTCAGTTCATACCGTTAGCCCAGTTCAGTTTGTATTGTTCGCCCTGTACAGTTCATACAGTTAGCCCAGTTCAGTTTGTACCGTTAGCCCAGTTCAGTTTGTACCGTTAGCCCAGATCAGTTCAAAACGTTAGCCCAGTTCAGTTTGTACCGTTAGCCCAGTTCAGTTCAGACCTTTAGCCCAGTTCAGTTCAGACCTTTAGCCCAGTTCAGTTCATACCATTAGCCCAGTTCAGTTTGTACCACTATCCCAGTTCAGTTCATACCGTTAGCCCAGTTCCGTTTGTACCACTAGCCCAGTTCCGTTTGTACTGTTAGTCCAGTTCAGATCATACCGTTAGCCCAGTTCAGTTTATACCGTTAGGCCAGTTCAGATCATTAGCCCAGTTCAGCTTGTACCACTAGCCCATTTCAGTTCATACTGTTAGCCCAGTTCAGGTCATACTTTTATCCCAGTTCAGTTCATACTGTTATCCCAGTTCAGTTCATACCGTTAGCCCATTTCAGTTTGTACAATTAGTCCAGTTGAGGTCATACTGTTAGCCCAGTTCAGTTCAGACCTTTAGCCCAGTTCAGTTCATACAGTTAGCCCAGTTCAGGTTGTACCGTTAGCCCAGTTCAGTTTGTACCGTTAGCCCAGTTCAGTTTGTACCGTTAGCCCAGATCAGTTCAAAACGTTATCCCAGTTCAGTTTGTACCGTTAGCCCAGTTCAGTTCAGACCTTTAGCCCAGTTCACTTCAGACCTTTAGCCCAGTTCAGTTCATACCGTTAGCCCAGTTCAGTTTGTACCACTATCCCAGTTCAGTTCATACCGTTAGCCCAGTTCCGTTTGTACAATTAGCCCAGTTCAGGTCATACCGTTAGGCCAGTTCAGTTCATACCATTAGCCCAGTTGAGTTCATACCGTTAGCCCAGTTCAGTTTGTATTGTTAGCCCTGTACAGTTCATACAGTTAGCCCAGTTCAGATTGTACCGTTAGCCCAGTTCAGTTTGTACCGTTAGCCCAGATCAGTTCAAAACGTTAGCCCAGTTCCGTTTGTACCACTAGCCCAGTTCAGTTCATACCGTTAGCCCAGTTCAGTTTATACCGTTAGGCCAGTTCAGACCGTTAGCCCAGTTCAGCTTGTACCACTAGCCCAGTTCAGTTCATACTGTTAGCCCAGTTCAGTTTGTACCATTAGCCCATTTCAGTTCATACCATTAGCCCAGTTCAGTTCGTACCACTAGCCCAGATCAGTTTGTACCATTAGCCCAGTTCAGTTTGTACCATTAGTCCAGTTCAGTTTGTACCATTAGCCCAGTTCAATTTGTACCATTAGCCCAGTTCAGTTTCTACCACTAGCCCAGTTCCGTTTGTACTGTTAGTCCAGTTCAGTTCAAACAGTTAGCCCAGTTCAGTTCATACCGTTAGCCCAGTTCAGTTTATACCGTTAGGCCAGTTCAGACCGTTAGCCCAGTTCAGCTTGTACCACTAGCCCAGTTCAGTTCATACTGTTAGCCCAGTTCAGTTCCTACTGTTAGCCCAGTTCAGTTCATACCGTTAGCGCAGCTCAGTTCATACCGTTAGCCCAGTTCAGTTTGTACAATTAGCCCAGTTCTGGTCATACTGTTAGCCCAGTTCAGTTCATACTGTTAGCCCAGTTCAGGTCATACTGTTAGCCCAGTTCAGTTCATACTGTTAGCCCAGTTCAGTTCGTACTGTTAGCCCAGTTCACTTTGTAGCACTAGCCCAGTTGAGATCATACCGTTAGGCCAGTTCAGTTCGTACCACTAGCCCAGTTCACTTCGCACCGTTAGCCCAGTTCAGTTCATACCGTTAACCCAGTTCAGTTTGTACCGTTAGCCCAGTTTAGTTCATACCGTTAACCCAGATCAGTTTGTGCCGTTAGTCCGGTTCAGTTCATACCGTTAGCCCAGTACAGTTTGTACCGTTAGCCCAGTTCAGTTCATACCATTAGCCAAGCTCGGTTTGTACTGTTAGGCCAGTTCAGTTTGTACCATTAGCCCAGTTCAGTTTGTACCATTAGCCCAGTTCAGTTTCTACCGTTGGCCCAGTTCAATTTGTTCTGTTAGCCCAGTTCAGTTCATACCGTTAGCCCAGTTCAGTTTGTACTGTTAGCCCAGTTCAGTTCATACCGTTATCCCAGTTCAGTTCATACCGTTAGCCCAGTTCAGTTTGTACTGTTAGCCCAGTTCAGTTTGTACCGTTAACGCAGTTCAGTTCGTACCGTTAGCCCAGTTCAGTTTGTACTGTTAGCCCAGTTCAGTTTGTATTGTTAGCCCTGTACAGTTCATACCGTTAGCCCAGTTCAGGTTGTACCAATAGCCCAGTTCAGTTCATACTGTTAGCCCATTTCAGTTCATACTGTTAGCCCAGTTCAGTTCCTACTGTTAGCCCAGTTCAGTTCCTACTGTTAGCCCAGTTCAGTTCATACCGTTAGCGCAGTTCAGTTCATACCGTTAGCCCAGTTCAGTTTGTACAATTAGCCCAGTTCAGGTCATACCGTTAGCCCAGTTCAGTTTGTACAATTAGCCCAGTTCAGGTCATACCGTTAGCCCAGTTCAGTTTGTATTGTTAGCCCTATACAGTTCATACAGTTAGCCCAGTTCAGTTTGTACCGTTAGCCCAGATCAGTTCAGACCTTTAGCCCAGTTCAGTTAATACCGTAAGCCCAGTTCAGTTTGTACTGTTAGCCCAGTTCAGTTCATACCGTTAGCCCAGTTCAGTTTGTACCGTTAGCCCAGTTCAGTTCATACCGTTAGCCAAGTTCGGTTTGTACTGTTAGGCCAGTTCTGTTCGTACCATTAGCCCAGTTCAGTTCATACCATTAGACCAGATCAGTTTGTACCACTATCCCATTTCAGTTAATACCGTTAGCCCAGTTCGTTTGTACCACTAGCCCAGTTCAGTTCATACCGTTAGCCGAGTTCAGTTTGTACCACTAGCCCAGTTCAGGTCATACCATTAGCCCAGATCAGTTTGTACCACTATCCCAGTTCAGTTCATACCGTTAGCACAGTTCCGTTTGTACCAGTAGCCCATTTCAGTTCACACCGTTAGGCCAGTTCAGTTCATACTGTTAGCCCAGTTCAATTCATACCGTTAGCGCAGTTCAGTTTGTACTGTTGGCCCAGATCAGTTCATACCGTTAGCCCAGTTCAGTTGATACTGTTAGCCCAGTTCAGTTTGTACTGTTAGCCCAGTTCAGTTCATACCGTTAGGCCAGTTCAGTTCGTACGATTAGCCAGTTCAGTTCATACCGTTAGCCCAGTTCAGTTCGTACCACTAGCCCAGATCAGTTTGTACCGTTAGTCCGGTTCAGTTCATACCGTTAGCCCAGTACAGTTTGTACCGTTAGCCCAGTTCAGTTCATACCATTAGCCAAGTTCAGTTTCTACTGTTAGGCCAGTTCAGTTTGTACCATTAGGCCAGTTCAGTTTGTACTGTTAGCCCAGTTCAGTTTGTACCGTTAACCCAGTTCAGTTCGTACCGTTAGCCCAGTTCAGTTTGTACTGTTAGCCCAGTTCAGTTCATACCGTTAGCCCAGTTCAGTTTGTACTGTTAGCCCAGTTCAGTTCATACCGTTAGCCCAGTTCAGATTGTACCAATAGCCCAGTTCAGTTCATACTGTTATCCCAGTTCAGGTCATACTGTTAGCCCAGTTCAGTTCATACCGTTAGCCCAGTTCAGTGTGTACAATTAGCCGAGTTCAGGTCATACCGTTAGGCCAGTTCAGTTCATACCATTAGCCCAGTTCAGTTCCTACTGTTAGCCCAGTTCAGTTCATACCGTTAGCGCAGTTCAGTTCATACCGTTAGCCCAGTTCAGTTTGTACAATTAGCCGAGTTCAGGTCATACCGTTAGGCCAGTTCAGTTTATACGATTAGCCCAGTTGAGTTCATACCGTTAGCCCAGTTCAGTTTGTATTGTTAGCCCTGTACAGTTCATACAGTTAGCCCAGTTCAGTTTGTATTGTTAGCCCTGTACAGTTCATACAGTTAGCCCAGTTCAGGTTGTACCGTTAGCCCAGTTTAGTTTGTACCGTTAGCCCAGTTCAGTTTGTACCGTTAGCCCAGATCAGTTCAAAACGTTAGCCCAGTTCAGTTTGTACCGTTAGCCCAGTTCAGTTCAGACCTTTAGCCCAGTTCAGTTCATACCGTTAGCCCAGTTCAGTTTGTACCACTATCCCAGTTCAGTTCATACCGTTAGCCCAGTTCCGTTTGTACCACTAGCCCAGTTCCGTTTGTACTGTTAGTCCAGTTCAGTTCATACCGTTAGCCCAGTTCAGTTTGTATTGTTCGCCCTGTACAGTTCATACAGTTAGCCCAGTTCAGTTTGTACCGTTAGCCCAGTTCAGTTTGTACCGTTAGCCCAGATCAGTTCAAAACGTTAGCCCAGTTCAGTTTGTACCGTTAGCCCAGTTCAGTTCAGACCTTTAGCCCAGTTCAGTTCAGACCTTTAGCCCAGTTCAGTTCATACCGTTAGCCCAGTTCAGTTTGTACCACTATCCCAGTTCAGTTCATACCGTTAGCCCAGTTCCGTTTGTACCACTAGCCCAGTTCCGTTTGTACTGTTAGTCCAGTTCAGATCATACCGTTAGCCCAGTTCAGTTTATACCGTTAGGCCAGTTCAGATCATTAGCCCAGTTCAGCTTGTACCACTAGCCCATTTCAGTTCATACTGTTAGCCCAGTTCAGGTCATACTTTTATCCCAGTTCAGTTCATACTGTTATCCCAGTTCAGTTCATACCGTTAGCCCATTTCAGTTTGTACAATTAGCCCAGTTGAGGTCATACTGTTAGCCCAGTTCAGTTCAGACCTTTAGCCCAGTTCAGTTCATACTGTTAGTCCAGTTCAGATCATACCGTTAGCCCAGTTCAGTTTATACCGTTAGGCCAGTTCAGATCATTAGCCCAGTTCAGCTTGTACCACTAGCCCATTTCAGTTCATACTGTTAGCCCAGTTCAGGTCATACTTTTATCCCAGTTCAGTTCATACTGTTATCCCAGTTCAGTTCATACCGTTAGCCCAGTTCAGTTTGTACAATTAGCCCAGTTGAGGTCATACTGTTAGCCCAGTTCAGTTCAGACCTTTAGCCCAGTTCAGTTCATACCGTTAGCCCAGTTCAGTTTGTACCACTATCCCAGTTCAGTTCATACCGTTAGCCCAGTTCCGTTTGTACCACTAGCCCAGTTCCGTTTGTACTGTTAGTCCAGTTCAGTTCATACCGTTAGCCCAGTTCAGTTTGTATTGTTAGCCCTGTACAGTTCATACTGTTAGCCCAGTTCAGGTTGTACCGTTAGCCCAGTTCAGTTTGTACCGTTAGCCCAGTTCAGTTTGTACCATTAGCCCAGTTCAGTTCAGACCTTTAGCCCAGTTCAGTTCAGACCTTTAGCCCAGTTCAGTTCATACCGTTAGCCCAGTTCAGTTTGTACCACTATCCCAGTTCAGTTCATACCGTTAGCCCAGTTCCGTTTGTACCACTAGCCCAGTTCCGTTTGTACTGTTAGTCCAGTTCAGATCATACCGTTAGCCCAGTTCAGTTTATACCGTTAGGCCAGTTCAGATCATTAGCCCAGTTCAGCTTGTACCACTAGCCCATTTCAGTTCATACTGTTAGCCCAGTTCAGGTCATACTTTTATCCCAGTTCAGTTCATACTGTTATCCCAGTTCAGTTCATACCGTTAGCCCAGTTCAGTTTGTACAATTAGCCCAGTTGAGGTCATACTGTTAGCCCAGTTCAGGTCATACTGTTAGCCCAGTTCAGTTTGTACCGTTAACCCAGTTCAGTTCGTACCGTTAGCCCAGTTCAGTTTGTACTGTTAGCCCAGTTCAGTTCATACCGTTAGCCCAGTTCAGATTGTACCAATAGACCAGTTCAGTTCATACTGTTAACCCAGATCGGTTTGTACTGTTAGCCCAGTTCAGTTCATACTGTTATCCCAGTTCAGGTCATACTGTTAGCCCATTTCAGTTCATACTGTTAGCCCAGTTCAGTTCCTACTGTTAGCCCAGTTCAGTTCATACCGTTAGCGCAGTTCAGTTCATACCGTTAGCCCAGTTCAGTTTGTACAATTAGCCGAGTTCAGGTCATACCGTTAGCCCAGTTCAGTTCATACTGTTAACCCAGATCGGTTTGTACTGTTAGCCCAGTTCAGTTCATACTGTTAGCCCAGTTCAGGTCATACTGTTAGCCCATTTCAGTTCATACTGTTAGCCCAGTTCAGTTCCTACTGTTAGCCCAGTTCAGTTCATACCGTTAGCGCAGCTCAGTTCATACCGTTAGCCCAGTTCAGTTTGTACAATTAGCCGAGTTCAGGTCATACCGTTAGGCCAGTTCAGTTCATACCATTAGCCCAGTTGAGTTCATACCGTTAGCCCAGTTCAGTTTGTATTGTTAGCCCTGTACAGTTCATACAGTTAGCCCAGTTCAGTTTGTATTGTTAGCCCTGTACAGTTCATACAGTTAGCCCAGTTCAGGTTGTACCCTTAGCCCAGTTCAGTTTGTACCGTTAGCCCAGTTCAGTTTGTACCGTTAGCCCAGATCAGTTCAAAACGTTAGCCCAGTTCAGTTTGTACCGTTAGCCCAGTTCAGTTCAGACCTTTAGCCCAGTTCAGTTCATACCGTTAGCCCAGTTCAGTTTGTACTGTTAGCCCAGTTCAGTTCATACCGTTAGCCCAGTTCAGTTTGTACCGTTAGCCCAGTTCAGTTCATACCATTAGCCCAGATCAGTTTGTACCACTATCCCAGTTCAGTTCATACCGTTAGCCCAGTTCAGTTTATACCGTTAGGCCAGTTCAGACCGTTAGCCCAGTTCAGCTTGTACCACTAGCCCAGTTCAGTTCATACTGTTAGCCCAGTTCAGGTCATACTGTTATCCCAGTTCAGTTCATACTGTTATCCCAGTTCAGTTCATACCGTTAGCCCAGTTCAGTTGATACCGTTAGCCCAGTTAAGTTTGTATAATTAGCCCAGTTGAGGTCATACTGTTAGCCCAGTTCAGGTCATTCTTTTAGCCCAGTTCAGGTCATACTGCTAGCACAGTTCAGTTCATACTGTTAGCCCAGTTCAGTTCATACCGTTAGCGCAGTTCAGTTCATACCGTTAGCCCAGTTCAGTTTGTACAATTAGCCGAGTTCAGGTCATACCGTTAGCCCAGTTCAGTTCATACTGTTAACCCAGATCGGTTTGTACTGTTAGCCCAGTTCAGTTCATACTGTTAGCCCAGTTCAGGTCATACTGTTAGCCCATTTCAGTTCATACTGTTAGCCCAGTTCAGTTCCTACTGTTAGCCCAGTTCAGTTCATACCGTTAGCGCAGCTCAGTTCATACCGTTAGCCCAGTTCAGTTTGTACAATTAGCCGAGTTCAGGTCATACCGTTAGGCCAGTTCAGTTCATACCATTAGCCCAGTTGAGTTCATACCGTTAGCCCAGTTCAGTTTGTATTGTTAGCCCTGTACAGTTCATACAGTTAGCCCAGTTCAGGTTGTACCCTTAGCCCAGTTCAGTTTGTACCGTTAGCCCAGTTCAGTTTGTACCGTTAGCCCAGATCAGTTCAAAACGTTAGCCCAGTTCAGTTTGTACCGTTAGCCCAGTTCAGTTCAGACCTTTAGCCCAGTTCAGTTCATACCGTTAGCCCAGTTCAGTTTGTACTGTTAGCCCAGTTCAGTTCATACCGTTAGCCCAGTTCAGTTTGTACCGTTAGCCCAGTTCAGTTCATACCATTAGCCCAGATCAGTTTGTACCACTATCCCAGTTCAGTTCATACCGTTAGCCCAGTTCAGTTTATACCGTTAGGCCAGTTCAGACCGTTAGCCCAGTTCAGCTTGTACCACTAGCCCAGTTCAGTTCATACTGTTAGCCCAGTTCAGGTCATACTGTTATCCCAGTTCAGTTCATACTGTTATCCCAGTTCAGTTCATACCGTTAGCCCAGTTCAGTTGATACCGTTAGCCCAGTTAAGTTTGTATAATTAGCCCAGTTGAGGTCATACTGTTAGCCCAGTTCAGGTCATTCTTTTAGCCCAGTTCAGGTCATACTGCTAGCACAGTTCAGTTCATACTGTTAGCCCAGTTCAGTTCATACTGTTGGCCCAGTTCACTTTGTACCACTAGCCCAGTTGAGTTCATACCGTTAGGCCAGTTCAGTTCATACCGTTAGCCCAGTTCAGTTGATACCGTTAGCCCAGTTAAGTTTGTATAATTAGCCCAGTTGAGGTCATACTGTTAGCCCAGTTCAGGTCATTCTTTTAGCCCAGTTCAGGTCATACTGCTAGCACAGTTCAGTTCATACTGTTAGCCCAGTTCAGTTCATACTGTTGGCCCAGTTCACTTTGTACCACTAGCCCAGTTCAGTTCGTACCGTTAGCCCAGTTCAGTTCATACCGTTAACCCAGATCAGTTTGTACCATTAGCCCAGTTCAGTTTGTACCATTAGCCCAGTTCAGTTTCTACCATTAGCCCAGTTCAGTTTGTACCATTAGCCCATTTCAGTTCATACCGTTAGCCCAGTTCAGTTCATACCGTTAGCCCAGTTCAGTTTGTACCATTAGCCGAGTTCAGTTCATACCGTTAGGCCAGTTCAGTTCGTACGATTAGCCAGTTCAGTTCATACTGTTAGCCCAGTTCAGTTCATACCACTAACCAGATCAGTTTGTACCGTTAGCCCAGTTCAGTTTCTACCACTAGCCCAGTTCAGTTTGTACTGTTGGCCCAGTTCAGTTCATACCGTTAGCCCAGTTCAGTTGATACCGTTAGGCCAGTTCAGTTCGTACGATTAGCCAGTTCAGTTCATACCGTTAGCCCAGTTCAGTTTGTACTGTTAGCCCAGTTCAGTTCATACCGTTAGGCCAGTTCAGTTCGTACGATTAGCCAAGTTCGGTTTGTACTGTTAGGCCAGTTCAGTTTGTACCATTAGCCCAGTTCAGTTTGTACTGTTGGCCCAGTTCAGTTTCTACCACTAGCCCAGTTCAGTTTGTACTGTTGGCCCAGTTCAGTTTCTACCGTTAGGCCAGTTCAGGTTGTACCACTAGCCCAGTTCAGTTCGTACCGTTAGCCCAGTTCAGTTCATACCGTTAACCCAGATCAGTTTGTACCATTATCCCAGTTCAGTTTGTACCATTAGCCCAGTTCAGTTTCTACCATTAGCCCAGTTCAGTTTGTACCATTAGCCCATTTCAGTTCATACCGTTAGCCCAGTTCAGTTCATACCGTTAGCCCAGTTCAGTTTATACGACTAGCCCAGCTCAGTTCATACCGTTAGCCCAGTTCAGTTTGTACCACTAGCCCAGTTCAATTTGTACTGTTGGCCCAGTTCAGTTCATACCATTAGCCAAGTTCGGTTTGTACTGTTAGGCCAGTTCAGTTTGTACCATTAGCCCAGTTCAGTTTGTACCATTAGCCCAGTTCAGTTTGTACCATTAGCCCAGTTCAGTTTGTACCATTAGCCCAGTTCAGTTTGTACCGTTAGCCCAGTTCAATTTGTTCTGTTAGCCCAGTTCAATTTGTTCTGTTAGCCCAGTTCACTTCATACCGTTAGCCCAGTTCAGTTTGTACTGTTAGCCCAGTTCAGTTTGTACCGTTAGCCCAGTTCAGTTCATACCGTTAGCCCAGTTCAGTTTGTATTGTTAGCCCTGTATAGTTCATACCGTTAGCCCAGTTCAGTTTGTACCATTAGTCCAGTTCAGTTTGTACCGTTAGCCCAGTTCAGTTCAGACCGTTAGCCCAGTTCAGTTTATACTGTTAGCCCAGTTCAGTTTATACCGTTAGCCCAGTTCAGTTTGTATTGTAAGCCCAGTTCAGATCATACCATTAGCCCAGTTCAGTTTTGTAGCACTAGCCCAGTTCCGTTTGTACTGTTAGTCCAGTTCAGTTCATACCGTTAGCCCAGTTCAGTTTGTACTGTTAGCCCAGTTCAGTTCATACCGTTAGCCCAGTTCAGTTTGTATTGTTAGCCCTGTACAGTTCATACAGTTAGCCCAGTTCAGGTTGTACCGTTAGCCCAGTTCAGTTTGTACCGTTAGCCCAGTTCAGTTTGTACCATTAGCCCAGATCAGTTCAAAACGTTAGCCCAGTTCAGTTTGTACCGTTAGCCCAGTTCAGTTCAGACCTTTAGCCCAGTTCAGTTCATACCGTTAGCCCAGTTCAGTTTGTACCACTATCCCAGTTCAGTTCATACCGTTAGCCCAGTTCCGTTTGTAGCACTAGCCCAGTTCCGTTTGTACTGTTAGTCCAGTTCAGATCATACCGTTAGCCCAGTTCAGTTTATACCGTTAGGCCAGTTCAGATCATTAGCCCAGTTCAGCTTGTACCACTAGCCCAGTTCAGTTCATACTGTTAGCCCAGTTCAGGTCATACTGTTATCCCAGTTCAGTTCATACTGTTATCCCAGTTCAGTTCATACCGTTAGCCCAGTTCAGTTTGTACAATTAGCCCAGTTGAGGTCATACTGTTAGCCCAGTTCAGGTCATACTGTTAGCCCAGTTCAGTTCATACTGTTAGCCCAGTTCAGGTCATACTGTTAGCCCAGTTCAGTTCATACTGTTAACCCAGTTCAGTTCGTACTGTTAGCCCAGTTCACTTTGTACCACTAGCCCAGTTGAGTTCATACCGTTAGGCCAGTTCAGTTTGTACCACTAGCCCAGTTCAGTTCGTACCGTTAGCCCAGTTCAGTTCATACCGTTAACCCAGATCAGTTTGTACCGTTAGTCCGGTTCAGTTCATACCATTAGCCCAGTTCAGTTCATACCGTTAGCCCACTTCAGTTTTGTACTGTTAGCCCAGTTCAGTTCATACCGTTAGGCCAGTTCAGTTCGTACGATTAGCCAGTTCAGTTCATACCGTTAGCAAAGTTCAGTTCGTACCACTAGCCCAGTTCAGTTTGTACTATTAGCCCAGTTCAGTTTCTACCATTAGCCCAGTTCAGTTTGTACCGTTAGCCCAGTTCAGTTTCTACCATTAGCCCAGTTCAGTTCATACCGTTAGCCCAGTTCAGTTCATACCGTTAGCACAGTTCAGTTCATACCGTTAGCCCATTTCAGTTCACACCGTTTCCCCAGTTCAGTTCATACCATTAGCCCAGTTCAGTTCATACCGTTAGCGCAGTTCCGTTTATACTGTTAGTCCAGTTCAGTTCATACCGTTAGCGCAGTTCCGTTTATCCTGTTAGTCCAGTTCAGTTCATACCGTTAGCGCAGTTCCGTTTGTACTATTAGCGCAGTTCAGTTTGTACCGTTAGCCCAGTTCAGTTCAGACCTTTAGCCCAGTTCAGTTAATACCGTTAGCCCAATTCAGTTTGTACTGTTAGCCCAGTTCAGTTCATACCGTTAGCCCAGTTCAGTTTGTACCGTTAGCCCAGTTCAGTTTGTACCGTTAGCCCGGTTCTGTTCATACCGTTAGCCAAGTTCGGTTTGTACTGTTAGGCCAGTTCTGTTCGTACCATTAGCCCAGTTCAGTTCATACCATTAGCCCAGATCAGTTTGTACCACTATCCCAGTTCAGTTCATACCATTAGCCCAGTTCCGTTTGTACCACTAGCCCAGTTCAGTTCATACCGTTAGCCCAGTTCCGTTTGTACCACTAGCCCAGTTCAGTTCATACCGTTAGCCCAGTTCAGTTTATACCGTTAGGCCAGTTCAGACAGTTAGCCCAGTTCAGTTTGTACCACTAGCCCAGTTCCGTTTGTACTGTTAGTCCAGTTCAGTTCAAACAGTTAGCCCAGTTCAGTTCATACCGTTAGCCCAGTTCAGTTTATACCGTTAGGCCAGTTCAGACCGTTAGCCCAGTTCAGCTTGTACCACTAGCCCAGTTCAGTTCATACTTTTAGCCCAGTTCTGGTCATACTGTTATCCCAGTTCAGTTCATACTGTTATCCCAGTTCAGTTCATACAGTTAGCCCAGTTCAGTTCATACTGTTAGCCCAGTTCTGGTCATACTGTTAGCCCATTTCAGTTCATACTGTTAGCCCAGTTCAGGTCATACTGTTAGCCCAGTTCAGTTCATACTGTTAGCCCAGTTCAGGTCATACTGTTAGCCCAGTTCAGTTCATACTGTTAGCCCAGTTCAGTTCGTACTGTTAGCCCAGTTCACTTTGTACCACTAGCCCAGTTGAGTTCATACCGTTAGGCCAGTTCAGTTCGTACCACTAGCCCAGTTCAGTTCATACCATTAGCCCAGTTCAGTTTGTACCATTAGCCCAGTTCAGTTTCTACAATTAGCCCAGTTCAGTTTGTACTGTTAGCCCAGTTCAGTTCATACCATTAGGCCAGTTCAGTTCGTACGATTAGCCAGTTCAGTTCATACCGTTAGCCCAGTTCAGTTCGTACCACTAGCCGAGTTCAGTTCATACCGTTAGGCCAGTTCAGTTCGTACGATTAGCCAGTTCAGTGTATACTGTTAGCCCAGTTCAGTTCATACCACTAACCAGATCAGTTTGTACCGTTAGCCCAGTTCAGTTTCTACCGTTAGCCCAGTTCAGTTTGTACCATTAGCCCAGTTCAGTTGATACCGTTAGCCCAGTTCAGTTTGTACTGTTAGCCCAGTTCAGTTCATACCATTAGGCCAGTTCAGTTCGTACGATTAGCCAGTTCAGTTCATACCGTTAGCCCAGTTCAGTTCGTACCACTAGCCGAGTTCAGTTCATACCGTTAGGCCAGTTCAGTTCGTACGATTAGCCAGTTCAGTTCATACTGTTAGCCCAGTTCAGTTCATACCACTAACCAGATCAGTTTGTACCGTTAGCCCAGTTCAGTTTCTACCACTAGCCCAGTTCAGTTTGTACTGTTGGCCCAGTTCAGTTCATACCGTTAGCCCAGTTCAGTTGATACCGTTAGGCCAGTTCAGTTCGTACGATTAGCCAGTTCAGTTCATACCGTTAGCCCAGTTCAGTTTGTACTGTTAGCCCAGTTCAGTTCATACCGTTAGGCCAGTTCAGTTCGTACGATTAGCCAGTTCAGTTCATACCGTTAGCCCAGTTCAGTTCATACCGTTAGCCCAGTTCAGGTTGTACCAATAGCCCAGTTCAGTTCATACTGTTAACCCAGATCGGTTTGTACTGTTAGCCCAGTTCAGTTCATACTGTTAGCCCAGTTCAGGTCATACTGTTAGCCCATTTCAGTTCATACTGTTAGCCCAGTTCAGTTCATACAGTTAGCCCAGTTCAGTTTGTACCATTAGCCCAGTTCAGTTTGTACCATTAGCCCAGTTCAGTTTGTACCATTAGCCCAGTTCAGTTTGTACCGTTAGCCCAGTTCAATTTGTTCTGTTAGCCCAGTTCAGTTTGTATTGTTAGCCCTGTATAGTTCATACCGTTAGCCCAGTTCAGTTTGTACCATTAGTCCAGTTCAGTTTGTACCGTTAGCCCAGTTCAGTTCAGACCGTTAGCCCAGTTCAGTTTATACTGTTAGCCCAGTTCAGTTTATACCGTTAGCCCAGTTCAGTTTGTATTGTAAGCCCAGTTCAGATCATACCATTGGCCCAGTTCAGTTTGTAGCACTAGCCCAGTTCCGTTTGTACTGTTAGTCCAGTTCAGTTCATACCGTTAGCCCAGTTCAGTTTGTACTGTTAGCCCAGTTCAGTTCATACCGTTAGCCCAGTTCAGTTTGTATTGTTAGCCCTGTACAGTTCATACAGTTAGCCCAGTTCAGGTTGTACTGTTAGCCCAGTTCAGTTTGTACCGTTAGCCCAGTTCAGTTTGTACCGTTAGCCCAGATCAGTTCAAAACGTTAGCCCAGTTCAGTTTGTACCATTAGCCCAGTTCAGTTGATACCGTTAGCCCAGTTCAGTTTGTACTGTTAGCCCAGTTCAGTTCATACCATTAGGCCAGTTCAGTTCGTACGATTAGCCAGTTCAGTTCATACCGTTAGCCCAGTTCAGTTCGTACCACTAGCCGAGTTCAGTTCATACCGTTAGGCCAGTTCAGTTCGTACGATTAGCCAGTTCAGTTCATACTGTTAGCCCAGTTCAGTTCATACCACTAACCAGATCAGTTTGTACCGTTAGCCCAGTTCAGTTTCTACCACTAGCCCAGTTCAGTTTGTACTGTTGGCCCAGTTCAGTTCATACCGTTCGCCCAGTTCAGTTGATACCGTTAGGCCAGTTCAGTTCGTACGATTAGCCAGTTCAGTTCATACCGTTAGCCCAGTTCAGTTTCTACCACTAGCCCAGTTCAGTTTGTACTGTTAGCCCAGTTCAGTTCATACCGTTAGGCCAGTTCAGTTTGTACGATTAGCCAGTTCAGTTCATACCGTTAGCCCAGTTCAGTTCATACCGTTAGCTCAGTTCAGGTTGTACCAATAGCCCAGTTCAGTTCATACTGTTAACCCAGATCGGTTTGTACTGTTAGCCCAGTTCAGTTCATACTGTTAGCCCAGTTCAGTTCATACTGTTAGCCCATTTCAGTTCATACTGTTAGCCCAGTTCAGTTCCTACTGTTAGCCCAGTTCAGTTCGTACCGTTAGCGCAGTTCAGTTCATACAGTTAGCCCAGTTCAGTTTGTACCATTAGCCCAGTTCAGTTTGTACCATTAGCCCAGTTCAGTTTGTACCATTAGCCCAGTTCAGTTTGTACCGTTAGCCCAGTTCAATTTGTTCTGTTAGCCCAGTTCACTTCATACCGTTAGCCCAGTTCAGTTTGTACTGTTAGCCCAGTTCAGTTTGTACCGTTAGCCCAGTTCAGTTCATACCGTTAGCCCAGTTCAGTTTGTATTGTTAGCCCTGTATAGTTCATACCGTTAGCCCAGTTCAGTTTGTACCATTAGTCCAGTTCAGTTTGTACCGTTAGCCCAGTTCAGTTCAGACCGTTAGCCCAGTTCAGTTTATACTGTTAGCCCAGTTCAGTTTATACCGTTAGCCCAGTTCAGTTTGTATTGTAAGCCCAGTTCAGATCATACCATTAGCCCAGTTCAGTTTGTAGCACTAGCCCAGTTCCGTTTGTACTGTTAGTCCAGTTCAGTTCATACCGTTAGCCCAGTTCAGTTTGTACTGTTAGCCCAGTTCAGTTCATACCGTTAGCCCAGTTCAGTTTGTATTGTTAGCCCTGTACAGTTCATACAGTTAGCCCAGTTCAGGTTGTACTGTTAGCCCAGTTCAGTTTGTACCGTTAGCCCAGTTCAGTTTGTACCGTTAGCCCAGATCAGTTCAAAACGTTAGCCCAGTTCAGTTTGTACCGTTAGCCCAGTTCAGTTCAGACCTTTAGCCCAGTTCAGTTCATACCGTTAGCCCAGTTCAGTTTGTACCACTATCCCAGTTCAGTTCATACCGTTAGCCCAGTTCCGTTTGTACCACTAGCCCAGTTCCGTTTGTATTGTTAGTCCAGTTCAGATCATACAGTTAGCCCAGTTCAGTTTATACCGTTAGGCCAGTTCAGATCATTAGCCCAGTTCAGCTTGTACCACTAGCCCAGTTCAGTTCATACTGTTAGCCCAGTTCAGGTCATACTGTTATCCCAGTTCAGTTCATACTGTTATCCCAGTTCAGTTTATACCGTTAGCCCAGTTCAGTTTGTACAATTAGCCCAGTTCACTTTGTACCACTAGCCCAGTTGAGTTCATACCGTTAGGCCAGTTCAGTTTGTACCACTAGCCCAGTTCAGTTTGTACTGTTAGCCTAGTTCAGTTCATACCGTTAGCCCAGTTCAGTTTGTACCGTTAGCCCAGTTCAGTTCGTACCGTTAGCCCAGTTCAGTTCATACCGTTAACCCAGATCAGTTTGTACCGTTAGTCCGGTTCAGTTCATACCATTAGCCCAGTTCAGTTTGTACCATTAGCCCAGTTCAGTTCATACTGTTAGCCCAGTTCACTTTGTACCACTAGCCCAGTTGAGTTCATACCGTTAGGCCAGTTCAGTTTGTACCACTAGCCCAGTTCAGTTTGTACTGTTAGCCCAGTTCAGTTCATACCGTTAGCCCAGTTCAGTTTGTACCGTTAGCCCAGTTCAGTTCGTACCGTTAGCCCAGTTCAGTTCATACCGTTAACCCAGATCAGTTTGTACCGTTAGTCCGGTTCAGTTCATACCGTTAGCACAGTTCAGTTCACACCGTTTCCCCAGTTCAGTTCATACCATTAGCCCAGTTGAGTTCATACCGTTATCCCAGTTCAGTTCATACTGTTATCCCAGTTCAGTTCATACAGTTAGCCCAGTTCAGGTCATACTGTTAGCCCAGTTCAGTTCATTCTGTTAGCCCAGTTCAGGTTATACTGCTAGCACAGTTCAGTTCATTCTGTTAGCCCAGTTCAGTTCATACTGTTGCCCAGTTCACTTTGTACCACTAGCCCAGTTCAGTTCGTACCGTTAGCGCAGTTCAGTTCATACAGTTAGCCCAGTTCAGTTTGTACCATTAGCCCAGTTCAGTTTGTACCATTAGCCCAGTTCAGTTTGTACCATTAGCCCAGTTCAGTTTGTACCGTTAGCCCAGTTCAATTTGTTCTGTTAGCCCAGTTCACTTCATACCGTTAGCCCAGTTCAGTTTGTACTGTTAGCCCAGTTCAGTTTGTACCGTTAGCCCAGTTCAGTTCATACCGTTAGCCCAGTTCAGTTTGTATTGTTAGCCCTGTATATTTCATACCGTTAGCCCAGTTCAGTTTGTACCATTAGTCCAGTTCAGTTTGTACCGTTAGCCCAGTTCAGTTCAGACCGTTAGCCCAGTTCAGTTCATACCGTTAGCCCAGTTCAGTTTGTATTGTTAGCCCTGTACAGTTCATACAGTTAGCCCAGTTCAGGTTGTACTGTTAGCCCGGTTCAGTTTGTACCGTTAGCCCAGTTCAGTTTGTACCGTTAGCCCAGATCAGTTCAAAACGTTAGCCCAGTTCAGTTTGTACCGTTAGCCCAGTTCAGTTCAGACCTTTAGCCCAGTTCAGTTCATACCGTTAGCCCAGTTCAGTTTGTACCACTATCCCAGTTCAGTTCATACCGTTAGCCCAGTTCCGTTTGTACCACTAGCCCAGTTCCGTTTGTACTGTTAGTCCAGTTCAGATCATACAGTTAGCCCAGTTCAGTTTATACCGTTAGGCCAGTTCAGATCATTAGCCCAGTTCAGCTTGTACCACTAGCCCAGTTCAGTTCATACTGTTAGCCCAGTTCAGGTCATACTGTTATCCCAGTTCAGTTCATACTGTTATCCCAGTTCAGTTTATACCGTTAGCCCAGTTCAGTTTGTACAATTAGCCCAGTTGAGGTCATACTGTTAGCCCAGTTCAGGTCATACTGTTAGCCCAGTTCAGTTCATACTGTTAGCCCAGTTCAGGTCATACTGTTAGCCCAGTTCAGTTCATACTGTTAGCCCAGTTCACTTTGTACCACTAGCCCAGTTGAGTTCATACCGTTAGGCCAGTTCAGTTTGTACCACTAGCCCAGTTCAGTTTGTACTGTTAGCCTAGTTCAGTTCATACCGTTAGCCCAGTTCAGTTTGTACCGTTAGCCCAGTTCAGTTCGTACCGTTAGCCCAGTTCAGTTCATACCGTTAACCCAGATCAGTTTGTACCGTTAGTCCGGTTCAGTTCATACCATTAGCCCAGTTCAGTTTGTACCATTAGCCCAGTTCAGTTCATACTGTTAGCCCAGTTCACTTTGTACCACTAGCCCAGTTGAGTTCATACCGTTAGGCCAGTTCAGTTTGTACCACTAGCCCAGTTCAGTTTGTACTGTTAGCCCAGTTCAGTTCATACCGTTAGCCCAGTTCAGTTTGTACCGTTAGCCCAGTTCAGTTCGTACCGTTAGCCCAGTTCAGTTCATACCGTTAACCCAGATCAGTTTGTACCGTTAGTCCGGTTCAGTTCATACCGTTAGCACAGTTCAGTTCACACCGTTTCCCCAGTTCAGTTCATACCATTAGCCCAGTTGAGTTCATACCGTTAGCGCAGTTCCGTTTATCCTGTTAGTCCAGTTCAGTTCATACCGTTAGCGCAGTTCCGTTTATCCTGTTAGTCCAGTTCAGTTCATTCTGTTAGCCCAGTTCAGGTTATACTGCTAGCACAGTTCAGTTCATTCTGTTAGCCCAGTTCAGTTCATACTGTTGCCCAGTTCACTTTGTACCACTAGCCCAGTTCAGTTCGTACCGTTAGCGCAGTTCAGTTCATACAGTTAGCCCAGTTCAGTTTGTACCATTAGCCCAGTTCAGTTTATACCATTAGCCCAGTTCAGTTTGTACCATTAGCCCAGTTCAGTTTGTACCGTTAGCCCAGTTCAATTTGTTCTGTTAGCCCAGTTCACTTCATACCGTTAGCCCAGTTCAGTTTGTACTGTTAGCCCAGTTCAGTTTGTACCGTTAGCCCAGTTCAGTTCATACCGTTAGCCCAGTTCAGTTTGTATTGTTAGCCCTGTATAGTTCATACCGTTAGCCCAGTTCAGTTTGTACCATTAGTCCAGTTCAGTTTGTACCGTTAGCCCAGTTCAGTTCAGACCGTTAGCCCAGTTCAGTTTATACTGTTAGCCCAGTTCAGTTTATACCGTTAGCCCAGTTCAGTTTGTATTGTAAGCCCAGTTCAGATCATACCATTAGCCCAGTTCAGTTTGTAGCACTAGCCCAGTTCCGTTTGTACTGTTAGTCCAGTTCAGTTCATACCGTTAGCCCAGTTCAGTTTGTACTGTTAGCCCAGTTCAGTTCATACCGTTAGCCCAGTTCAGTTTGTATTGTTAGCCCTGTACAGTTCATACAGTTAGCCCAGTTCAGGTTGTACTGTTAGCCCGGTTCAGTTTGTACCGTTAGCCCAGTTCAGTTTGTACCGTTAGCCCAGATCAGTTCAAAACGTTAGCCCAGTTCAGTTTGTACCGTTAGCCCAGTTCAGTTCAGACCTTTAGCCCAGTTCAGTTCATACCGTTAGCCCAGTTCAGTTTGTACCACTATCCCAGTTCAGTTCATACCGTTAGCCCAGTTCCGTTTGTACCACTAGCCCAGTTCCGTTTGTACTGTTAGTCCAGTTCAGATCATACAGTTAGCCCAGTTCAGTTTATACCGTTAGCCCAGTTCAGTTCGTACCGTTAGCCCAGTTCAGTTCATACCGTTAACCCAGATCAGTTTGTACCGTTAGTCCGGTTCAGTTCATACCATTAGCCCAGTTCAGTTTGTACCATTAGCCCAGTTCAGTTCATACTGTTAGCCCAGTTCACTTTGTACCACTAGCCCAGTTGAGTTCATACCGTTAGGCCAGTTCAGTTTGTACCACTAGCCCAGTTCAGTTTGTACTGTTAGCTCAGTTCAGTTCATACCGTTAGCCCAGTTCAGTTTGTACCGTTAGCCCAGTTCAGTTCGTACCGTTAGCCCAGTTCAGTTCATACCGTTAACCCAGATCAGTTTGTACCGTTAGTCCGGTTCAGTTCATACCGTTAGCACAGTTCAGTTCACACCGTTTCCCCAGTTCAGTTCATACCATTAGCCCAGTTGAGTTCATACCGTTAGCGCAGTTCCGTTTATCCTGTTAGTCCAGTTCAGTTCATACCGTTAGCGCAGTTCCGTTTATCCTGTTAGTCCAGTTCAGTTCATACCGTTAGCGCAGTTCCGTTTGTACTATTAGCGCAGTTCAGTTTGTACCGTTAGCCCAGTTCAGTTCAGACCTTTAGCCCAGTTCAGTTAATACCGTTAGCCCAATTCAGTTTGTACTGTTAGCCCAGTTCAGTTCATACCGTTAGCCCAGTTCAGTTTGTACCGTTAGCCCAGTTCAGTTTGTACCGTTAGCCCAGTTCTGTTCATACCGTTAGCCAAGTTCGGTTTGTACTGTTAGGCCAGTTCTGTTCGTACCATTAGCCCAGTTCAGTTCATACCATTAGCCCAGATCAGTTTGTACCACTATCCCAGTTCAGTTCATACCGTTAGCCCAGTTCCGTTTGTACCACTAGCCCAGTTCAGTTCATACCGTTAGCCCAGTTCCGTTTGTACCACTAGCCCAGTTCAGTTCATACCGTTAGCCCAGTTCAGTTTATACCGTTAGGCCAGTTCAGACCGTTAGCCCAGTTCAGTTTGTACCACTAGCCCAGTTCCGTTTGTACTGTTAGTCCAGTTCAGTTCAAACAGTTAGCCCAGTTCAGTTCATACCGTTAGCCCAGTTCAGTTTATACCGTTAGGCCAGTTCAGACCGTTAGCCCAGTTCAGCTTGTACCACTAGCCCAGTTCAGTTCATACTTTTAGCCCAGTTCAGGTCATACTGTTATCCCAGTTCAGTTCATACTGTTATCCCAGTTCAGTTCATACAGTTAGCCCAGTTCAGGTCATACTGTTAGCCCAGTTCAGTTCATTCTGTTAGCCCAGTTCAGGTCATACTGCTAGCACAGTTCAGTTCATTCTGTTAGCCCAGTTCAGTTCATACTGTTGCCCAGTTCACTTTGTACCACTAGCCCAGTTGAGTTCATACCGTTAGGCCAGTTCAGTTCGTACCACTAGCCCAGTTCAGTTCGTACCGTTAGCCCAGTTCAGTTCATACCGTTAACCCAGATCAGTTTGTACCATTAGCCCTGTTCAGTTTCTACCATTAGCCCAGTTCAGTTTGTACCATTAGCCCAGTTCAGATTCTACCATTAGCCCAGTTCAGTTTGTACCATTAGCCCATTTCAGTTTATAGCGTTAGCGCAGTTCAGTTCATACCGTTAGCCCAGTTCAGTTTGTACAATTAGCCCAGTTCAGGTCATACCGTTAGGCCAGTTCAGTTCATACCGTTAGCCCAGTTCAGTTTGTATTGTTAGCCCTGTACAGTTCATACAGTTAGCCCAGTTCAGGTTGTACCGTTAGCCCAGTTCAGTTTGTACTGTTAGCCCAGTTCACTTCATACCATTAGCACAGTTCAGTTTGTACCACTAGCCCAGTTCAGTTCCTACCGTTAGGCCACTTCAGTTCGTACGATTAGCCAGTTCAGTTCATACCGTTAGCCCAGTTCAGTTCGTACCACTAGCCCAGATCTGTTTGTACCGTTAGCCCAGTTCAGTTTCTACCACTAGCCCAGTTCAGTTCATACCTTTAGCCCAGTTCAGTTTGTACCACTAGCCCAGCTCAGTTCATACCGTTAGCCCAGTTCAGTTTGTACCACTAGCCCAGTTGAGTTTGTACTGTTAGTCCAGTTCAGTTCATACCGTTAGACCAGTTCAGTTTGTACCGTTAGCCCAGTTCAGTCCATACCGTTAGCCCAGTTCAGTTTATACCGTTAGCCCAGTTCAGTTTGTACTGTTAGCCCAGTTCAGTCCATACAGTTAGCCCAGTTCAGTCCATACCGTTAGCCCAGTTGAAATTGTACCGTTAGCCCAGTTCAGTTCATTCCTTTAGCCCAGATCGGTTTGTACTGTTAGGCCAGTTCAGTTCATACCATTAGCCCAGTTCAGTTCATACCGTTAGCCCAGTTCAGTTTGTATTGTTAGCCCAGTACAGTTCATAACGTTAGCCCAGTTCAGGTTGTACCAATAAACCAGTTCACTTCATACCGTTAGCCCAGTTCAGTTTGTACTGTTAGCCCAGTTCAGTTTGTACCGTTAGCCCAGTTCAGTTCATACCGTTAGCCCAGTTCAGTTCATACCGTTAGCCCAGTTCAGTTTGTATTGTTAGCCCTGTATAGTTCATACCGTTAGCCCAGTTCAGTTTGTACCATTAGTCCAGTTCAGTTTGTACCGTTAGCCCAGTTCAGTTCAGACCGTTAGCCCAGTTCAGTTTATACCGTTAGCCCAGTTCAGTTTCTACCATTAGCCCAGTTCAGTTCATACCGTTAGCCCATTTCAGTTCACACCGTTTCCCCAGTTCAGTTCATACCATTAGCCCAGTTGCGTTCATACCGTTAGCCCAGTTCAGTTCATACCGTTAGCCCAGTTCAGTTTGTATTGTTAGCCCTGTACAGTTCATACAGTTAGCCCAGTTCAGGTTGTACCGTTAGCCCAGTTCAGTTTGTACTGTTAGCCCAGTTCAGTTCATACCGTTAGGCCAGTTCAGTTCATACCTTTAGCCCAGTTCAGTTGATACCGTTAGCCCAGTTCAGTTTGTACTGTTAGCCCAGTTCACTTCATACCATTAGCACAGTTCAGTTTGTACCACTAGCCCAGTTCAGTTCCTACCGTTAGGCCACTTCAGTTCGTACGATTAGCCAGTTCAGTTCATACCGTTAGCCCAGTTCAGTTCGTACCACTAGCCCAGATCTGTTTGTACCGTTAGCCCAGTTCAGTTTCTACCACTAGCCCAGTTCAGTTCATACCTTTAGCCCAGTTCAGTTTGTACCACTAGCCCAGCTGAGTTCATACCGTTAGCCCAGTTCAGTTTGTACCACTAGCCCAGTTGAGTTTGTACTGTTAGTCCAGTTCAGTTCATACCGTTAGACCAGTTCAGTTTGTACCGTTAGCCCAGTTCAGTCCATACCGTTAGCCCAGTTCAGTTTGTACCGTTAGCCCAGTTCAGTTTGTACTGTTAGCCCAGTTCAGTCCATACAGTTAGCCCAGTTCAGTCCATACCGTTAGCCCAGTTGAAATTGTACCGTTAGCCCAGTTCAGTTCATTCCTTTAGCCCAGATCGGTTTGTACTGTTAGGCCAGTTCAGTTCATACCATTAGCCCAGTTCAGTTCATACCGTTAGCCCAGTTCAGTTTGTATTGTTAGCCCAGTACAGTTCATAACGTTAGCCCAGTTCAGGTTGTACCAATAAACCAGTTCACTTCATACCGTTAGCCCAGTTCAGTTTGTACTGTTTGCCCAGTTCAGTTCATACCGTTAGCCCAGTTCAGTTTGTATTGATAGCCCAGTTCAGTTCATACCGTTAGCCCAGTTCAGTTCATACCGTTAGCCCAGTTCAGTTTATACCGTTAGGCCAGTTCAGACCGTTAGCCCAGTTCAGTTTGTACCACTAGCTCAGTTCCGTTTGTACTGTTAGTCCAGTTCAGTTCAAACAGTTAGCCCAGTTCAGTTCATACCGTTAGCCCAGTTCAGTTTATACCGTTAGGCCAGTTCAGACCGTTAGCCCAGTTCAGCTTGTACCACTAGCCCAGTTCAGTTCATACTTTTAGCCCAGTTCAGGTCATACTGTTATCCCATTTCAGTTCATACTGTTATCCCAGTTCAGTTCATACAGTTAGCCCAGTTCAGGTCATACTGTTAGCCCAGTTCAGTTCATTCTGTTAGCCCAGTTCAGGTCATACTGCTAGCACAGTTCAGTTCATTCTGTTAGCCCAGTTCAGTTCATACTGTTGCCCAGTTCACTTTGTACCACTAGCCCAGTTGAGTTCATACCGTTAGGCCAGTTCAGTTCGTACCACTAGCCCAGTTCAGTTCGTACCGTTAGCCCAGTTCAGTTCATACCGTTAACCCAGATCAGTTTGTACCATTAGCCCTGTTCAGTTTCTACCATTAGCCCAGTTCAGTTTGTACCATTAGCCCAGTTCAGATTCTACCATTAGCCCAGTTCAGTTTGTACCATTAGCCCATTTCAGTTCATAGCGTTAGCGCAGTTCAGTTCATACCGTTAGCCCAGTTCAGTTTGTACAATTAGCCCAGTTCAGGTCATACCGTTAGGCCAGTTCAGTTCATACCGTTAGCCCAGTTCAGTTTGTATTGTTAGCCCTGTACAGTTCATACAGTTAGCCCAGTTCAGGTTGTACCGTTAGCCCAGTTCAGTTCGTACTGTTAGCCCAGTTCAGTTCATACCGTTAGGCCAGTTCAGTTCATACCTTTAGCCCAGTTCAGTTGATACCGTTAGCCCAGTTCAGTTTGTACTGTTAGCCCAGTTCACTTCATACCATTAGCACAGTTCAGTTTGTACCACTAGCCCAGTTCAGTTCCTACCGTTAGGCCACTTCAGTTCGTACGATTAGCCAGTTCAGTTCATACCGTTAGGCCAGTTCAGATCATTAGCCCAGTTCAGCTTGTACCACTAGCCCAGTTCAGTTCATAATGTTAGCCCAGTTCAGGTCATACTGCTAGCACAGTTCAGTTCATTCTGTTAGCCCAGTTCAGTTCATACTGTTGCCCAGTTCACTTTGTACCACTAGCCCAGTTGAGTTCATACCGTTAGGCCAGTTCAGTTCGTACCACTAGCCCAGTTCAGTTCGTACCGTTAGCCCAGTTCAGTTCATACCGTTAACCCAGATCAGTTTGTACCATTAGCCCTGTTCAGTTTCTACCATTAGCCCAGTTCAGTTTGTACCATTAGCCCAGTTCAGATTCTACCATTAGCCCAGTTCAGTTTGTACCATTAGCCCATTTCAGTTCATAGCGTTAGCGCAGTTCAGTTCATACCGTTAGCCCAGTTCAGTTTGTACAATTAGCCCAGTTCAGGTCATACCGTTAGGCCAGTTCAGTTCATACCGTTAGCCCAGTTCAGTTTGTATTGTTAGCCCTGTACAGTTCATACAGTTAGCCCAGTTCAGGTTGTACCGTTAGCCCAGTTCAGTTCGTACTGTTAGCCCAGTTCAGTTCATACCGTTAGGCCAGTTCAGTTCATACCTTTAGCCCAGTTCAGTTGATACCGTTAGCCCAGTTCAGTTTGTACTGTTAGCCCAGTTCACTTCATACCATTAGCACAGTTCAGTTTGTACCACTAGCCCAGTTCAGTTCCTACCGTTAGGCCACTTCAGTTCGTACGATTAGCCAGTTCAGTTCATACCGTTAGCCCAGTTCAGTTCGTACCACTAGCCCAGATCTGTTTGTACCGTTAGCCCAGTTCAGTTTCTACCACTAGCCCAGTTCAGTTCATACCTTTAGCCCAGTTCAGTTTGTACCACTAGCCCAGCTCAGTTCATACCGTTAGCCCAGTTCAGTTTGTACCACTAGCCCAGTTGAGTTTGTACTGTTAGTCCAGTTCAGTTCATACCGTTAGACCAGTTTAGTTTGTACCGTTAGCCCAGTTCAGTCCATACCGTTAGCCCAGTTCAGTTTATACCGTTAGCCCAGTTCAGTTTGTACTGTTAGCCCAGTTCAGTCCATACAGTTAGCCCAGTTCAGTCCATACCGTTAGCCCAGTTGAAATTGTACCGTTAGCCCAGTTCAGTTCATTCCTTTAGCCCAGATCGGTTTGTACTGTTAGGCCAGTTCAGCTCATACCATTAGCCCAGTTCAGTTCATACCGTTAGCCCAGTTCAGTTTGTATTGTTAGCCCAGTACAGTTCATAACGTTAGCCCAGTTCAGGTTGTACCAATAAACCAGTTCACTTCATACCGTTAGCCCAGTTCAGTTTGTACTGTTAGCCCAGTTCAGTTTGTACCGTTAGCCCAGTTCAGTTCATACCGTTAGCCCAGTTCAGTTCATACCGTTAGCCCAGTTCAGTTTGTATTGTTAGCCCTGTATAGTTCATACCGTTAGCCCAGTTCAGTTTGAACCATTAGTCCAGTTCAGTTTGTACCGTTAGCCCAGTTCAGTTCAGACCGTTAGCCCAGTTCAGTTTATACCGTTAGCCCAGTTCAGTTTCTACCATTAGCCCAGTTCAGTTCATACCGTTAGCCCATTTCAGTTCACACCGTTTCCCCAGTTCAGTTCATACCATTAGCCCAGTTGCGTTCATACCGTTAGCCCAGTTCAGTTCATACCGTTAGCCCAGTTCAGTTTGTATTGTTAGCCCTGTACAGTTCATACAGTTAGCCCAGTTCAGGTTGTACCGTTAGCCCAGTTCAGTTTGTACTGTTAGCCCAGTTCACTTCATACCATTAGCACAGTTCAGTTTGTACCACTAGCCCAGTTCAGTTCCTACCGTTAGGCCACTTCAGTTCGTACGATTAGCCAGTTCAGTTCATACCGTTAGCCCAGTTCAGTTCGTACCACTAGCCCAGATCTGTTTGTACCGTTAGCCCAGTTCAGTTTCTACCACTAGCCCAGTTCAGTTCATACCTTTAGCCCAGTTCAGTTTGTACCACTAGCCCAGCTCAGTTCATACCGTTAGCCCAGTTCAGTTTGTACCACTAGCCCAGTTGAGTTTGTACTGTTAGTCCAGTTCAGTTCATACCGTTAGACCAGTTCAGTTTGTACCGTTAGCCCAGTTCAGTCCATACCGTTAGCCCAGTTCAGTTTGTACCGTTAGCCCAGTTCAGTTTGTACTGTTAGCCCAGTTCAGTCCATACAGTTAGCCCAGTTCAGTCCATACCGTTAGCCCAGTTGAAATTGTACCGTTAGCCCAGTTCAGTTCATTCCTTTAGCCCAGATCGGTTTGTACTGTTAGGCCAGTTCAGTTCATACCATTAGCCCAGTTCAGTTCATACCGTTAGCCCAGTTCAGTTTGTATTGTTAGCCCAGTACAGTTCATAACGTTAGCCCAGTTCAGGTTGTACCAATAAACCAGTTCACTTCATACCGTTAGCCCAGTTCAGTTTGTACTGTTAGCCCAGTTCAGTTTGTACCGTTAGCCCAGTTCAGTTCATACCGTTAGCCCAGTTCAGTTTGTATTGTTAGCCCTGTATAGTTCATACCGTTAGCCCAGTTCAGTTTGTACCATTAGTCCAGTTCAGTTTGTACCGTTAGCCCAGTTCAGTTCAGACCGTTAGCCCAGTTCAGTTTATACCGTTAGCCCAGTTCAGTTTCTACCATTAGCCCAGTTCAGTTCATACCGTTAGCCCAGTTCAGTTCATACCGTTAGCCCAGTTCAGTTCACACCGTTTCCCCAGTTCAGTTCATACCATTAGCCCAGTTGAGTTCATACCGTTAGCCCAGTTCAGTTCATACCGTTAGCGCAGTTCCGTTTGTACTATTAGCGCAGTTCAGTTTGTACCGTTAGCCCAGTTCAGTTCAGACCTTTAGCCCAGTTCAGTTAATACCGTTAGCCCAATTCAGTTTGTACTGTTAGCCCAGTTCAGTTCATACCGTTAGCCCAGTTCAGTTTGTACCGTTAGCCCAGTTCAGTTTGTACCGTTAGCCCAGTTCTGTTCATACCGTTAGCCAAGTTCGGTTTGTACTGTTAGGCCAGTTCTGTTCGTACCATTAGCCCAGTTCAGTTCATACCATTAGCCCAGATCCGTTTGTACCACTATCCCAGTTCAGTTCATACCGTTAGCCCAGTTCCGTTTGTACCACTAGCCCAGTTCAGTTCATACCGTTAGCCCAGTTCCGTTTGTACCACTAGCCCAGTTCAGTTCATACCGTTAGCCCAGTTCAGTTTATACAGTTAGGCCAGTTCAGACCGTTAGCCCAGTTCAGTTTGTACCACTAGCCCAGTTCCGTTTGTACTGTTAGTCCAGTTCAGTTCAAACAGTTAGCCCAGTTCAGTTCATACCGTTAGCCCAGTTCAGTTTATACCGTTAGGCCAGTTCAGACCGTTAGCCCAGTTCAGCTTGTACCACTAGCCCAGTTCAGTTCATACTTTTAGCCCAGTTCAGGTCATACTGTTATCCCAGTTCAGTTCATACTGTTATCCCAGTTCAGTTCATACAGTTAGCCCAGTTCAGGTCATACTGTTAGCGCAGTTCAGTTCATTCTGTTAGCCCAGTTCAGGTCATACTGCTAGCACAGTTCAGTTCATTCTGTTAGCCCAGTTCAGTTCATACTGTTGCCCAGTTCACTTTGTACCACTAGCCCATTTCAGTTCATACCGTTAGGATAGTTCAGTTCGTACCACTAGCCCAGTTCAGTTCGTACCGTTAGCCCAGTTCAGTTTTGTACTGTTAGCCCAGTTCAGTTCATACCGTTAGGCCAGTTCAGTTCGTACCACTAGCCCAGTTCAGTTCATACCGTTAGCCCAGTTCAGTTGATACCGTTAGCCCAGTTCAGTTTTGTACTGTTAGCCCAGTTCAGTTCATACCGTTAACCCAGATCAGTTTGTACCATTAGCCCTGTTCAGTTTCTACCATTAGCCCAGTTCAGTTTGTACCATTAGCCCATTTCAGTTCATAGCGTTAGCCCAGTTCAGGTCATACCGTTAGGCCAGTTCAGTTCGTACCATTAGCCCAGTTGAGTTCATACCGTTAGCCCAGTTCAGTTTGTATTGTTAGCCCTGTACAGTTCATACAGTTAGCCCAGTTCAGGTTGTACCGTTAGCCCAGTTCAGTTTGTACTGTTAGCCCAGTTCAGTTCATACCGTTAGGCCAGTTCAGTTCATACCTTTAGCCCAGTTCAGTTGATACCGTTAGCCCAGTTCAGTTTGTACTGTTAGCCCAGTTCACTTCATACCATTAGCACAGTTCAGTTTGTACCACTAGCCCAGTTCAGTTCCTACCGTTAGGCCACTTCAGTTCGTACGATTAGCCAGTTCAGTTCATACCGTTAGCCCAGTTCAGTTCGTACCACTAGCCCAGATCTGTTTGTACCGTTAGCCCAGTTCAGTTTCTACCACTAGCCCAGTTCAGTTCATACCTTTAGCCCAGTTCAGTTTGTACCACTAGCCCAGCTGAGTTCATACCGTTAGCCCAGTTCAGTTTGTACCACTAGCCCAGTTGAGTTTGTACTGTTAGTCCAGTTCAGTTCATACCGTTAGACCAGTTCAGTTTGTACCGTTAGCCCAGTTCAGTCCATACCGTTAGCCCAGTTCAGTTTGTACCGTTAGCCCAGTTCAGTTTGTACTGTTAGCCCAGTTCAGTCCATACAGTTAGCCCAGTTCAGTCCATACCGTTAGCCCAGTTGAAATTGTACCGTTAGCCCAGTTCAGTTCATTCCTTTAGCCCAGATCGGTTTGTACTGTTAGGCCAGTTCAGTTCATACCGTTAGCCCAGTTCAGTTCATACCGTTAGCCCAGTTCAGTTTGTACTGTTAGCCCAGTTCAGTTTGTACCGTTAGCCCAGTTCAGTTCATACCGTTAGCCCAGTTCAGTTCATACCGTTAGCCCAGTTCAGTTTGTATTGTTAGCCCTGTATAGTTCATACCGTTAGCCCAGTTCAGTTTGTACCATTAGTCCAGTTCAGTTTGTACCGTTAGCCCAGTTCAGTTCAGACCGTTAGCCCAGTTCAGTTTATACCGTTAGCCCAGTTCAGTTTCTACCATTAGCCCAGTTCAGTTCATACCGTTAGCCCATTTCAGTTCACACCGTTTCCCCAGTTCAGTTCATACCATTAGCCCAGTTGCGTTCATACCGTTAGCCCAGTTCAGTTCATACCGTTAGCCCAGTTCAGTTTGTATTGTTAGCCCTGTACAGTTCATACAGTTAGCCCAGTTCAGGTTGTACCGTTAGCCCAGTTCAGTTTGTACTGTTAGCCCAGTTCAGTTCATACCGTTAGGCCAGTTCAGTTCATACCTTTAGCCCAGTTCAGTTGATACCGTTAGCCCAGTTCAGTTTGTACTGTTAGCCCAGTTCACTTCATACCATTAGCACAGTTCAGTTTGTACCACTAGCCCAGTTCAGTTCCTACCGTTAGGCCACTTCAGTTCGTACGATTAGCCAGTTCAGTTCATACCGTTAGCCCAGTTCAGTTCGTACCACTAGCCCAGATCTGTTTGTACCGTTAGCCCAGTTCAGTTTCTACCACTAGCCCAGTTCAGTTCATACCTTTAGCCCAGTTCAGTTTGTACCACTAGCCCAGCTGAGTTCATACCGTTAGCCCAGTTCAGTTTGTACCACTAGCCCAGTTGAGTTTGTACTGTTAGTCCAGTTCAGTTCATACCGTTAGACCAGTTCAGTTTGTACCGTTAGCTCAGTTCAGTCCATACCGTTAGCCCAGTTCAGTTTGTACCGTTAGCCCAGTTCAGTTTGTACTGTTAGCCCAGTTCAGTCCATACAGTTAGCCCAGTTCAGTCCATACCGTTAGCCCAGTTGAAATTGTACCGTTAGCCCAGTTCAGTTCATTCCTTTAGCCCAGATCGGTTTGTACTGTTAGGCCAGTTCAGTTCATACCATTAGCCCAGTTCAGTTCATACCGTTAGCCCAGTTCAGTTTGTATTGTTAGCCCAGTACAGTTCATAACGTTAGCCCAGTTCAGGTTGTACCAATAAACCAGTTCACTTCATACCGTTAGCCCAGTTCAGTTTGTACTGTTAGCCCAGTTCAGTTCATACCGTTAGCCCAGTTCAGTTTGTATTGATAGCCCAGTTCAGTTCATACCGTTAGCCCAGTTCAGTTCATACCGTTAGCCCAGTTCAGTTTATACCGTTAGGCCAGTTCAGACCGTTAGCCCAGTTCAGTTTGTACCACTAGCCCAGTTCCGTTTGTACTGTTAGTCCAGTTCAGTTCAAACAGTTAGCCCAGTTCAGTTCATACCGTTAGCCCAGTTCAGTTTATACCGTTAGGCCAGTTCAGACCGTTAGCCCAGTTCAGCTTGTACCACTAGCCCAGTTCAGTTCATACTTTTAGCCCAGTTCAGGTCATACTGTTATCCCAGTTCAGTTCATACTGTTATCCCAGTTCAGTTCATACAGTTAGCCCAGTTCAGGTCATACTGTTAGCCCAGTTCAGTTCATTCTGTTAGCCCAGTTCAGGTCATACTGCTAGCACAGTTCAGTTCATTCTGTTAGCCCAGTTCAGTTCATACTGTTGCCCAGTTCACTTTGTACCACTAGCCCAGTTGAGTTCATACCGTTAGGCCAGTTCAGTTCGTACCACTAGCCCAGTTCAGTTCGTACCGTTAGCCCAGTTCAGTTCATACCGTTAACCCAGATCAGTTTATACCATTAGCCCTGTTCAGTTTCTACCATTAGCCCAGTTCAGTTTGTACCATTAGCCCAGTTCAGATTCTACCATTAGCCCAGTTCAGTTTGTACCATTAGCCCATTTCAGTTCATAGCGTTAGCGCAGTTCAGTTCATACCGTTAGCCCAGTTCACTTTGTACAATTAGCCCAGTTCAGGTCATACCGTTAGGCCAGTTCAGTTCATACCGTTAGCCCAGTTCAGTTTGTATTGTTAGCCCTGTACAGTTCATACAGTTAGCCCAGTTCAGGTTGTACCGTTAGCCCAGTTCAGTTCGTACTGTTAGCCCAGTTCAGTTCATACCGTTAGGCCAGTTCAGTTCATACCTTTAGCCCAGTTCAGTTGATACCGTTAGCCCAGTTCAGTTTGTACTGTTAGCCCAGTTCACTTCATACCATTAGCACAGTTCAGTTTGTACCACTAGCCCAGTTCAGTTCCTACCGTTAGGCCACTTCAGTTCGTACGATTAGCCAGTTCAGTTCATACCGTTAGCCCAGTTCAGTTCGTACCACTAGCCCAGATCTGTTTGTACCGTTAGCCCAGTTCAGTTTCTACCACTAGCCCAGTTCAGTTCATACCTTTAGCCCAGTTCAGTTTGTACCACTAGCCCAGCTCAGTTCATACCGTTAGCCCAGTTCAGTTTGTACCACTAGCCCAGTTGAGTTTGTACTGTTAGTCCAGTTCAGTTCATACCGTTAGACCAGTTTAGTTTGTACCGTTAGCCCAGTTCAGTCCATACCGTTAGCCCAGTTCAGTTTATACCGTTAGCCCAGTTCAGTTTGTACTGTTAGCCCAGTTCAGTCCATACAGTTAGCCCAGTTCAGTCCATACCGTTAGCCCAGTTGAAATTGTACCGTTAGCCCAGTTCAGTTCATTCCTTTAGCCCAGATCGGTTTGTACTGTTAGGCCAGTTCAGCTCATACCATTAGCCCAGTTCAGTTCATACCGTTAGCCCAGTTCAGTTTGTATTGTTAGCCCAGTACAGTTCATAACGTTAGCCCAGTTCAGGTTGTACCAATAAACCAGTTCACTTCATACCGTTAGCCCAGTTCAGTTTGTACTGTTAGCCCAGTTCAGTTTGTACCGTTAGCCCAGTTCAGTTCATACCGTTAGCCCAGTTCAGTTCATACCGTTAGCCCAGTTCAGTTTGTATTGTTAGCCCTGTATAGTTCATACCGTTAGCCCAGTTCAGTTTGAACCATTAGTCCAGTTCAGTTTGTACCGTTAGCCCAGTTCAGTTCAGACCGTTAGCCCAGTTCAGTTTATACCGTTAGCCCAGTTCAGTTTCTACCATTAGCCCAGTTCAGTTCATACCGTTAGCCCATTTCAGTTCACACCGTTTCCCCAGTTCAGTTCATACCATTAGCCCAGTTGCGTTCATACCGTTAGCCCAGTTCAGTTCATACCGTTAGCCCAGTTCAGTTTGTATTGTTAGCCCTGTACAGTTCATACAGTTAGCCCAGTTCAGGTTGTACCGTTAGCCCAGTTCAGTTTGTACTGTTAGCCCAGTTCACTTCATACCATTAGCACAGTTCAGTTTGTACCACTAGCCCAGTTCAGTTCCTACCGTTAGGCCACTTCAGTTCGTACGATTAGCCAGTTCAGTTCATACCGTTAGCCCAGTTCAGTTCGTACCACTAGCCCAGATCTGTTTGTACCGTTAGCCCAGTTCAGTTTCTACCACTAGCCCAGTTCAGTTCATACCTTTAGCCCAGTTCAGTTTGTACCACTAGCCCAGCTCAGTTCATACCGTTAGCCCAGTTCAGTTTGTACCACTAGCCCAGTTGAGTTTGTACTGTTAGTCCAGTTCAGTTCATACCGTTAGACCAGTTCAGTTTGTACCGTTAGCCCAGTTCAGTCCATACCGTTAGCCCAGTTCAGTTTGTACCGTTAGCCCAGTTCAGTTTGTACTGTTAGCCCAGTTCAGTCCATACAGTTAGCCCAGTTCAGTCCATACTGTTAGCCCAGTTGAAATTGTACCGTTAGCCCAGTTCAGTTCATTCCTTTAGCCCAGATCGGTTTGTACTGTTAGGCCAGTTCAGTTCATACCATTAGCCCAGTTCAGTTCATACCGTTAGCCCAGTTCAGTTTGTATTGTTAGCCCAGTACAGTTCATAACGTTAGCCCAGTTCAGGTTGTACCAATAAACCAGTTCACTTCATACCGTTAGCCCAGTTCAGTTTGTACTGTTAGCCCAGTTCAGTTTGTACCGTTAGCCCAGTTCAGTTCATACCGTTAGCCCAGTTCAGTTTGTATTGTTAGCCCTGTATAGTTCATACCGTTAGCCCAGTTCAGTTTGTACCATTAGTCCAGTTCAGTTTGTACCGTTAGCCCAGTTCAGTTCAGACCGTTAGCCCAGTTCAGTTTATACCGTTAGCCCAGTTCAGTTTCTACCATTAGCCCAGTTCAGTTCATACCGTTAGCCCAGTTCAGTTCATACCGTTAGCCCAGTTCAGTTCACACCGTTTCCCCAGTTCAGTTCATACCATTAGCCCAGTTGAGTTCATACCGTTAGCCCAGTTCAGTTCATACCGTTAGCGCAGTTCCGTTTATCCTGTTAGTCCAGTTCAGTTCATACCGTTAGCGCAGTTCCGTTTGTACTATTAGCGCAGTTCAGTTTGTACCGTTAGCCCAGTTCAGTTCAGACCTTTAGCCCAGTTCAGTTAATACCGTTAGCCCAATTCAGTTTGTACTGTTAGCCCAGTTCAGTTCATACCGTTAGCCCAGTTCAGTTTGTACCGTTAGCCCAGTTCAGTTTGTACCGTTAGCCCAGTTCTGTTCATACCGTTAGCCAAGTTCGGTTTGTACTGTTAGGCCAGTTCTGTTCGTACCATTAGCCCAGTTCAGTTCATACCATTAGCCCAGATCCGTTTGTACCACTATCCCAGTTCAGTTCATACCGTTAGCCCAGTTCCGTTTGTACCACTAGCCCAGTTCAGTTCATACCGTTAGCCCAGTTCCGTTTGTACCACTAGCCCAGTTCAGTTCATACCGTTAGCCCAGTTCAGTTTATACAGTTAGGCCAGTTCAGACCGTTAGCCCAGTTCAGTTTGTACCACTAGCCCAGTTCCGTTTGTACTGTTAGTCCAGTTCAGTTCAAACAGTTAGCCCAGTTCAGTTCATACCGTTAGCCCAGTTCAGTTTATACCGTTAGGCCAGTTCAGACCGTTAGCCCAGTTCAGCTTGTACCACTAGCCCAGTTCAGTTCATACTTTTAGCCCAGTTCAGGTCATACTGTTATCCCAGTTCAGTTCATACTGTTATCCCAGTTCAGTTCATACAGTTAGCCCAGTTCAGGTCATACTGTTAGCGCAGTTCAGTTCATTCTGTTAGCCCAGTTCAGGTCATACTGCTAGCACAGTTCAGTTCATTCTGTTAGCCCAGTTCAGTTCATACTGTTGCCCAGTTCACTTTGTACCACTAGCCCATTTCAGTTCATACCGTTAGGATAGTTCAGTTCGTACCACTAGCCCAGTTCAGTTCGTACCGTTAGCCCAGCCCAGTTTTGTACTGTTAGCCCAGTTCAGTTCATACCGTTAGCCCAGTTCAGTTGATACCGTTAGCCCAGTTCAGTTTTGTACTGTTAGCCCAGTTCAGTTCATACCGTTAACCCAGATCAGTTTGTACCATTAGCCCTGTTCAGTTTCTACCATTATCCCAGTTCAGTTTGTACCATTAGCCCATTTCAGTTCATAGCGTTAGCCCAGTTCAGGTCATACCGTTAGGCCAGTTCAGTTCGTACCATTAGCCCAGTTGAGTTCATACCGTTAGCCCAGTTCAGTTTGTATTGTTAGCCCTGTACAGTTCATACAGTTAGCCCAGTTCAGGTTGTACCGTTAGCCCAGTTCAGTTTGTACTGTTAGCCCAGTTCAGTTCATACCGTTAGGCCAGTTCAGTTCATACCTTTAGCCCAGTTCAGTTGATACCGTTAGCCCAGTTCAGTTTGTACTGTTAGCCCAGTTCACTTCATACCATTAGCACAGTTCAGTTTGTACCACTAGCCCAGTTCAGTTCCTACCGTTAGGCCACTTCAGTTCGTACGATTAGCCAGTTCAGTTCATACCGTTAGCCCAGTTCAGTTCGTACCACTAGCCCAGATCTGTTTGTACCGTTAGCCCAGTTCAGTTTCTACCACTAGCCCAGTTCAGTTCATACCTTTAGCCCAGTTCAGTTTGTACCACTAGCCCAGCTGAGTTCATACCGTTAGCCCAGTTCAGTTTGTACCACTAGCCCAGTTGAGTTTGTACTGTTAGTCCAGTTCAGTTCATACCGTTAGACCAGTTCAGTTTGTACCGTTAGCCCAGTTCAGTCCATACCGTTAGCCCAGTTCAGTTTGTACCGTTAGCCCAGTTCAGTTTGTACTGTTAGCCCAGTTCAGTCCATACAGTTAGCCCAGTTCAGTCCATACCGTTAGCCCAGTTGAAATTGTACCGTTAGCCCAGTTCAGTTCATTCCTTTAGCCCAGATCGGTTTGTACTGTTAGGCCAGTTCAGTTCATACCATTAGCCCAGTTCAGTTCATACCGTTAGCCCAGTTCAGTTTGTATTGTTAGCCCAGTACAGTTCATAACGTTAGCCCAGTTCAGGTTGTACCAATAAACCAGTTCACTTCATACCGTTAGCCCAGTTCAGTTTGTACTGTTAGCCCAGTTCAGTTTGTACCGTTAGCCCAGTTCAGTTCATACCGTTAGCCCAGTTCAGTTTGTATTGTTAGCCCTGTATAGTTCATACCGTTAGCCCAGTTCAGTTTGTACCATTAGTCCAGTTCAGTTTGTACCGTTAGCCCAGTTCAGTTCAGACCGTTAGCCCAGTTCAGTTTATACCGTTAGCCCAGTTCAGTTTCTACCATTAGCCCAGTTCAGTTCATACCGTTAGCCCAGTTCAGTTCATACCGTTAGCCCAGTTCAGTTCACACCGTTTCCCCAGTTCAGTTCATACCATTAGCCCAGTTGAGTTCATACCGTTAGCCCAGTTCAGTTCATACCGTTAGCGCAGTTCCGTTTATCCTGTTAGTCCAGTTCAGTTCATACCGTTAGCGCAGTTCCGTTTGTACTATTAGCGCAGTTCAGTTTGTACCGTTAGCCCAGTTCAGTTCAGACCTTTAGCCCAGTTCAGTTAATACCGTTAGCCCAATTCAGTTTGTACTGTTAGCCCAGTTCAGTTCATACCGTTAGCCCAGTTCAGTTTGTACCGTTAGCCCAGTTCAGTTTGTACCGTTAGCCCAGTTCTGTTCATACCGTTAGCCAAGTTCGGTTTGTACTGTTAGGCCAGTTCTGTTCGTACCATTAGCCCAGTTCAGTTCATACCATTAGCCCAGATCCGTTTGTACCACTATCCCAGTTCAGTTCATACCGTTAGCCCAGTTCCGTTTGTACCACTAGCCCAGTTCAGTTCATACCGTTAGCCCAGTTCCGTTTGTACCACTAGCCCAGTTCAGTTCATACCGTTAGCCCAGTTCAGTTTATACAGTTAGGCCAGTTCAGACCGTTAGCCCAGTTCAGTTTGTACCACTAGCCCAGTTCCGTTTGTACTGTTAGTCCAGTTCAGTTCAAACAGTTAGCCCAGTTCAGTTCATACCGTTAGCCCAGTTCAGTTTATACCGTTAGGCCAGTTCAGACCGTTAGCCCAGTTCAGCTTGTACCACTAGCCCAGTTCAGTTCATACTTTTAGCCCAGTTCAGGTCATACTGTTATCCCAGTTCAGTTCATACTGTTATCCCAGTTCAGTTCATACAGTTAGCCCAGTTCAGGTCATACTGTTAGCGCAGTTCAGTTCATTCTGTTAGCCCAGTTCAGGTCATACTGCTAGCACAGTTCAGTTCATTCTGTTAGCCCAGTTCAGTTCATACTGTTGCCCAGTTCACTTTGTACCACTAGCCCATTTCAGTTCATACCGTTAGGATAGTTCAGTTCGTACCACTAGCCCAGTTCAGTTCGTACCGTTAGCCCAGTTCAGTTTTGTACTGTTAGCCCAGTTCAGTTCATACCGTTAGGCCAGTTCAGTTCGTACCACTAGCCCAGTTCAGTTCATACCGTTAGCCCAGTTCAGTTGATACCGTTAGCCCAGTTCAGTTTTGTACTGTTAGCCCAGTTCAGTTCATACCGTTAACCCAGATCAGTTTGTACCATTAGCCCTGTTCAGTTTCTACCATTAGCCCAGTTCAGTTTATACCATTAGCCCATTTCAGTTCATAGCGTTAGCCCAGTTCAGGTCATACCGTTAGGCCAGTTCAGTTCGTACCATTAGCCCAGTTGAGTTCATACCGTTAGCCCAGTTCAGTTTGTATTGTTAGCCCTGTACAGTTCATACAGTTAGCCCAGTTCAGGTTGTACCGTTAGCCCAGTTCAGTTTGTACTGTTAGCCCAGTTCAGTTCATACCGTTAGGCCAGTTCAGTTCATACCTTTAGCCCAGTTCAGTTGATACCGTTAGCCCAGTTCAGTTTGTACTGTTAGCCCAGTTCACTTCATACCATTAGCACAGTTCAGTTTGTACCACTAGCCCAGTTCAGTTCCTACCGTTAGGCCACTTCAGTTCGTACGATTAGCCAGTTCAGTTCATACCGTTAGCCCAGTTCAGTTCGTACCACTAGCCCAGATCTGTTTGTACCGTTAGCCCAGTTCAGTTTCTACCACTAGCCCAGTTCAGTTCATACCTTTAGCCCAGTTCAGTTTGTACCACTAGCCCAGCTCAGTTCATACCGTTAGCCCAGTTCAGTTTGTACCACTAGCCCAGTTGAGTTTGTACTGTTAGTCCAGTTCAGTTCATACCGTTAGACCAGTTCAGTTTGTACCGTTAGCCCAGTTCAGTCCATACCGTTAGCCCAGTTCAGTTTGTACCGTTAGCCCAGTTCAGTTTGTACTGTTAGCCCAGTTCAGTCCATACAGTTAGCCCAGTTCAGTCCATACCGTTAGCCCAGTTGAAATTGTACCGTTAGCCCAGTTCAGTTCATTCCTTTAGCCCAGATCGGTTTGTACTGTTAGGCCAGTTCAGTTCATACCATTAGCCCAGTTCAGTTCATACCGTTAGCCCAGTTCAGTTTGTATTGTTAGCCCAGTACAGTTCATAACGTTAGCCCAGTTCAGGTTGTACCAATAAACCAGTTCACTTCATACCGTTAGCACAGTTCAGTTTGTACTGTTAGCCCAGTTTAGTTCATACCGTTAGCCCAGTTCAGTTTGTATTGTTAGCCCTGTACAGTACATACAGTTAGCCCAGTTCAGTTCATACCGTTAGCCAAGTTCGGTTTGTACTGTCAGGCCAGTTCTGTTCGTACCATTAGCCCAGTTCAGTTCATACCATTAGCCCAGATCAGTTTGTACCACTATCCCAGTTCAGTTCATACCGTTAGCCCAGTTCAGTTTGTACCACTAGCACAGTTAAGGTCATACCATTAGCCCAGATCAGTTTGTACCACTATCCCAGTTCAGTTCATACCGTTAGCCCAGTTCAGTTTATACCGTTAGGCCAGTTCAGACCGTTAGCCCAGTTCAGTTTGTACCACTAGCCCAGTTCCGTTTGTACTGTTAGTCCAGTTCAGTTCAAACCGTTAGCCCAGTTCAGTTCATACCGTTAGCCCAGTTCAGTTTATACCGTTAGGCCAGTTCAGACCGTTAGCCCAGTTCAGCTTGTACCACTAGCCCAGTTCAGTTCATACTGTTAGCCCAGTTCAGGTCATACTGTTATCCCAGTTCAGTTCATACTGTTATCCCAGTTCAGTTCATACCGTTAGCCCAGATCAGTTCATACCGTTAGCCCAGTTCAGTTTGTACAATTAGCCCAGTTGAGGTCATACTGTTAGCCCAGTTCAGGTCATACTGTTAGCCCAGTTCAGTTCATTCTGTTAGCCCAGTTCAGGTCATACTGTTAGCCCAGTTCAGTTCATACTGTTAGCCCAGTTCAGTTCGTACTGTTGGCCCAGTTCAGTTCATACCGTTAACCCAGATCAGTTTGTACCGTTAGTCCGGTTCAGTTCATACCATTAGCCCAGTTCAGTTTGTACCGTTAGCCCAGTTCAGTTCATACCACTAGCCCAGTTCAGTTCGTACCGTTAGCCCAGTTCAGTTCATACCGTTAACCCAGATCAGTTTGTACCGTTAGTCCGGTTCAGTTCATACCATTAGCCCAGTTCAGTTTGTACCGTTAGCCCAGTTCAGTTCATACCGTTAGCCAAGTTCGGTTTGTACTGTTAGACCAGAACAATTTGTACCATTAGCCCAGTTCAGCTTCTACCATTAGCCCAGTTCAGTTTGTACCGTTAGCCCAGTTCAGTTTGTACCATTAGCCCATTTCAGTTCATACCGTTAGCCCATTTCAGTTTGTACCATTAGCCCATTTCAGTTCATACCGTTAGCCCAGTTCAGTTTGTACCGTTAGCCCAGTTCAGTTTTGTACTGTTAGCCCAGTTCAGTTCATACTGTTAGGCCAGTTCAGTTCGTACGATTAGCCAGTTCTGTTCATACCGTTAGCCCAGTTCAGTTCGTACCACTAGCCCAGATCAGTTTGTACCATTAGCCCAGTTCAGTTCATACCTTTAGCCCAGTTCAGTTGATACCGTTAGCACAGTTCAGTTTGTACTGTTAGCTCAGTTCAGTTCATACCATTAGCACAGTTCAGTTTGTACCACTAGCCCAGTTCAGTTCCTACCGTTTGGCCACTTCAGTTCGTACGATTAGCCAGTTCAGTTCATACCGCTAGCCCAGTTCAGTTCATACTTCTAGCCCAGATCAGTTTGTACCGTTAGCCCAGTTCAGTTTCTACCACTAGCCCAGTTCAGTTCATACCTTTAGCCCAGTTCAGTTTGTACGACTAGCCCAGCTCAGTTCATACCGTTAGCCCAGTTCAGTTTGTGCCATTAGCCCAGTTCAGTTTGTACTGTTAGTCCAGTTCAGTTCATACCGTTAGGCCAGTTCAGTTCATACCGTTAGCCCAGTTCAGTTCATACCGTTAGCCCACTTCAGTTTGTACTGTTAGCCCAGTTCAGTTCATACCGTTAGGCCAGTTCAGTTCGTACGATTAGCCAGTTCAGTTCATACTGTTAGCCCAGTTCAGTTCGTAACACTAGCCCAGATCAGTTTGTACCGTTAGCCCAGTTCAGTTTCTACCACTAGCCCAGTTCAGTTCATACCTTTAGCCCAGTTCAGTTTGTACGACTAGCCCAGCTGAGTTCATACCATTAGCCCAGTTCAGTTTGTACCACTAGCCCAGCTAAGTTTGTACTGTTAGTCCAGTTCAGTTCATACCGTTAGGCCAGTTCAGTTCATACCGTTATCCCAGTTCAGTTCATACCGTTAGCCCAGTTCAGTTTGTACCGTTAGCCCAGTTCAGTCCATACCGTTAGCCCAGTTCAGTCCATACCGTTAGCCCAGTTCAGTCCATACCGTTAGCCCAGTTCAGTTTGTACTGTTAGCCCAGTTCAGTTTGTACCGTTAACCCAGTTCAGTTCGTACCGTTAGCCCAGTTCAGTTTGTACTGTTAACCCAGTTCAGTTCATACCGTTAGCCCAGTTCAGGTTGTACCAATAGCCCAGTTCAGTTCATACTGTTAACCCAGATCCGTTTGTACGGTTAGCCCAGTTCAGTTCATACTGTTAGCCCAGTTCAGGTCATACTGTTAGCCCAGTTCAGTTCATACTGTTAGCCCAGTTCAGTTCGTACTGTTGGCCCAGTTCAGTTCATACCGTTAACCCAGATCAGTTTGTACCGTTAGTCCGGTTCAGTTCATACCATTAGCCCAGTTCAGTTTGTACCGTTAGCCCAGTTCAGTTCATACCACTAGCCCAGTTCAGTTCGTACCGTTAGCCCAGTTCAGTTCATACCGTTAACCCAGATCAGTTTGTACCGTTAGTCCGGTTCAGTTCATACCATTAGCCCAGTTCAGTTTGTACCGTTAGCCCAGTTCAGTTCATACCGTTAGCCAAGTTCGGTTTGTACTGTTAGACCAGAACAGTTTGTACCATTAGCCCAGTTCAGCTTCTACCATTAGCCCAGTTCAGTTTGTACCGTTAGCCCAGTTCAGTTTGTACCATTAGCCCATTTCAGTTCATACCGTTAGCCCATTTCAGTTTGTACCATTAGCCCATTTCAGTTCATACCGTTAGCCCAGTTCAGTTTGTACCGTTAGCCCAGTTCAGTTTTGTACTGTTAGCCCAGTTCAGTTCATACTGTTAGGCCAGTTCAGTTCGTACGATTAGCCAGTTCTGTTCATACCGTTAACCCAGATCCGTTTGTACGGTTAGCCCAGTTCAGTTCATACTGTTAACCCAGATCCGTTTGTACGGTTAGCCCAGTTCAGTTCATACTGTTAGCCCAGTTCAGGTCATACTGTTAGCCCAGTTCAGTTCATACTGTTAGCCCAGTTCAGTTCGTACTGTTGGCCCAGTTCAGTTCATACCGTTAACCCAGATCAGTTTGTACCGTTAGTCCGGTTCAGTTCATACCATTAGCCCAGTTCAGTTTGTACCGTTAGCCCAGTTCAGTTCATACCACTAGCCCAGTTCAGTTCGTACCGTTAGCCCAGTTCAGTTCATACCGTTAACCCAGATCAGTTTGTACCGTTAGTCCGGTTCAGTTCATACCATTAGCCCAGTTCAGTTTGTACCGTTAGCCCAGTTCAGTTCATACCGTTAGCCAAGTTCGGTTTGTACTGTTAGACCAGAACAGTTTGTACCATTAGCCCAGTTCAGCTTCTACCATTAGCCCAGTTCAGTTTGTACCGTTAGCCCAGTTCAGTTTGTACCATTAGCCCATTTCAGTTCATACCGTTAGCCCATTTCAGTTTGTACCATTAGCCCATTTCAGTTCATACCGTTAGCCCAGTTCAGTTTGTACCGTTAGCCCAGTTCAGTTTTGTACTGTTAGCCCAGTTCAGTTCATACTGTTAGGCCAGTTCAGTTCGTACGATTAGCCAGTTCTGTTCATACCGTTAGCCCAGTTCAGTTCGTACCACTAGCCCAGATCCGTTTGTACCGTTAGCCCAGTTCAGTTCATACCTTTAGCCCAGTTCAGTTGATACCGTTAGCCCAGTTCAGTTTGTACTGTTAGCTCAGTTCAGTTCATACCATTAGCACAGTTCAGTTTGTACCACTAGCCCAGTTCAGTTCCTACCGTTTGGCCACTTCAGTTCGTACGATTAGCCAGTTCAGTTCATACCGCTAGCCCAGTTCAGTTCATACCACTAGCCCAGATCAGTTTGTACCGTTAGCCCAGTTCAGTTTCTACCACTAGCCCAGTTCAGTTCATACCTTTAGCCCAGTTCAGTTTGTACGACTAGCCCAGCTCAGTTCATACCGTTAGCCCAGTTCAGTTTGTGCCATTAGCCCAGTTCAGTTTGTACTGTTAGTCCAGTTCAGTTCATACCGTTAGGCCAGTTCAGTTCATACCGTTAGCCCAGTTCAGTTCATACCGTTAGCCCACTTCAGTTTGTACTGTTAGCCCAGTTCAGTTCATACCGTTAGGCCAGTTCAGTTCGTACGATTAGCCAGTTCAGTTCATACTGTTAGCCCAGTTCAGTTCGTAACACTAGCCCAGATCAGTTTGTACCGTTAGCCCAGTTCTGTTTCTACCACTAGCCCAGTTCAGTTCATACCTTTAGCCCAGTTCAGTTTGTACGACTAGCCCAGCTGAGTTCATACCATTAGCCCAGTTCAGTTTGTACCACTAGCCCAGCTAAGTTTGTACTGTTAGTCCAGTTCAGTTCATACCGTTAGGCCAGTTCAGTTCATACCGTTATCCCAGTTCAGTTCATACCGTTAGCCCACTTCAGTTTGTACTGTTAGCCCAGTTCTGTTCATACCGTTAGCCCAGTTCAATTTGTAGCACTAGCCCAGTTCAGTTTGTACTGTTAGTCCAGTTCAGTTCATACCGTTAGCCCAGTTCAGTTTGTACCGTTAGCCCAGTTCAGTCCATACCGTTAGCCCAGTTCAGTCCATACCGTTAGCCCACTTCAGTTTGTACTGTTAGCCCAGTTCAGTTCATACCGTTAGGCCAGTTCAGTTCGTACGATTAGCCAGTTCAGTTCATACTGTTAGCCCAGTTCAGTTCGTAACACTAGCCCAGATCAGTTTGTACCGTTAGCCCAGTTCAGTTTCTACCACTAGCCCAGTTCAGTTCATACCTTTAGCCCAGTTCAGTTTGTACGACTAGCCCAGCTGAGTTCATACCATTAGCCCAGTTCAGTTTGTACCACTAGCCCAGCTAAGTTTGTACTGTTAGTCCAGTTCAGTTCATACCGTTAGGCCAGTTCAGTTCATACCGTTATCCCAGTTCAGTTCATACCGTTAGCCCAGTTCAGTTTGTACCGTTAGCCCAGTTCAGTCCATACCGTTAGCCCAGTTCAGTCCATACCGTTAGCCCAGTTCAGTTTGTACTGTTAGCCCAGTTCAGTTTGTACCGTTAACCCAGTTCAGTTCGTACCGTTAGCCCAGTTCAGTTTGTACTGTTAGCCCAGTTCAGTTCATACCGTTAGCCCAGTTCAGATTGTACCAATAGCTCAGTTCAGTTCATACTGTTAACCCAGATCCGTTTGTACGGTTAGCCCAGTTCAGTTCATACTGTTAACCCAGATCCGTTTGTACGGTTAGCCCAGTTCAGTTCATACTGTTAGCCCAGTTCAGGTCATATTGTTAGCCCAGTTCAGTTCATACTGTTAGCCCAGTTCAGTTCGTACTGTTTGCCCAGTTCAGTTCATACCGTTAACCCAGATCAGTTTGTACTGTTAGTCCGGTTCAGTTCATACCATTAGCCCAGTTCAGTTCATACCACTAGCCCAGTTCAGTTCGTACCGTTAGCCCAGTTCAGTTCATACCGTTAACCCAGATCAGTTTGTACCGTTAGTCCGGTTCAGTTCATACCATTAGCCCAGTTCAGTTCATACCGTTAGCCAAGTTCGGTTTGTACTGTTAGACCAGAACAGTTTGTACCATTAGCCCAGTTCAGCTTCTACCATTAGCCCAGTTCAGTTTGTACCGTTAGCCCAGTTCAGTTTGTACCATTAGCCCATTTCAGTTCATACCGTTAGCCCATTTCAGTTTGTACCATTAGCCCATTTCAGTTCATACCGTTAGCCCAGTTCAGTTTGTACCGTTAGCCCAGTTCAGTTTTGTACTGTTAGCCCAGTTCAGTTCATACTGTTAGGCCAGTTCAGTTCGTACGATTAGCCAGTTCTGTTCATACCGTTAGCCCAGTTCAGTTCGTACCACTAGCCCAGATCAGTTTGTACCGTTAGCCCAGTTCAGTTCATACCTTTAGCCCAGTTCAGTTGATACCGTTAGCCCAGTTTAGTTTGTACTGTTAGCTCAGTTCAGTTCATACCATTAGCACAGTTCAGTTTGTACCACTAGCCCAGTTCAGTTCCTACCGTTTGGCCACTTCAGTTCGTACGATTAGCCAGTTCAGTTCATACCGCTAGCCCAGTTCAGTTCATACCACTAGCCCAGATCAGTTTGTACCGTTAGCCCAGTTCAGTTTCTACCACTAGCCCAGTTCAGTTCATACCTTTAGCCCAGTTCAGTTTGTACGACTAGCCCAGCTCAGTTCATACCGTTAGCCCAGTTCAGTTTGTGCCATTAGCCCAGTTCAGTTTGTACTGTTAGTCCAGTTCAGTTCATACCGTTAGGCCAGTTCAGTTCATACCGTTAGCCCAGTTCAGTTCATACCGTTAGCCCACTTCAGTTTGTACTGTTAGCCCAGTTCAGTTCATACCGTTAGGCCAGTTCAGTTTGTACGATTAGCCAGTTCAGTTCATACTGTTAGCCCAGTTCAGTTCGTAACACTAGCCCAGATCAGTTTGTACCGTTAGCCCAGTTCAGTTTCTACCACTAGCCCAGTTCAGTTCATACCTTTAGCCCAGTTCAGTTTGTACGACTAGCCCAGCTGAGTTCATACCATTAGCCCAGTTCAGTTTGTACCACTAGCCCAGCTAAGTTTGTACTGTTAGTCCAGTTCAGTTCATACCGTTAGGTCAGTTCAGTTCATACCGTTATCCCAGTTCAGTTCATACCGTTAGCCCAGTTCAGTTTGTACCGTTAGCCCAGTTCAGTCCATACCGTTAGCCCAGTTCAGTCCATACCGTTAGCCCAGTTCAGTTTGTACTGTTAGCCCAGTTCAGTTTGTACCGTTAACCCAGTTCAGTTCGTACCGTTAGCTCAGTTCAGTTTGTACTGTTAGCCCAGTTCAGTTCATACCGTTAGCCCAGTTCAGATTGTACCAATAGCCCAGTTCAGTTCATACTGTTAACCCAGATCCGTTTGTACGGTTAGCCCAGTTCAGTTCATACTGTTAACCCAGATCCGTTTGTACGGTTAGCCCAGTTCAGTTCATACTGTTAGCCCAGTTCAGGTCATACTGTTAGCCCAGTTCAGTTCATACTGTTAGCCCAGTTCAGTTCGTACTGTTGGCCCAGTTCAGTTCATACCGTTAACCCAGATCAGTTTGTACCGTTAGTCCGGTTCAGTTCATACCATTAGCCCAGTTCAGTTTGTACCGTTAGCCCAGTTCAGTTCATACCACTAGCCCAGTTCAGTTCGTACCGTTAGCCCAGTTCAGTTCATACCGTTAACCCAGATCAGTTTGTACCGTTAGTCCGGTTCAGTTCATACCATTAGCCCAGTTCAGTTTGTACCGTTAGCCCAGTTCAGTTCATACCGTTAGCCAAGTTCGGTTTGTACTGTTAGACCAGAACAGTTTGTACCATTAGCCCAGTTCAGCTTCTACCATTAGCCCAGTTCAGTTTGTACCGTTAGCCCAGTTCAGTTTGTACCATTAGCCCATTTCAGTTCATACCGTTAGCCCATTTCAGTTTGTACCATTAGCCCATTTCAGTTCATACCGTTAGCCCAGTTCAGTTTGTACCGTTAGCCCAGTTCAGTTTTGTACTGTTAGCCCAGTTCAGTTCATACTGTTAGGCCAGTTCAGTTCGTACGATTAGCCAGTTCTGTTCATACCGTTAGCCCAGTTCAGTTCGTACCACTAGCCCAGATCAGTTTGTACCGTTAGCCCAGTTCAGTTCATACATTTAGCCCAGTTCAGTTGATACCGTTAGCCCAGTTCAGTTTGTACTGTTAGCTCAGTTCAGTTCATACCATTAGCACAGTTCAGTTTGTACCACTAGCCCAGTTCAGTTCCTACCGTTTGGCCACTTCAGTTCGTACGATTAGCCAGTTCAGTTCATACCGCTAGCCCAGTTCAGTTCATACCACTAGCCCAGATCAGTTTGTACCGTTAGCCCAGTTCAGTTTCTACCACTAGCCCAGTTCAGTTCATACCTTTAGCCCAGTTCAGTTTGTACGACTAGCCCAGCTCAGTTCATACCGTTAGCCCAGTTCAGTTTGTGCCATTAGCCCAGTTCAGTTTGTACTGTTAGTCCAGTTCAGTTCATACCGTTAGGCCAGTTCAGTTCATACCGTTAGCCCAGTTCAGTTCATACCGTTAGCCCACTTCAGTTTGTACTGTTAGCCCAGTTCAGTTCATACCGTTAGGCCAGTTCAGTTCGTACGATTAGCCAGTTCAGTTCATACTGTTAGCCCAGTTCAGTTCGTAACACTAGCCCAGATCAGTTTGTACCGTTAGCCCAGTTCAGTTTCTACCACTAGCCCAGTTCAGTTCATACCTTTAGCCCAGTTCAGTTTGTACGACTAGCCCAGCTGAGTTCATACCATTAGCCCAGTTCAGTTTGTACCACTAGCCCAGCTAAGTTTGTACTGTTAGTCCAGTTCAGTTCATACCGTTAGGCCAGTTTAGTTCATACCGTTATCCCAGTTCAGTTCATACCGTTAGCCCACTTCAGTTTGTACTGTTAGCCCAGTTCTGTTCATACCGTTAGCCCAGTTCAATTTGTAGCACTAGCCCAGTTCAGTTTGTACTGTTAGTCCAGTTCAGTTCATACCGTTAGGCCAGTTCAGTCCATACCGTTAGCCCAGTTCAGTTTGTACTGTTAGCCCAGTTCAGTTTGTACCGTTAACCCAGTTCAGTTCGTACCGTTAGCCCAGTTCAGTTTGTACTGTTAGCCCAGTTCAGTTCATACCGTTAGCCCAGTTCAGTTTCTATTGTTAGCCCTGTACAGTTCATACCGTTAGCCGAGTTCAGATAGTACCAATAGCCCAGTTCAGTTCATACTGTTAACCCAGATCGGTTTGTACGGTTAGCCCAGTTCAGTTCATACTGTTAGCCCAGTTCAGGTCATACTGTTAGCCCATTTCAGTTCATACTGTTAGCCCAGTTCAGTTCCTACTGTTAGTCCAGTTCAGTTCATACCGTTAGCGCAGTTCAGTTCATACCGTTAGCCCAGTTCAGTTTGTACAATTAGCCGAGTTCAGGTCATACCGTTAGGCCAGTTCAGTTCATACCATTAGCCCAGTTGAGTTCATACCGTTAGCCCAGTTCAGTTTGTATTGTTAGCCCTGTACAGTTCATACAGTTAGCCCAGTTCAGGTTGTACCGTTAGCCCAGTTCAGTTTGTAGCGTTAGCCCAGTTCAGTTTGTACCGTTAGCCCAGATCAGTTCAAAACGTTAGCCCAGTTCAGTTTGTACCGTTAGCCCAGTTCAGTTCAGACCTTTAGCCCAGTTCAGTTAATACCGTTATCCCAGTTCAGTTCATACTGTTATCCCAGTTCAGTTCATACCGTTAGCCCAGTTCAGTTCATACCGTTAGCCCAGATCAGTTTGTACAATTAGCCCAGTTGAGGTCATACTGTTAGCCCAGTTCAGTTCATTCTGTTAGCCCAGTTCAGTTGATACTGTTAGCCCAGTTCAGTTCATACCGTTAGCCCAGTTCAGTTCATACCGTTAGCCCAGATCAGTTTGTACAATTAGCCCAGTTGAGGTCATACTGTTAGCCCAGTTCAGTTCATTCTGTTAGCCCAGTTCAGTTGATACTGTTAGCCCAGTTCAGTTCATACTGTTAGCCCAGTTCAGTTCGTACTGTTGGCCCAGTTCAGTTCATACCGTTAACCCAGATCAGTTTGTACCGTTAGTCCGGTTCAGTTCATACCATTAGCCCAGTTCAGTTTGTACCGATAGCCCAGTTCAGTTCATACCACTAGCCCAGTTCAGTTCGTACCGTTAGCCCAGTTCAGTTCATACCGTTAACCCAGATCAGTTTCTACCGTTAGTCCGGTTCAGTTCATACCATTAGCCCAGTTCAGTTCATACCGTTAGCCAAGTTCGGTTTGTACTGTTAGGCCAGATCAGTTTGTACCATTAGCCCAGTTCAGTTTCTACCATTAGCCCAGTTCAGTTTGTACCGTTAGCCCAGTTCAGTTTGAACCATTAGCCCAGTTCAGTTCATACCGTTAGCCCAGTTCAGTTTGTACCACTAGCCCAGTTCAGTTCATACCAGTAGCCCAGTTCAGTTCATACCGTTAGCCCAGTTCAGTTTGTACCGTTAGCCCAGATCAGTTTGTACCGTTAGTCCGGTTCAGTTCATACCATTAGCCCAGTTCAGTTTGTACCGTTAGCCCAGTTCAGTTTTGTACTGTTAGCCCAGTTCAGTTCATACCGTTAGGCCAGTTCAGTTCGTACGATTAGCCAGTTCAGTTCATACCTTTAGCCCAGTTCAGTTCGTACCACTAGCCCAGATCAGTTTGTACCGTTAGCCCAGTTCAGGTCATACTGTTAGCCCATTTCAGTTCATACTGTTAGCCCAGTTCAGTTCCTACTGTTAGCCCAGTTCAGTTCATACCGTTAGCGCAGTTCAGTTCATACCGTTAGCCCAGTTCAGTTTGTCCAATTAGCCCAGTTGAGGTCATACTGTTAGCCCAGTTCAGGTCATACTGTTAGCCCAGTTCAGTTCATTCTGTTAGCCCAGTTCAGGTCATACTGTTAGCCCAGTTCAGTTCATACTGTTAGCCCAGTTCAGTTCGTACTGTTGGCCCAGTTCAGTTCATACCGTTAACTCAGATCAGTTTGTACCGTTAGTCCGGTTCAGTTCATACCATTCGCCCAGTTCAGTTTGTACCGATAGCCCCGTTCAGTTCATACCATTAGCCCAGTTCAGTTCATAGCGTTAGCCAAGTTCGGTTTGTACTGTTAGGCCAGATCAGTTTATACCATTAGCCCAGTTCAGTTTGTACCATTAGCCCAGTTCAGTTTGTACCGTTAGCCCAGTTCAATTTGTTCTGTTCGCCCATTTCAGTTCATACCGTTAGCCCAGTTCAGTTCATACCGTTAGCCCATTTCAGTTCCTACTGTTAGCCCAGTTCAGTTCATACTGTTAGCCCAGTTCAGTTCCTACTGTTAGCCCAGTTCAGTTCATACCGTTAGCGCAGTTCAGTTCATACCGTTAGCCCAGTTCAGTTTGTCCAATTAGCCCAGTTGAGGTCATACTGTTAGCCCAGTTCAGTTCATACTGTTAGCCCAGTTCAGTTCGTACTGTTGGCCCAGTTCAGTTCATACCGTTAACCCAGATCAGTTTGTACCGTTAGTCCGGTTCAGTTCATACCATTAGCCCAGTTCAGTTTGTACCGATAGCCCAGTTCAGTTCATACCACTAGCCCAGTTCAGTTCGTACCGTTAGCCCAGTTCAGTTCATACCGTTAACCCAGATCAGTTTCTACCGTTAGTCCGGTTCAGTTCATACCATTAGCCCAGTTCAGTTCATACCGTTAGCCAGTTCAGTTTGTACCGTTAGCCCAGATCAGTTTGTACCGTTAGTCCGGTTCAGTTCATACCATTAGCCCAGTTCAGTTTGTACCGTTAGCCCAGTTCAGTTTTGTACTGTTAGCCCAGTTCAGTTCATACCGTTAGGCCAGTTCAGTTCGTACGATTAGCTAGTTCAGTTCATACCGTTAGCCCAGTTCAGTTCGTACCACTAGCCCAGATCAGTTTGTACCGTTAGCCCAGTTCAGGTCATACTGTTAGCCCATTTCAGTTCATACTGTTAGCCCAGTTCAGTTCCTACTGTTAGCCCAGTTCAGTTCATACCGTTAGCGCAGTTCAGTTCATACCGTTAGCCCAGTTCAGTTTGTCCAATTAGCCCAGTTGAGGTCATACTGTTAGCCCAGTTCAGGTCATACTGTTAGCCCAGTTCAGTTCATTCTGTTAGCCCAGTTCAGGTCATACTGTTAGCCCAGTTCAGTTCATACTGTTAGCCCAGTTCAGTTCGTACTGTTGGCCCAGTTCAGTTCATACCGTTAACTCAGATCAGTTTGTACCGTTAGTCCGGTTCAGTTCATACCATTCGCCCAGTTCAGTTTGTACCGATAGCCCCGTTCAGTTCATACCATTAGCCCAGTTCAGTTCATAGCGTTAGCCAAGTTCGGTTTGTACTGTTAGGCCAGATCAGTTTATACCATTAGCCCAGTTCAGTTTGTACCGTTAGCCCAGTTCAGTTTGTACCGTTAGCCCAGTTCAATTTGTTCTGTTCGCCCATTTCAGTTCATACCGTTAGCCCAGTTCAGTTCATACCGTTAGCCCATTTCAGTTCCTACTGTTAGCCCAGTTCAGTTCATACTGTTAGCCCAGTTCAGTTCCTACTGTTAGCCCAGTTCAGTTCATACCGTTAGCGCAGTTCAGTTCATACCGTTAGCCCAGTTCAGTTTGTCCAATTAGCCCAGTTGAGGTCATACTGTTAGCCCAGTTCAGTTCATACTGTTAGCCCAGTTCAGTTCGTACTGTTGGCCCAGTTCAGTTCATACCGTTAACCCAGATCAGTTTGTACCGTTAGTCCGGTTCAGTTCATACCATTAGCCCAGTTCAGTTTGTACCGATAGCCCAGTTCAGTTCATACCACTAGCCCAGTTCAGTTCGTACCGTTAGCCCAGTTCAGTTCATACCGTTAACCCAGATCAGTTTCTACCGTTAGTCCGGTTCAGTTCATACCATTAGCCCAGTTCAGTTTGTACCGTTAGCCCAGATCAGTTTGTACCGTTAGTCCGGTTCAGTTCATACCATTAGCCCAGTTCAGTTTGTACCGATAGCCCAGTTCAGTTCATACCACTAGCCCAGTTCAGTTCGTACCGTTAGCCCAGTTCAGTTCATACCGTTAACCCAGATCAGTTTGTACCGTTAGTCCGGTTCCGTTCATACCATTAGCCGAGTTCAGTTCATACCGTTAGCCCACTTCAGTTTCTACCACTAGCCCAGTTCAGTTCATACTGTTAGCCCAGTTCAGTTCATACTGTTAGCCCAGTTCAGTTCGTACTGTTGGCCCAGTTCAGTTCATACCGTTAACCCAGATCAGTTTGTACCGTTAGTCCGGTTCAGTTCATACCATTAGCCCAGTTCAGTTTGTACCGATAGCCCAGTTCAGTTCATACCACTAGCCCAGTTCAGTTCGTACCGTTAGCCCAGTTCAGTTCATACCGTTAACCCAGATCAGTTTCTACCGTTAGTCCGGTTCAGTTCATACCATTAGCCCAGTTCAGTTCATACCGTTAGCCAAGTTCGGTTTGTACTGTTAGGCCAGATCAGTTTGTACCATTAGCCCAGTTCAGTTTCTACCATTAGCCCAGTTCAGTTTGTACCGTTAGCCCAGTTCAGTTTGTACCATTAGCCCAGTTCAGTTCATACCGTTAGCCCAGTTCAGTTTGTACCACTAGCCCAGTTCAGTTCATACCAGTAGCCCAGTTCAGTTCATACCGTTAGCCCAGTTCAGTTTGTACCGTTAGCCCAGATCAGTTTGTACCGTTAGTCCGGTTCAGTTCATACCATTAGCCCAGTTCAGTTTGTACCGTTAGCCCAGTTCAGTTTTGTACTGTTAGCCCAGTTCAGTTCATACCGTTAGGCCAGTTCAGTTCGTACGATTAGCCAGTTCAGTTCATACCGTTAGCCCAGTTCAGTTCGTACCACTAGCCCAGATCAGTTTGTACCGTTAGCCCAGTTCAGGTCATACTGTTAGCCCATTTCAGTTCATACTGTTAGCCCAGTTCAGTTCCTACTGTTAGCCCAGTTCAGTTCATACCGTTAGCGCAGTTCAGTTCATACCGTTAGCCCAGTTCAGTTTGTCCAATTAGCCCAGTTGAGGTCATACTGTTAGCCCAGTTCAGGTCATACTGTTAGCCCAGTTCAGTTCATTCTGTTAGCCCAGTTCAGGTCATACTGTTAGCCCATTTCAGTTCATACTGTTAGCCCAGTTCAGTTCGTACTGTTGGCCCAGTTCAGTTCATACCGTTAACTCAGATCAGTTTGTACCGTTAGTCCGGTTCAGTTCATACCATTCGCCCAGTTCAGTTTGTACCGATAGCCCCGTTCAGTTCATACCATTAGCCCAGTTCAGTTCATAGCGTTAGCCAAGTTCGGTTTGTACTGTTAGGCCAGATCAGTTTATACCATTAGCCCAGTTCAGTTTGTACCGTTAGCCCAGTTCAGTTTGTACCGTTAGCCCAGTTCAATTTGTTCTGTTCGCCCATTTCAGTTCATACCGTTAGCCCAGTTCAGTTCATACCGTTAGCCCATTTCAGTTCCTACTGTTAGCCCAGTTCAGTTCATACTGTTAGCCCAGTTCAGTTCCTACTGTTAGCCCAGTTCAGTTCATACCGTTAGCGCAGTTCAGTTCATACCGTTAGCCCAGTTCAGTTTGTCCAATTAGCCCAGTTGAGGTCATACTGTTAGCCCAGTTCAGGTCATACTGTTAGCCCAGTTCAGTTCATTCTGTTAGCCCAGTTCAGGTCATACTGTTAGCCCAGTTCAGTTCATACTGTTAGCCCAGTTCAGTTCGTACTGTTGGCCCAGTTCAGTTCATACCGTTAACTCAGATCAGTTTGTACCGTTAGTCCGGTTCAGTTCATACCGTTAGCCCAGTTCAGTTTGTACAATTAGCCCAGTTCAGTTCATACTGTTAGCCCAGTTCAGTTCCTACTGTTAGCCCAGTTCAGTTCATACCGTTAGCGCAGTTCAGTTGATACCGTTAGCCCAGTTCAGTTTTGTACTGTTAGCCCAGTTCAGTTCATACCGTTAGGCCAGTTCAGTTCGTACGATTAGCCAGTTCTGTTCATACCGTTAGCCCAGTTCAGTTTGTACCGTTAGCCCAGTTCAGTCCATACCGTTAGCCCAGTTCAGTTTGTACTGTTAGCCCAGTTCAGTTTGTACCGTTAACCCAGTTCAGTTCGTACCGTTAGCCCAGTTCAGTTTGTACTGTTAGCCCAGTTCAGTTCATACCATTAGCCCAGTTCAGTTTCTATTGTTAGCCCTGTACAGTTCATACTGTTAGCCGAGTTCAGATTGTACCAATAGCCCAGTTCAGTTCATACTGTTAACCCAGATCGGTTTGTACGGTTAACCCAGTTCAGTTCATACTGTTAGCCCAGTTCAGGTCATACTGTTAGCCCATTTCAGTTCATACTGTTAGCCCAGTTCAGTTCCTACTGTTAGCCCAGTTCAGTTCATACCGTTAGCGCAGTTCAGTTCATACCGTTAGCCCAGTTCAGTTTGTACAATTAGCCGAGTTCAGGTCATACCGTTAGCCCAGTTGAGTTCATACCGTTAGCCCAGTTCAGTTTGTATTGTTAGCCCTGTACAGTTCATACAGTTAGCCCAGTTCAGGTTGTACCGTTAGCCCAGTTCAGTTTGTACCGTTAGCCCAGATCAGTTCAAAACGTTAGCCCAGTTCAGTTTGTACCGTTAGCCCAGTTCAGTTCAGACCTTTAGCCCAGTTCAGTTAATACCGTTATCCCAGTTCAGTTCATACTGTTATCCCAGTTCAGTGCATACCGTTAGCCCAGTTCAGTTCATACCGTTAGCCCAGTTCAGTTCATACCGTTAGCCCAGTTCAGTTTGTACAATTAGCCCAGTTGAGGTCATACTGTTAGCCCAGTTCAGGTCATACTGTTAGCCCAGTTCAGTTCATACTGTTAGCCCAGTTCAGTTCGTACTGTTGGCCCAGTTCAGTTCATACCGTTAACCCAGATCAGTTTGTACCGTTAGTCCGGTTCAGTTCATACCATTAGCCCAGTTCAGTTTGTACCGATAGCCCAGTTCAGTTCATACCACTAGCCCAGTTCAGTTCGTACCGTTAGCCCAGTTCAGTTCATACCGTTAACCCAGATCAGTTTGTACCGTTAGTCCGGTTCAGTTCATACCATTAGCCGAGTTCAGTTCATACCGTTAGCCCACTTCAGTTTCTACCACTAGCCCAGTTCAGTTCATACCGTTAGCCCAGTTCAGTTGATACCGTTAGCCCAGTTCAGTTGGTACTGTTAGCCCAGTTCAGTTCATACCATTAGCACAGTTCAGTTTGTACCACTAGCACAGTTCAGTTTGTACCACTAGCCCAGTTCAGTTCCTACCGTTAGGCCACTTCAGTTTGTACCGTTAGCCCAGTTCAGTTTCTACCACTAGCCCAGTTCAGTTCATTCCTTTTGCCCAGTTCAGTTTGTACGACTAGCCCAGCTCAGTTCATACCGTTAGCCAAGTTCGGTTTGTACTGTTAGGCCAGATCAGTTTGTACTGTTAGCCCAGTTCAGTTTCTACCATTAGCCCAGTTCAGTTTGTACTGTTAGCCCAGTTCAGTTTGTACCATTAGCCCATTTCAGTTCATACCGTTAGCCCAGTTCAGTTCATACCGTTAGCCCAGTTCAGTTTGTACCATTAGCCCAGTTCAGTTTGGACCGTTAACCCAGTTCAGTTCGTACCGTTAGCCCAGTTCAGTTTGTACTGTTAGCCCAGTTCAGTTCATACCGTTAGCCCAGTTCAGTTTCTATTGTTAGCCCTGTACAGTTCATACCGTTAGCCCAGTTCAGATGATACCGTTAGCCCAGTTCAGTTTGTACTGTTAGCCCAGTTCAGTTCATACCGTTAGGCAAGTTCAGTTCGTACGATTAGCCAGTTCAGTTCATACCGTTAGCCCAGTTCAGTTCGTACCCACTAGCCCAGATCAGTTTGTACCGTTAGTCCGGTTCAGTTCATACCATTAGCCAAGTTCAGTTTCTACTGTTAGGCCAGTTCAGTTTGTACCATTAGCCCAGTTCAGTTTGTACCATTAGCCCAGTTCAGTTTCTACCGTTAGCCCAGTTCAATTTGTTCTGTTAGCCCAGTTCAGTTTGTACCGTTAACCCAGTTCAGTTCGTACCGTTAGCCCAGTTCAGTTTGTACTGTTAGCCCAGTTCAGTTCATACCGTTAGCCCAGTTCAGTTTCTATTGTTAGCCCTGTACAGTTCATACCGTTAGCCCAGTTCAGATTGTACCAATAGCCCAGTTCAGTTCATACTGTTAACCCAGATCGGTTTGTACGGTTAGCCCAGTTCAGTTCAAACTGTTAGCCCAGTTCAGATCATACTGTTAGCCCATTTCAGTTCATACTGTTAGCCCAGTTCAGTTCATACTGTTAACCCAGATCGGTTTGTACGGTTAGCCCAGTTCAGTTCATACTGTTAGCCCAGTTCAGATCATACTGTTAGCCCATTTCAGTTCATACTGTTAGCCCAGTTCAGTTTGTACAATTAGCCGAGTTCAGGTCATACCGTTAGGCCAGTTCAGTCCATACCATTAGCCCAGTTGAGTTCATACCGTTAGCCCAGTTCAGTTTGTATTGTTAGCCCTGTACAGTTCATACAGTTAGCCCAGTTCAGTTTGTACCGTTAGCCCAGTTCAGTTTGTACCGTTAGTCCAGTTCAGTTTGTACCGTTAGCCCAGATCAGTTCAAAACGTTAGCCCAGTTCAGTTTGTACCGTTAACCCAGTTCAGTTCAGACCTTTAGCCCAGTTCAGTTAATACCGTTAGCCCAGTTCAGTTTGTACTGTTAGCCCAGTTCAGTTCATACCGTTAGCCCAGTTCAGTTTGTACCGTTAGCCCAGTTCAGTTCATACCATTAGCCAAGTTCGGTTTGTACTGTTAGGCCAGTTCTGTTCGTACCATTAGCCCAGTTCAGTTCATACCATTAGCCCAGATCAGTTTGTACCACTATCCCAGTTCAGTTCATACCGCTAGCCATTTTCAGTTTGTACTGTTAGCCCAGTTCAGTTCATACCGTTAGCCCAGTTCAGTTTGTACCGTTAGCCCAGTTCAGTTTGTACCGTTAGCCCAGTTCAGTTCATACCGTTACCCAAGTTCGGTTTGTACTGTTAGGCCAGTTCTGTTCGTACCATTAGCCCAGTTCAGTTCATGCCATTAGCCCAGATCAGTTTGTACCACTAGCCCAGTTCAGTTCATACCATTAGCCCAGATCAGTTTGTACCACTATCTCAGTTCAGTTCATACCGTTAGCCCAGTTCAGTTTGTACCGTTAGCCCAGATCAGTTTGTACCGTTAGTCCGGTTCAGTTCATACCATTAGCCCAGTTCAGTTTGTACCGTTAGCCCAGTTCAGTTTTGTACTGTTAGCCCAGTTCAGTTCATACCGTTAGGCCAGTTCAGTTCGTACGATTAGCCAGTTCAGTTCATACCGTTAGCCCAGTTCAGTTCGTACCACTAGCCCAGATCAGTTTGTACCGTTAGCCCAGTTCAGGTCATACTGTTAGCCCATTTCAGTTCATACTGTTAGCCCAGTTCAGTTCCTACTGTTAGCCCAGTTCAGTTCATACCGTTAGCGCAGTTCAGTTCATACCGTTAGCCCAGTTCAGTTTGTCCAATTAGCCCAGTTGAGGTCATACTGTTAGCCCAGTTCAGGTCATACTGTTAGCCCAGTTCAGTTCATTCTGTTAGCCCAGTTCATGTCATACTGTTAGCCCAGTTCAGTTCATACTGTTAGCCCAGTTCAGTTCGTACTGTTGGCCCAGTTCAGTTCATACCGTTAACTCAGATCAGTTTGTACCGTTAGTCCAGTTCAGTTCATACCATTCGCCCAGTTCAGTTTGTACCGATAGCCCCGTTCAGTTCATACCATTAGCCCAGTTCAGTTCATAGCGTTAGCCAAGTTCGGTTTGTACTGTTAGGCCAGATCAGTTTATACCATTAGCCCAGTTCAGTTTGTACCGTTAGCCCAGTTCAGTTCATACCGTTAGCCCATTTCAGTTCCTACTGTTAGCCCAGTTCAGTTCATACTGTTAGCCCAGTTCAGTTCCTACTGTTAGCCCAGTTCAGTTCATACCGTTAGCGCAGTTCAGTTCATACCGTTAGCCCAGTTCAGTTTGTCCAATTAGCCCAGTTGAGGTCATACTGTTAGCCCAGTTCAGGTCATACTGTTAGCCCAGTTCAGTTCATTCTGTTAGCCCAGTTCAGGTCATACTGTTAGCCCAGTTCAGTTCATACTGTTAGCCCAGTTCAGTTCGTACTGTTGGCCCAGTTCAGTTCATACCGTTAACTCAGATCAGTTTGTACCGTTAGTCCGGTTCAGTTCATACCGTTAGCCCAGTTCAGTTTGTACAATTAGCCCAGTTCAGTTCATACTGTTAGCCCAGTTCAGTTCCTACTGTTAGCCCAGTTCAGTTCATACCGTTAGCGCAGTTCAGTTGAAACCGTTAGCCCAGTTCAGTTTTGTACTGTTAGCCCAGTTCAGTTCATACCGTTAGGCCAGTTCAGTTCGTACGATTAGCCAGTTCAGTTCATACCGTTAGCCCAGTTCAGTTTGTACCGTTAGCCCAGTTCAGTCCATACCGTTAGCCCAGTTCAGTTTGTACTGTTAGCCCAGTTCAGTTTGTACCGTTAACCCAGTTCAGTTCGTACCGTTAGCCCAGTTCAGTTTGTACTGTTAGCCCAGTTCAGTTCATACCGTTAGCCCAGTTCAGTTTCTATTGTTAGCCCTGTACAGTTCATACTGTTAGCCGAGTTCAGATTGTACCAATAGCCCAGTTCAGTTCATACTGTTAACCCAGATCGGTTTGTACGGTTAGCCCAGTTCAGTTCATACTGTTAGCCCAGTTCAGGTCATACTGTTAGCCCATTTCAGTTCATACTGTTAGCCCAGTTCAGTTCCTACTGTTAGCCCAGTTCAGTTCATACCGTTAGCGCAGTTCAGTTCATACCGTTAGCCCAGTTCAGTTTGTACAATTAGCCGAGTTCAGGTCATACCGTTAGCCCAGTTGAGTTCATACCGTTAGCCCAGTTCAGTTTGTATTGTTAGCCCTGTACAGTTCATACAGTTAGCCCAGTTCAGGTTGTACCGTTAGCCCAGTTCAGTTTGTACCGTTAGCCCAGATCAGTTGAAAACGTTAGCCCAGTTCAGTTTGTACCGTTAGCCCAGTTCAGTTCAGACCTTTAGCCCAGTTCAGTTAATACCGTTATCCCAGTTCAGTTCATACTGTTATCCCAGTTCAGTTCATACCGTTAGCCCAGTTCAGTTCATACCGTTAGCCCAGTTCAGTTCATACCGTTAGCCCAGTTCAGTTTGTACAATTAGCCCAGTTGAGGTCATACTGTTAGCCCAGTTCAGGTCATACTGTTAGCCCAGTTCAGTTCATACTGTTAGCCCAGTTCAGTTCGTACTGTTGGCCCAGTTCAGTTCATACCGTTAACCCAGATCAGTTTGTACCGTTAGTCCGGTTCAGTTCATACCATTAGCCCAGTTCAGTTTGTACCGATAGCCCAGTTCAGTTCATACCACTAGCCCAGTTCAGTTCGTACCGTTAGCCCAGTTCAGTTCATACCGTTAACCCAGATCAGTTTGTACCGTTAGTCCGGTTCAGTTCATACCATTAGCCGAGTTCAGTTCATACCGTTAGCCAAGTTCGGTTTGTACTGTTAGGCCAGATCAGTTTGTACCATTAGCCCAGTTCAGTTTCTACCATTAGCCCAGTTCAGTTTGTACCGTTAGCCCAGTTCAGTTCGTACGATTAGCCAGTTCAGTTCATACCGTTAGCCCAGTTCAGTTTCTACCACTAGCCCAGTTCAGTTCATACCGTTAACCCAGTTCAGTTGATACCGTTAGCCCAGTTCAGTTGGTACTGTTAGCCCAGTTCAGTTCATACCATTAGCACAGTTCAGTTTGTACCACTAGCACAGTTCAGTTTGTACCACTAGCCCAGTTCAGTTCCTACCGTTAGGCCACTTCAGTTTGTACCGTTAGCCCAGTTCAGTTTGTACCATTAGCCCATTTCAGTTCATACCGTTAGCCCAGTTCAGTTCATACCGTTAGCCCAGTTCAGTTTGTACCATTAACCCAGTTCAGTTTGGACCGTTAACCCAGTTCAGTTCGTACCGTTAGCCCAGTTCAGTTTGTACTGTTAGCCCAGTTCAGTTCATACCGTTAGCCCTGTTCAGTTTCTATTGTTAGCCCTGTACAGTTCATACCGTTAGCCCAGTTCAGATGATACCGTTAGCCCAGTTCAGTTTGTACTGTTAGCCCAGTTCAGTTCATACCGTTAGGCAAGTTCAGTTCGTACGATTAGCCAGTTCAGTTCATACCGTTAGCCCAGTTCAGTTCGTACCCACTAGCCCAGATCAGTTTGTACCATTAGCCCAGTTCAGTTTGTACCATTAGCCCAGTTCAGTTTCTACCGTTAGCCCAGTTCAATTTGTTCTGTTAGCCCAGTTCAGTTTGTACCGTTAACCCAGTTCAGTTCGTACCGTTAGCCCAGTTCAGTTTGTACTGTTAGCCCAGTTCAGTTCATACCGTTAGCCCAGTTCAGTTTCTATTGTTAGCCCAGTACAGTTCATACCGTTAGCCCAGTTCAGATTGTACCAATAGCCCAGTTCAGTTCATACTGTTAACCCAGATCGGTTTGTACGGTTAGCCCAGTTCAGTTCATACTGTTAGCCCAGTTCAGTTCGTACTGTTAACCCAGATCGGTTTGTACGGTTAGCCCAGTTCAGTTCATACTGTTAGCCCAGTTCAGATCATACTGTTAGCCCATTTCAGTTCATACTGTTAGCCCAGTTCAGTTTGTACAATTAGCCGAGTTCAGGTCATACCGTTAGGCCAGTTCAGTCCATACCATTAGCCCAGTTCAGTTCATACCGTTAGCCCAGTTCAGTTTGTACCGTTAGCCCAGTTCAGTTCATACCATTAGCCAAGTTCGGTTTGTACTGTTAGGCCAGTTCTGTTCGTACCATTAGCCCAGTTCAGTTCATACCATTAGCCCAGATCAGTTTGTACCACTATCCCAGTTCAGTTCATACCGCTAGCCCATTTCAGTTTGTACTGTTAGCCCAGTTCAGTTCATACCGTTAGCCCAGTTCAGTTTGTACCGTTAGCCCAGTTCAGTTTGTACCGTTAGCCCAGTTCAGTTCATACCGTTACCCAAGTTCGGTTTGTACTGTTAGGCCAGTTCTGTTCGTACCATTAGCCCAGTTCAGTTCATGCCATTAGCCCAGATCAGTTTGTACCACTAGCCCAGTTCAGTTCATACCATTAGCCCAGATCAGTTTGTACCACTATCTCAGTTCAGTTCATACCGTTAGCCCAGTTCAGTTTGTACCACTAGCCCAGTTCAGTTCATACCGTTAGCCCAGTTCAGTTTGTACCACTAGCCCAGTTCAGTTAATACCGTTAACCCAGTTCAGTTTATACCGTTAGACCAGTTCAGACCGTTAGCCCAGTTCAGTTTGTACCACTAGCCCAGTTCCGTTTCTACTGTTAGTCCAGTTCAGTTCAAACCGTTAGCCCAGTTCAGTTCATACCGTTAGCCCAGTTCAGTTTATACCGTTAGGCCAGTTCATACCGTTAGCCCAGTTCAGTTTGTACCACTAGCCCAGTTCCGTTTGTACTGTTAGTCTAGTTCAGTTCAAACCGTTAGCCCAGTTCAGTTCATACTGTTAGCCCAGTTCAGTTTATACCGTTAGGCCAGTTCAGACCGTTAGCCCAGGTCAGCTTGTACCACTAGCCCAGTTGAGGTCATACTGTTAGCCCAGTTCAGGTCATACTGTTATCCCAGTTCAGTTCATACTGTTATCCCAGTTCAGTTCATACCGTTAGCCCAGTTCAGTTCATACCGTTAGCCCAGTTCAGTTTGTACAATTAGCCCAGTTGAGGTCATACTGTTAGCCCAGTTCAGGTCATACTGTTAGCCCAGTTCAGTTCATTCTGTTAGCCCAGTTCAGGTCATACTGTTAGCACAGTTCAGTTCATACTGTTAGCCCAGTTCAGTTCATACTGTTGGCCCAGTTCACTTTGTACCACTAGCCCAGTTGAGTTCATACCGTTAGGCCAGTTCAGTTCGTACCACTAGCCCAGTTCAGTTCATACCGTTAGCCCAGTTCAGTTCATACCGTTAACCCAGATCAGTTTGTACCATTAGCCCAGTTCAGTTTCTACCATTAGCCCAGTTCAGTTTGTACCATTAGCCCAGTTCAGTTTCTACCATTAGCCCAGTTCAGTTTGTACCATTAGCCCATTTCAGTTTGTACCATTAGCCCAGTTCAGTTTCTACCATTAGCCCATTTCAGTTTGTACCATTAGCCCAGTTCAGTTTCTACCATTAGCCCATTTCAGTTTGTACCATTAGCCCAGTTCAGTTTCTACCATTAGCCCAGTTCAGTTTCTACCATTAGCCCAGTTCAGTTGATACTGTTAGCCCAGATCAGTTTTGTACTGTTAGCCCAGTTCAGTTCATACCGTTAGGCCAGTTCAGTTCGTACGATTAGCCAGTTCAGTTCATACCGTTAGCCCAGTTCAGTTCGTACCACTAGCCCAGATCAGTTTGTACCGTTAGCCCAGTTCAGTTTCTACCACTAGCCCAGTTCAGTTCATACCGTTAGCCCAGTTCAGTTGATACCGTTAGCCCAGTTCAGTTGGTACTGTTAGCCCAGTTCAGTTCATACCATTAGCACAGTTCAGTTTGTACCACTAGCACAGTTCAGTTTGTACCACTAGCCCAGTTCAGTTCCTACCGTTAGGCCACTTCAGTTCGTACGATTAGGCAGTTCAGTTCATACTGCTAGCCCAGTTCAGTTCGTACCACTAGCCCAGATCAGTTTGTACCGTTAGCCCAGTTCAGTTTCTACCACTAGCCCAGTTCAGTTCATACCTTTAGCCCAGTTCAGTTTGTACGACTAGCCCAGCTCAGTTCATACCGTTAGCCAAGTTCGGTTTGTACTGTTAGGCCAGATCAGTTTGTACCGTTAGCCCAGTTCAGTTTCTACCATTAGCCCAGTTGAGTTTGTACCGTTAGCCCAGTTCAGTTTGTACCATTAGCCCATTTCAGTTCATACCGTTAGCCCAGTTCAGTTCATACCGTTAGCCCAGTTCAGTTTGTACCGTTAGCCCAGTTCAGTTTGGACCGTTAACGCAGTTCAGTTCGTACCGTTAGCCCAGTTCAGTTTGTACTGTTAGGCCAGTTCTGTTCGTACCATTAGCCCAGTTCAATTCATACCATTAGCCCAGATCAGTTTGTACCACTATCCCAGTTCAGTTCATACCGCTAGCCCAGTTCAGTTTGTACTGTTAGCCCAGTTCAGTTCATACCGTTAGCCCAGTTCAGTTTGTACCATTAGCCCAGTTCAGTTCATACCGTTACCCAAGTTCGGTTTGTACTGTTAGGTCAGTTCTGTTCGTACCATTAGGCCAGTTCAGTTCATACCATTAGCCCAGATCAGATTGTACCACTATCGCAGTTCAGTTCATACCGTTAGCCCAGTTCAGTTTGTACCACTAGCCCAGTTCAGTTCATACCGTTAGCCCAGTTCAGTTTGTACCACTAGCCCAGTTCAGTTCATACCGTTAGGCCAGTTCAGACCGTTAGCCCAGTTCAGTTTGTACCACTAGCCCAGTTCCGTTTGTACCGTTAGTCCAGTTCAGTTCAAACCGTTAGCCCAGTTCAGTTCATACCGTTAGCCCAGTTCAGTTTATACCGTTAGGCCAGTTCATACCGTTAGCCCAGTTCAGTTTGTACCACTAGCCCAGTTCCGTTTGTACTGTTAGTCCAGTTCAGTTCAAACCGTTAGCCCAGTTCAGTTCATACCGTTAGCCCAGTTCAGTTTATACCGTTAGGCCAGTTCATACCGTTAGCCCAGGTCAGCTTGTACCACTAGCCCAGTTCAGTTCATACTGTTAGCCCAGTTCAGGTCATACTGTTAGCCCAGTTCAGGTCATACTGTTATCCCAGTTCAGTTCATACTGTTATCCCGTTCAGTTCATACCGTTAGCCCAGTTCAGTTAATACCGTTAGCCCAGTTCAGTTTGTAGAATTAGCCCAGTTGAGGTCATACTGTTAGCCCAGTTCAGGTCATACTGTTAGCCCAGTTCAGTTCATTCTGTTAGCCCAGTTCAGGTCATACTGTTGGCCCAGTTCACTTTGAACGACTAGCCCAGTTGAGTTCATACCGTTAGGCCAGTTCAGTTCGTACCACTAGCCCAGTTCAGTTCGTACCGTTAGCCCAGTTCAGTTCATACCGTTAACCCAGATCAGTTTGTACCATTAGCCCAGTTCAGTTTCTACCATTAGCCCAGTTCAGTTTGTACCATTAGCCCAGTTCAGTTTCTACCATTAGCCCAGTTCAGTTCATACCGTTAGGCCAGTTCAGTTCGTACGATTAGCCAGTTCAGTTCATACCGTTAGCCCAGTTCAGTTCGTACCACTAGCCCAGATCAGTTTGTACCGTTAGCCCAGTTCAGTTCATACCTTTAGCCCAGATCGGTTTGGACTGTTAGGCCAGTTCAGTTCATACCATTAGCTCAGTTCAGGTTGTATTGTTAGCCCAGTACAGTTCATACCGTTAGCCCAGTTCAATTCATACTGTTAGCGCAGTTCAGTTTGTACTGTTAGCCCAGTTCAGTTCATACCATTAGCACAGTTCAGTTTGTACCACTAGCACAGTTCAGTTCCTACCGTTAGGCCACTTCAGTTCATACGATTAGCCAGTTCAGTTCATACCGTTAGCCCAGTTCAGTTCGTACCACTAGCCCAGATCAGTTTGTACCGTTAGCCCAGTTCAGTTTCTACCACTAGCCCAGTTCAGTTCATACCTTTAGCCCAGTTCAGTTTGTACGACTAGCCCAGCTCAGTTCATACCGTTAGCCCAGTTCAGTTTGTACCACTAGCCCAGTTGAGTTTGTACTGTTAGTCCAGTTCAGATCATACCGTTAGGCCAGTTCTGTTCATACCGTTAGCCCAGTTCAGTTCATACCGTTAGACCAGTTCAGTTTGTACCGTTAGCCCAGTTCAGTCCATACCGTTAGCCCAGTTCAGTTTGTACCGTTAGCCCAATTCAGTCCATACCGTTAGCCCAGTTCAGTTTGTACCGTTAGCCCAGTTCAGTCCATACCGTTAGCCCAGTTCAGTCCATACCGTTAGCCCAGTTGAAATTGTACCGTTAGCCCAGTTCAGTTCATACCATTAGCCCAGTTCAGTTTGTACTGTTAGCCCAGTTCAGTTCATACCGTTAGCCCAGTTCAGTTTGTATTGTTAGCCCAGTACAGTTCATAACGTTAGCCCAGTTCAGGTTGTACCAATAAACCAGTTCAGTTCATACCGTTAGCCCAGTTCAGTTTGTACTGTTAGCCCAGTTCAGTTCATACCGTTAGCCCAGTTCAGTTCATACCGTTAGCCCAGTTCAGTTTGTATTGATAGCCCAGTTCAGTTCATACCGTTAGCCCAGTTCAGTTCATACCGTTAGCCAAGTTCGGTTTGTACTGTTAGGCCAGTTCTGTTCGTACCATTAGCCCAGTTCAGTTCATACCATTAGCCCAGATCAGTTTGTACCACTATCGCAGTTCAGTTCATACCGTTAGCCCAGTTCAGTTTGTACCATTAGCCCATTTCAGTTCATACCGTTAGCCCTGTTCAGTTCGTACCACTAGCCCAGATCAGTTTGTACCATTAGCCCAGTTCAGTTTCTACCGTTAGCCCAGTTCAGTTTGTACCGTTAGCCCAGTTCAGTTTGTACCATTAGCCCATTTCAGTTCATACCGTTAGCCCCGTTCAGTTTGTACCATTAGCCCAGTTCAGTTTGTACCGTTAGCCCATTTCAGTTCATACCGTTAGCCCAGTTCAGTTTGTATTGATAGCCCAGTTCAGTTCATACCGTTAGCCCAGTTCAGTTTGTATTGATAGCCCAGTTCAGTTCATACCGTTAGCCCAGTTCAGTTCATACCGTTAGCCAAGTTCGGTTTGTACTGTTAGGCCAGTTCTGTTCGTACCATTAGCCCAGTTCAGTTCATACCATTAGCCCAGATCAGTTTGTACCACTATCGCAGTTCAGTTCATACCGTTAGCCCAGTTCAGTTTGTACCATTAGCCCATTTCAGTTCATACCGTTAGCCCTGTTCAGTTCGTACCACTAGCCCAGATCAGTTTGTACCATTAGCCCAGTTCAGTTTCTACCGTTAGCCCAGTTCAGTTTGTACCGTTAGCCCAGTTCAGTTTGTACCATTAGCCCATTTCAGTTCATACCGTTAGCCCCGTTCAGTTTGTACCATTAGCCCAGTTCAGTTTGTACCGTTAGCCCATTTCAGTTCATACCGTTAGCCCCGTTCAGTTTGTACCGTTAGCCCAGTTCAGTCCATACCGTTAGCCCAGTTCAGTTAGTACCGTTAGCCCAGTTCAGTCCATACCGTTAGCCCAGTTCTGTTTGTACCGTTAGCCCAGTTCAGTCCATACCGTTAGCCCAGTTGAGTCCATACCGTTAGCCCAGTTGAAATTGTACCGTTAGCCCAGTTCAGTTCATAACTTTAGCCCAGTTCAGTTTGTACTGTTAGCCCAGTTCAGTTCATACCGTTAGCCCAGTTCAGTTTGTATTGTTAGCCCAGTACAGTTCATAACGTTAGCCCAGTTCAGGTTGTACCAATAAACCAGTTCAGTTCATACCGTTAGCCCAGTTCAGTTTGTATTGATAGCCCAGTTCAGTTCATACCGTTAGCCCAGTTCAGTTCATACCTTTAGCCAAGTTCGGTTTGTACTGTTAGGCCAGTTCTGTTCGTACCATTAGCCCAGTTCAGTTCATACCATTAGCCCAGATCAGTTCGTACCACTATCCCAGTTCAGTTGATACCGTTAGCCCAGTTCAATTTGTAACATTAGCCCATTTCAGTTCATATCGTTAGCCCAGTTCAGTTCGTACCACTAGCCCAGATCAGTTCGTACCATTAGCCCAGTTCAGTTTCTACCATTAGCCCAGTTCAGTTTGTACCGTTAGCCCAGTTCAGTTTGTACCATTAGCCCATTTCAGTTCATACCGTTAGCCCAGTTCAGTTTGTACCATTAGCCCAGTTCAGTTTGTACCATTAGCCCAGTTCAGTTTCTACCATTAGCCCAGTTCAGTTTGTACCATTAGCCCAGTTCAGTTTCTACCATTAGCCCAGATCAGTTTGTACCGTTAGCCCAGTTCAGATTGTACCATTAGCCCATTTCAGTTTGTACCATTAGCCCATTTCAGTTCGTACCGTTAGCCCAGTTCAGTTTGTACCGTTAGCCCAGTTCAATTTGTTCTGTTCGCCCATTTCAGTTCATACTGGTAGCCCAGTTCAATTCATACCGTTAGTGCAGTTCAGTTCATACTGGTAGCTCAGTTCAATTTGTTCTGTTCGCCCATGTCAGTTCATACTGGTAGCCCAGTTCAATTCATACCGTTAGCCCAGTTCAGTTCATACCGTTAGCCCAGTTCAGTTCATACCGTTAGCCCAGTTCAGTTCATACCGTTAGCCCAGTTCAGTTCGTACCATTAGCCCAGTTCAGTTCGTACCGTTAACCCAGTTCAGTTCATACCGTTAGTCCATTTCAGTTCATACCGTTAGGCCAGTTCAGTTCATACCGTTAGCCCAGTTCAGTTCATACCGTTAGCCCAGTTCAGTTTGTACGGTTAGCCCAGTTCAGTTTGTACTGTTAGCCCAGTTCAGTTCATACCGTTAGGCCAGTTCAGTTCATACCGTTAGCCCAGTTCAGTTCATACCGTTAGCCCACTTCAGTTTGTACTGTTAGCCCAGTTCTGTTCATACCGTTAGCCCAGTTCAATTTGTAGCACTAGCCCAGTTCAGTTTGTACTGTTAGTCCAGTTCAGTTCATACCGTTAGCCCAGTTCAGTTTGTACCGTTAGCCCAGTTCAGTCCATACCGTTAGCCCAGTTCAGTCCATACCGTTAGCCCAGTTCAGTTTGTACCGTTAGCCCAGTTCAGTCCATACCGTTAGCCCAGTTCAGTTTGTACCGTTAGCCCAGTTGAGTCCATACCGTTACCCAAGTTCAGTCCATACCATTAGCCCAGTTCAAATTGTACCGTTAGCCCAGTTCAGTTCATAACTTTAGCCCAGATCAGTTTGTACCACTATCCCAGTTCAGTTCATACCGTTAGCCCAGTTCAGTTTGTACCACTAGCCCAGTTCAGTTCATACCGTTAGCCCAGTTCAGTTTGTACCACTAGCCCAGTTCAGTTTATACCGTTAGGCCAGTTCAGACCGTTAGCCCAGTTCAGTTTGTACCACTAGCCCAGTTCCGTTTGTACCGTTAGTCCAGTTCAGTTCAAACCGTTAGCCCAGTTCAGTTCATACCGTTAGCCCAGTTCAGTTTATACCGTTAGGCCAGTTCATACCGTTAGCCCAGTTCAGTTTGTACCACTAGCCCAGTTCAGTTTCTACTGTTAGTCCAGTTCAGATCAAACCGTTAGCCCAGTTCAGTTCATACCGTTAGCCCAGTTCAGTTTATACCGTTAGGCCAGTTCATACCGTTAGCCCAGGTCAGCTTGTACCACTAGCCCAGTTCAGTTCATACTGTTAGCCCAGTTCAGGTCATACTGTTAGCCCAGTTCAGGTCATACTGTTATCCCAGTTCAGTTCATACTGTTATCCCGTTCAGTTCATACCGTTAGCCCAGTTCAGTTCATACCGTTAGCCCAGTTCAGTTCATACCGTTAGCCCAGTTCAGTTTGTACAATTAGCCCAGTTGAGGTCATACTGTTAGCCCAGTTCAGGTCATACTGTTAGCCCAGTTCAGTTTGTACTGTTAGCCCAGTTCAGTTCATACCGTTAGGCCAGTTCAGTTCGTACGATTAGCCAGTTCAGTTCATACCGTTAGCCCAGTTCAGTTCATACCGTTAGCCAAGTTCGGTTTGTACTGTTAGGCCAGTTCTGTTCTTACCATTAGCCCAGTTCAGTTCATACCATTAGCCCAGATCAGTTTGTACCACTATCCCAGTTCAGTTCATACCGCTAGCCCAGTTCAGTTTGTACTGTTAGCCCAGTTCAGTTCATACCGTTAGCCCAGTTCAGTTTGTACCGTTAGCCCAGTTCAGTTCATACCGTTACCCAAGTTCGGTTTGTACAGTTAGGCCAGTTCTGTTCGTACCATTAGCCCAGTTCAGTTCATACCATTAGCCCAGATCAGATTGTACCAGTATCCCAGTTCAGTTCATACCGTTAGCCCAGTTCAGTTTGTACCACTAGCCCAGTTCAGTTCATACCGTTAGCCCAGTTCAGTTTGTACCACTAGCCCAGTTCAGTTTATACCGTTAGGCCAGTTCAGACCGTTAGCCCAGTTCAGTTTGTACCACTAGCCCAGTTCCGTTTGTACCGTTAGTCCAGTTCAGTTCAAACCGTTAGCCCAGTTCAGTTCATACCGTTAGCCCAGTTCAGTTTATACCGTTAGGCCAGTTCATACCGTTAGCCCAGTTCAGTTTGTACCACTAGCCCAGTTCCGTTTGTACTGTTAGTCCAGTTCAGTTCAAACCGTTAGCCCAGTTCAGGTCATACCGTTAGCCCAGTTCAGTTTATACCGTTAGGCCAGTTCATACCGTTAGCCCAGGTCAGCTTGTACCACTAGCCCAGTTCAGTTCATACTGTTAGCCCAGTTCAGGTCATACTGTTAGCCCAGTTCAGGTCATACTGTTATCCCAGTTCAGTTCATATTGTTATCCCGTTCAGTTCATACCGTTAGCCCAGTTCAGTTAATACCGTTAGCCCAGTTCAGTTTGTACAATTAGCCCAGTTGAGGTCATACTGTTAGCCCAGTTCAGGTCATACTGTTAGCCCAGTTCAGTTCATTCTGTTAGCCCAGTTCAGGTCATACTGTTGGCCCAGTTCACTTTGTACCACTAGCCCAGTTGAGTTCATACCGTTAGGCCAGTTCAGTTCGTACCACTAGCCCAGTTCAGTTCGTAACGTTAGCCCAGTTCAGTTCATACCATTAACCCAGATCAGTTTGTACCATTAGCCCAGTTCAGTTTCTACCATTAGCCCAGTTCAGTTTGTACCATTAGCCCAGTTCAGTTTCTACCATTAGCCCAGTTCAGTTCATACCGTTAGGCCAGTTCAGTTCGTACGATTAGCCAGTTCAGTTCATACCGTTAGCCCAGTTCAGTTCGTACCACTAGCCCAGATCAGTTTCTACCGTTAGCCCAGTTCAGTTCATACCTTTAGCCCAGATCGGTTTGTACTGTTAGGCCAGTTCAGTTCATACCATTAGCTCAGTTCAGGTTGTATTGTTAGCCCAGTACAGTTCATACCGTTAGCCCAGTTCAGATTATACCAATAGCCTAGTTCAGTTCATACCGTTAGCCCAGTTCAATTCATACCGTTAGCGCAGTTCTGTTTGTAATGTTAGACCAGTTCAGTTCATACCGTTAGCCCAGTTCAGTTGATACCGTTTGCCCAGTTCAGTTTGTACTGTTAGCCCAGTTCAGTTCATACCATTAGCACAGTTCAGTTTGTACCACTAGCCCAGTTCAGTTCCTACCGTTAGGCCACTTCAGTTCATACGATTAGCCAGTTCAGTTCATACCGTTAGCCCAGTTCAGTTCGTACCACTAGCCCAGATCAGTTTGTACCGTTAGCCCAGTTCAGTTTCTACCACTAGCCCAGTTCAGTTCATACCTTTAGCCCAGTTCAGTTTGTACGACTAGCCCAGCTCAGTTCATACCGTTAGCCCAGTTCAGTTTGTACCACTAGCCCAGTTGAGTTTGTACTGTTAGTCCAGTTCAGTTCATACCGTTAGGCCAGTTCTGTTCATACCGTTAGCCCAGTTCAGTTCATACCGTTAGACCAGTTCAGTTTGTACTGTTAGCCCAGTTCAGTCCATACCGTTAGCCCAGTTCAGTTTGTACCGTTAGCCCACTTCAGTCCATACCGTTAGCCCAGTTCAGTTTGTACCGTTAGCCCAGTTCAGTCCATACCGTTAGCCCAGTTCAGTCCATACCGTTAGCCCAGTTGAAATTGTACCGTTAGCCCAGTTCAGTTCATACCTTTAGCCCAGATCGGTTTGTACTGTTAGGCCAGTTCAGTTCATACCATTAGCCCAGTTCAGTTTGTACTGTTAGCCCAGTTCAGTTCATACCGTTAGCCCAGTTCAGTTTGTATTGTTAGCCCAGTACAGTTCATAACGTTAGCCCAGTTCAGGTTGTACCAATAAACCAGTTCAGTTCATACCGTTAGCCCAGTTCAGTTTGTACTGTTAGCCCAGTTCAGTTCATACCGTTAGCCCAGTTCAGTTTGTATTGATAGCCCAGTTCAGTTCATACCGTTAGCCCAGTTCAGTTCATACCGTTAGCCAAGTTCGGTTTGTACTGTTAGGCCAGTTCTGTTCGTACCATTAGCCCAGTTCAGTTCATACCATTAGCCCAGAACAGTTTGTACCACTATCCCAGTTCAGTTCATACCGTTAGCACTGTTCAGTTCGTACCACTAGCCCAGATCAGTTTGTACCATTAGCCCAGTTCAGTTTCTACCGTTAGCCCAGTTCAGTTCATACCTTTAGCCCAGATCGGTTTGTACTGTTAGGCCAGTTCAGTTCATACCATTAGCTCAGTTCAGGTTGTATTGTTAGCCCAGTACAGTTCATACCGTTAGCCCAGTTCAGATTATACCAATAGCCTAGTTCAGTTCATACCGTTAGCCCAGTTCAATTCATACCGTTAGCGCAGTTCTGTTTGTAATGTTAGACCAGTTCAGTTCATACCGTTAGCCCAGTTCAGTTGATACCGTTTGCCCAGTTCAGTTTGTACTGTTAGCCCAGTTCAGTTCATACCATTAGCACAGTTCAGTTTGTACCACTAGCCCAGTTCAGTTCCTACCGTTAGGCCACTTCAGTTCATACGATTAGCCAGTTCAGTTCGTACCATTAGCCCAGTTCAGTTCATACCATTAGCCCAGATCAGTTTGTACCACTATCCCAGTTCAGTTCATACCGTTAGCCCTGTTCAGTTCGTACCACTAGCCCAGATCAGTTTGTACCATTAGCCCAGTTCAGTTTCTACCGTTAGCCCAGTTCAGTTTGTACCGTTAGCCCAGTTCAGTTTGTACCATTAGCCCATTTCAGTTCATACCGTTAGCCCCGTTCAGTTTGTACCATTAGCCCAGTTCAGTTTGTACCGTTAGCCCATTTCAGTTCGTACCGTTAGCCCAGTTCAGTTTGTACCGTTAGCCCAATTCAGTTTCTACCATTAGCCCAGTTCAGTTTCTACCATTAGCCCAGTTCAGTTTCTACCATTAGCCCAGTTCAGTTTGTACCGTTAGCCCAGTTCAGTTTGTACCATTAGCCCATTTCAGTTCATACCGTTAGCCCAGTTCAGTTTGTAGCATTAGCCCAGTTCAGTTTGTACCATTAGCCCAGTTCAGTTTCTACCATTAGCCCAGTTCAGTTTGTACCATTAGCCCAGCTCAGTTTCTACCATTAGCCCAGATCAGTTTGTACCGTTAGCCCAGTTCAGTTTGTACCATTAGCCCATTTCAGTTTGTACCATTAGCCCATTTCAGTTCATACCGTTAGCCCAGTTCAGTTTGTACCGTTAGCCCAGTTCAATTTGTTCTGTTCGCCCATTTCAGATCATACTGGTAGCCCAGTTCAATTCATACCGTTAGCCCAGTTCAGTTCATACCGTTAGCCCAGTTCAGTTCATACCGTTAGCCCAGTTCAGTTCATACCGTTAGCCCAGTTCAGTTCATACCGTTAGGCCAGTTCAGTTCATACCGTTAGTCCATTTCAGTTCATACCGTTAGGCCAGTTCAGTTCATACCGTTAGCCCAGTTCAGTTTATACCGTTAGCCCAGTTCAGTTTGTACTGTTAGCCCAGTTCAGTTCATACCGTTAGGCCAGTTCAGTTCATACCGTTAGCCCAGTTCAGTTCATACCGTTAGCCCACTTCAGTTTGTACGACTAGCCCAGTTCTGTTCATACCGTTAGCCCAGTTCAATTTGTAGCACTAGCCCAGTTCAGTTTGTACTGTTAGTCCAGTTCAGTTCATACCGTTAGCCCAGTTCAGTTTGTACCGTTAGCCCAGTTCAGTCCATACCGTTAGCCCAGTTCAGTCCATACCGTTAGCCCAGTTCAGTTTGTACCGTTAGCCCAGTTCAGTCCATACCGTTAGCCCAGTTCAGTTTGTACCGTTAGCCCAGTTGAGTCCATACCGTTAGCCCAGTTCAGTCCATACCATTAGCCCAGTTCAAATTGTACCGTTAGCCCAGTTCAGTTCATAACTTTAGCCCAGATCGGTTTGTACTGTTAGCCCAGTTCTGTTCATACCATTAGCTCAGTTCAGTTTGTACGACTAGCCCAGCTCAGTTCATACCGTTAGCCCAGTTCAGTTTGTACTGTTAGTCCAGTTCAGTTCATACCGTTAGGCCATTTCAGTTGATACCGTTAGGCCAGTTCAGTTCATACCGTTAGCCCACTTCAGTTTCTACTGTTAGCCCAGTTCAGTTCATACCGTTAGGCCAGTTCAGTTCGTACGATTAGCCAGTTCAGTTCGTACCACTAGCCCAGATCAGTTTGTACCGTTAGCCCAGTTCAGTTTCTACCACTAGCCCAGTTCAGTTCATACCTTTAGCCCAGTTCAGTTGATACCGTTAGCCCAGTTCAGTTTGTACTGTTAGCCCAGTTCAGTTCATACCATTAGCACAGTTCAGTTTGTACCACTAACCCAGTTCAGTTCCTACCGTTAGGCCACTTCAGTTCGTACGATTAGCCAGTTCAGTTCATACCGCTAGCCCAGTTCAGTTTATACCACTAGCCCAGATCAGTTTGTACCGTTAGCCCAGTTCAGTTTCTACCACTAGCCCAGTTCAGTTCATACCTTTAGCCCAGTTCAGTTTGTACGACTAGCCCAGCTCAGCTAATACCGTTAGCCCAGTTCAGTTTGTGCCACTAGCCCAGTTCAGTTTGTACCGTTAGTCCAGTTCAGTTCATACCGTTAGGCCAGTTCAGTTCATACCGTTAGCCCAGCTCAGTTCATACCGTTAGCCCAGTTCAGTTTGTGCCACTAGCCCAGTTCAGTTTGTACTGTTAGTCCAGTTCAGTTCATACCGTTAGGCCAGTTCAGTTCATACCGTTAGCCGAGTTCAGTTCATACCGTTAGCCCAGTTCAGTTCATACTGTTAGCCCACTTCAGTTTGTACTGTTAGCCCAGTTCAGTTCATACAGTTAGGCCAGTTCAGTTCGTACGATTAGCCAGTTCAGTTCATACTGTTAGCCCAGTTCAGTTCGTAACACTAGCCCAGATCAGATTGTACCATTAGCCCAGTTCAGTTTCTACCACTAGCCCAGTTCAGTTCATACCTTTAGCCCAGATCAGTTTGTACCATTAGCCCAGTTCAGTTTCTACCACTAGCCCAGTTCAGTTCATACCTTTAGCCCAGTTCAGTTTGTACGACTAGCCCAGCTGAGTTCATACCATTAGCCCAGTTCAGTTTGTACCACTAGCCCAGTTCAGTTTGTACTGTTAGTCCATTTCAGTTCATACCATTAGGCCAGTTCAGTTCATACCGTTAGCCCAGTTCAGTTCATACCGTTAGCCCACTTCAGTTTGTACTGTTAGCCCAGTTCTGTTCATACCGTTAGCCCAGTTCAATTTGTAGCACTAGCCCAGTTCAGTTTGTACTGTTAGTCCAGTTCAGTTCATACCGTTAGCCCAGTTCAGTTTGTACCGTTAGCCCAGTTCAGTCCATACCGTTAGCCCAGTTCAGTTTGTACCGTTAGCCCAGTTCAGTCCATACCGTTAGCCCAGTTCAGTTTGTACCGTTAGCCCAGTTGAGTCCATACCGTTAGCCCAGTTCAGTCAATAGCATTAGCCCAGTTGAAATTGTACCGTTAGCCCAGTTCAGTTCATAACTTTAGCCCAGATCGGTTTGCACTGTTAGGCCAGTTCAGTTCATACCATTAGCTCAGTTCAGGTTGTATTGTTAGCCCAGTACAGTTCATACCGTTAGCCCAGTTCAGGTTATACCAATAGCCTAGTTCAGTTCATACCGTTAGCCCAGTTGAATTCATACCGTTAGCGCAGTTCTGTTTGTAATGCTAGACCAGTTCAGTTCATACCGTTAGCCCAGTTCAGTTGATACCGTTTGCCCAGTTCAGTTTGTACTGTTAGCCCAGTTCAGTTCATACCATTAGCACAGTTCAGTTTGTACCACTAGCCCAGTTCAGTTCCTACCGTTAGGCCACTTCAGTTCATACGAGAAGCCAGTTCAGTTCATACCGTTAGCCCAGTTCAGTTCGTACCACTAGCCCAGATCAGTTTGTACCGTTAGCCCAGTTCAGTTTCTACCACTAGCCCAGTTCAGTTCATACCTTTAGCCCAGTTCAGTATGTACGACTAGCCCAGCTCAGTTCATACCGTTAGCCCAGTTCAGTTTGTACCACTAGCCCAGTTGAGTTTGTACTGTTAGTCCAGTTCAGTTCATACCGTTAGGCCAGTTCTGTTCATACCGTTAGCCCAGTTCAGTTCATACCGTTAGACCAGTTCAGTTTGTACCGTTAGCCCAGTTCAGTCCGTACCGTTAGCCCAGTTCAGTTTGTACCGTTAGCCCAGTTCAGTCCATACCGTTAGCCCAGTTCAGTTTGTACCGTTAGCCCAGTTCAGTCCATACCGTTAGCCCAGTTCAGTTTGTACCGTTAGCCCAGTTCAGTCCATACCGTTAGCCCAGTTCAGTCCATACCGTTAGCCCAGTTGAAATTGTACCGTCAGCCCAGTTCAGTTCATACCTTTAGCCCAGATCGGTTTGTACTGTTAGCCCAGTTCAGTTCATACCGTTATCCCAGTTCAGTTTGTATTGTTAGCCCAGTACAGTTCCTAACGTTAGCCCAGTTCAGGTTGTACCAATAAACCAGTTCAGTTCATACCGTTAGCCCAGTTCAGTTTGTATTGATAGCCCAGTTCAGTTCATACCGTTAGCCCAGTTCAGTTCATACCGTTAGCCAAGTTCGGTTTGTACTGTTCGGCCAGTTCTGTTCTTACCATTAGCCCAGTTCAGTTCATACCATTAGCCCAGATCAGTTTGTACCACTATCCCAGTTCAGTTCATACCGTTAGCCCAGTTCAGTTCGTACGATTAGCCAGTTCAGTTCATACTGTTAGCCCAGTTCAGTTCGTAACACTAGCCCAGATCAGTTTGTACCATTAGCCCAGTTCAGTTTCTACCACTAGCCCAGTTCAGTTCATACCTTTAGCCCAGATCAGTTTGTACCATTAGCCCAGTTCAGTTTCTACCACTAGCCCAGTTCAGTTCATACCTTTAGCCCAGTTCAGTTTGTACGACTAGCCCAGCTGAGTTCATACCATTAGCCCAGTTCAGTTTGTACCACTAGCCCAGTTCAGTTTGTACTGTTAGTCCATTTCAGTTCATACCGTTAGGCCAGTTCAGTTCATACCGTTAGCCCAGTTCAGTTCATACCGTTAGCCCACTTCAGTTTGTACTGTTAGCCCAGTTCTGCTCATACCGTTAGCCCAGTTCAATTTGTAGCACTAGCCCAGTTCAGTTTGTACTGTTAGTCCAGTTCAGTTCATACCGTTAGCCCAGTTCAGTTTGTACCGTTAGCCCAGTTCAGTCCATACCGTTAGCCCAGTTCAGTTTGTACCGTTAGCCCAGTTCAGTCCATACCGTTAGCCCAGTTCAGTTTGTACCGTTAGCCCAGTTGAGTCCATACCGTTAGCCCAGTTCAGTCAATACCATTAGCCCAGTTCAAATTGTACCGTTAGCGCAGTTCAGTTCATCACTTTAGCCCAGATCGGTTTGTACTGTTAGCCCAGTTCAGTTCATACCGTTAGCCCAGTTCAGTTTGTATTGTTAGCCCAGTACAGTTCCTAACGTTAGCCCAGTTCAGGTTGTACCAATAAACCAGTTCAGTTCATACCGTTAGCCCAGTTCAGTTTGTATTGATAGCCCAGTTCAGTTTATACCGTTAGCCCAGTTCAGTTCATACCGTTAGCCAAGTTCGGTTTGTACTGTTCGGCCAGTTCTGTTCGTACCATTAGCCCAGTTCAGTTCATACCATTAGCCCAGATCAGTTTGTAACACTATCCCAGTTCAGTTCATACCGTTAGCCCAGTTCAGTTCGTACGATTAGCCAGTTCAGTTCATACTGTTAGCCCAGTTCAGTTCGTAACACTAGCCCAGATCAGTTTGTACCATTAGCCCAGTTCAGTTTCTACCACTAGCCCAGTTCAGTTCATACCTTTAGCCCAGATCAGTTTGTACCATTAGCCCAGTTCAGTTTCTACCACTAGCCCAGTTCAGTTCATACCTTTAGCCCAGTTCAGTTTGTACGACTAGCCCAGCTGAGTTCATACCATTAGCCCAGTTCAGTTTGTACCACTAGCCCAGTTCAGTTTGTACTGTTAGTCCATTTCAGTTCATACCGTTAGGCCAGTTCAGTTCATACCGTTAGCCCAGTTCAGTTCATACCGTTAGCCCACTTCAGTTTGTACTGTTAGCCCAGTTCTGTTCATACCGTTAGCCCAGTTCAATTTGTAGCACTAGCCCAGTTCAGTTTGTACTGTTAGTCCAGTTCAGTTCATACCGTTAGCCCAGTTCAGTTTGTACCGTTAGCCCAGTTCAGTCCATACCGTTAGCCCAGTTCAGTTTGTACCGTTAGACCAGTTCAGTCCATACCGTTAGCCCAGTTCAGTTTGTACCGTTAGCCCAGTTGAGTCCATACCGTTAGCCCAGTTCAGTCAATACCATTAGCCCAGTTCAAATTGTACCGTTAGCCCAGTTCAGTTCATAACTTTAGCCCAGATCGGTTTGTACTGTTAGGCCAGTTCAGTTCATACCATTAGCTCAGTTCAGGTTGTATTGTTAGCCCAGTACAGTTCATACCGTTAGCCCAGTTCAGGTTATACCAATAGCCTAGTTCAGTTCATACCGTTAGCCCAGTTGAATTCATACCGTTAGCGCAGTTCTGTTTGAAATGCTAGACCAGTTCAGTTCATACCGTTAGCCCAGTTCAGTTGATACCGTTTGCCCAGTTCAGTTTGTACTGTTAGCCCAGTTCAGTTCATACCATTAGCACAGTTCAGTTTGTACCACTAGCCCAGTTCAGTTCCTACCGTTAGGCCACTTCAGTTCATACGATAAGCCAGTTCAGTTCATACCGTTAGCCCAGTTCAGTTCGTACCACTAGCCCAGATCAGTTTGTACCGTTAGCCCAGTTCAGTTTCTACCACTAGCCCAGTTCAGTTCATACCTTTGGCCCAGATCGGTTTGTACTGTTAGGCCAGTTCAGTTCATACCATTAGCTCAGTTCAGGTTGTATTGTTAGCCCAGTACAGTTCATACCGTTAGCCCAGTTCAGTTGATACCGTTTGCCCAGTTCAGTTTGTACTGTTAGCCCAGTTCAGTTCATACCATTAGCACAGTTCAGTTTGTACCACTAGCCCAGTTCAGTTCCTACCGTTAGGCCAATTCAGTTCATACGATAAGCCAGTTCAGTTCATACCGTTAGCCCAGTTCAGTTCGTACCACTAGCCCAGATCAGTTTGTACCGTTAGCCCAGTTCAGTTTCTACCACTAGCCCAGTTCAGTTCATACCTTTAGCCCAGATCGGTTTGTACTGTTAGGCCAGTTCAGTTCATACCATTAGCTCAGTTCAGGTTGTATTGTTAGCCCAGTACAGTTCATACCGTTAGCCCAGTTCAGGTTATACCAATAGCCTAGTTCAGTTCATACCGTTAGCCCAGTTCAATTCATACTGTTAGCGCAGTTCTGTTTGTAATGTTAGACCAGTTCAGTTCATACCGTTAGCCCAGTTCAGTTGATACCGTTTGCCCAGTTCAGTTTGTACTGTTAGCCCAGTTCAGTTCATACCATTAGCACAGTTCAGTTTGTACCACTAGCCCAGTTCAGTTCCTACCGTTAGGCCACTTCAGTTCATACGATTAGCCAGTTCAGTTCATACCGTTAGCCCAGTTCAGTTCGTACCACTAGCCCAGATCAGTTTGTACCGTTAGCCCAGTTCAGTTTCTACCACTAGCCCAGTTCAGTTCATACCTTTAGCCCAGTTCAGTTTGTACGACTAGCCCAGCTCAGTTCATACCGTTAGCCCAGTTCAGTTTGTACCACTAGCCCAGTTGAGTTTGTACTGTTAGTCCAGTTCAGTTCATACCGTTAGGCCAGTTCTGTTCATACCGTTAGCCCAGTTCAGTTCATACCGTTAGACCAGTTCAGTTTGTACCGTTAGCCCAGTTCAGTCCATACCGTTAGCCCAGTTCAGTTTGTACCGTTAGCCCAGTTCAGTTCGTACGATTAGCCAGTTCAGTTCATACTGTTAGCCCAGTTCAGTTCGTAACACTAGCCCAGATCAGTTTGTACCATTAGCCCAGTTCAGTTTCTACCACTAGCCCAGTTCAGTTCATACCTTTAGCCCAGATCAGTTTGTACCATTAGCCCAGTTCAGTTTCTACCACTAGCCCAGTTCAGTTCATACCTTTAGCCCAGTTCAGTTTGTACGACTAGCCCAGCTGAGTTCATACCATTAGCCCAGTTCAGTTTGTACCACTAGCCCAGTTCAGTTTGTACTGTTAGTCCATTTCAGTTCATACCGTTAGGCCAGTTCAGTTCATACCGTTAGCCCAGTTCAGTTCATACCGTTAGCCCACTTCAGTTTGTACTGTTAGCCCAGTTCTGCTCATACCGTTAGCCCAGTTCAATTTGTAGCACTAGCCCAGTTCAGTTTGTACTGTTAGTCCAGTTCAGTTCATACCGTTAGCCCAGTTCAGTTTGTACCGTTAGCCCAGTTCAGTCCATACCGTTAGCCCAGTTCAGTTTGTACCGTTAGCCCAGTTCAGTCCATACCGTTAGCCCAGTTCAGTTTGTACCGTTAGCCCAGTTGAGTCCATACCGTTAGCCCAGTTCAGTCAATACCATTAGCCCAGTTCAAATTGTACCGTTAGCGCAGTTCAGTTCATCACTTTAGCCCAGATCGGTTTGTACTGTTAGCCCAGTTCAGTTCATACCGTTAGCCCAGTTCAGTTTGTATTGTTAGCCCAGTACAGTTCCTAACGTTAGCCCAGTTCAGGTTGTACCAATAAACCAGTTCAGTTCATACCGTTAGCCCAGTTCAGTTTGTATTGATAGCCCAGTTCAGTTTATACCATTAGCCCAGTTCAGTTCATACCGTTAGCCAAGTTCGGTTTGTACTGTTCGGCCAGTTCTGTTCGTACCATTAGCCCAGTTCAGTTCATACCATTAGCCCAGATCAGTTTGTACCACTATCCCAGTTCAGTTCATACCGTTAGCCCAGTTCAGTTTGTACCATTAGCCCAGATCAGTTTGTACCACTATCCCAGTTCAGTTCATACCGTTAGCCCAGTTCAGTTCGTACGATTAGCCAGTTCAGTTCATACTGTTAGCCCAGTTCAGTTCGTAACACTAGCCCAGATCAGTTTGTACCATTAGCCCAGTTCAGTTTCTACCACTAGCCCAGTTCAGTTCATACCTTTAGCCCAGATCAGTTTGTACCATTAGCCCAGTTCAGTTTCTACCACTAGCCCAGTTCAGTTCATACCTTTAGCCCAGTTCAGTTTGTACGACTAGCCCAGCTGAGTTCATACCATTAGCCCAGTTCAGTTTGTACCACTAGCCCAGTTCAGTTTGTACTGTTAGTCCATTTCAGTTCATACCGTTAGGCCAGTTCAGTTCATACCGTTAGCCCAGTTCAGTTCATACCGTTAGCCCACTTCAGTTTGTACTGTTAGCCCAGTTCTGTTCATACCGTTAGCCCAGTTCAATTTGTAGCACTAGCCCAGTTCAGTTTGTACTGTTAGTCCAGTTCATTTCATACCGTTAGCCCAGTTCAGTTTGTACCGTTAGCCCAGTTCAGTCCATACCGTTAGCCCAGTTCAGTTTGTACCGTTAGACCAGTTCAGTCCATACCGTTAGCCCAGTTCAGTTTGTACCGTTAGCCCAGTTGAGTCCATACCGTTAGCCCAGTTCAGTCAATACCATTAGCCCAGTTCAAATTGTACCGTTAGCCCAGTTCAGTTCATAACTTTAGCCCAGATCGGTTTGTACTGTTAGGCCAGTTCAGTTCATACCATTAGCTCAGTTCAGGTTGTATTGTTAGCCCAGTACAGTTCATACCGTTAGCCCAGTTCAGGTTATACCAATAGCCTAGTTCAGTTCATACCGTTAGCCCAGTTGAATTCATACCGTTAGCGCAGTTCTGTTTGAAATGCTAGACCAGTTCAGTTCATACCGTTAGCCCAGTTCAGTTGATACCGTTTGCCCAGTTCAGTTTGTACTGTTAGCCCAGTTCAGTTCATACCATTAGCACAGTTCAGTTTGTACCACTAGCCCAGTTCAGTTCCTACCGTTAGGCCACTTCAGTTCATACGATAAGCCAGTTCAGTTCATACCGTTAGCCCAGTTCAGTTCGTACCACTAGCCCAGATCAGTTTGTACCGTTAGCCCAGTTCAGTTTCTACCACTAGCCCAGTTCAGTTCATACCTTTGGCCCAGATCGGTTTGTACTGTTAGGCCAGTTCAGTTCATACCATTAGCTCAGTTCAGGTTGTATTGTTAGCCCAGTACAGTTCATACCGTTAGCCCAGTTCAGTTGATACCGTTTGCCCAGTTCAGTTTGTACTGTTAGCCCAGTTCAGTTCATACCATTAGCACAGTTCAGTTTGTACCACTAGCCCAGTTCAGTTCCTACCGTTAGGCCAATTCAGTTCATACGATAAGCCAGTTCAGTTCATACCGTTAGCCCAGTTCAGTTCGTACCACTAGCCCAGATCAGTTTGTACCGTTAGCCCAGTTCAGTTTCTACCACTAGCCCAGTTCAGTTCATACCTTTAGCCCAGATCGGTTTGTACTGTTAGGCCAGTTCAGTTCATACCATTAGCTCAGTTCAGGTTGTATTGTTAGCCCAGTACAGTTCATACCGTTAGCCCAGTTCAGGTTATACCAATAGCCTAGTTCAGTTCATACCGTTAGCCCAGTTCAATTCATACTGTTAGCGCAGTCCTGTTTGTAATGTTAGACCAGTTCAGTTCATACCGTTAGCCCAGTTCAGTTGATACCGTTTGCCCAGTTCAGTTTGTACTGTTAGCCCAGTTCAGTTCATACCATTAGCACAGTTCAGTTTGTACCACTAGCCCAGTTCAGTTCCTACCGTTAGGCCACTTCAGTTCATACGATTAGCCAGTTCAGTTCATACCGTTAGCCCAGTTCAGTTCGTACCACTAGCCCAGATCAGTTTGTACCGTTAGCCCAGTTCAGTTTCTACCACTAGCCCAGTTCAGTTCATACCTTTAGCCCAGTTCAGTTTGTACGACTAGCCCAGCTCAGTTCATACCGTTAGCCCAGTTCAGTTTGTACCACTAGCCCAGTTGAGTTTGTACTGTTAGTCCAGTTCAGTTCATACCGTTAGGCCAGTTCTGTTCATACCGTTAGCCCAGTTCAGTTCATACCGTTAGACCAGTTCAGTTTGTACCGTTAGCCCAGTTCAGTCCATACCGTTAGCCCAGTTCAGTTTGTACCGTTAGCCCAGTTCAGTCCATACCGTTAGCCCAGTTCAGTTTGTACCGTTAGCCCAGTTCAGTCCATACCGTTAGCCCAGTTCAGTTTGTACCGTTAGCCCAGTTCAGTCCATACCGTTAGCCCAGTTCAGTCCATACCGTTAGCCCAGTTGAAATTGTACCGTTAGCCCATTTCAGTTCATACCTTTAGCCCAGATCGGTTTGTACTGTTAGGCCAGTTCAGTTCATACCATTAGCCCAGTTCAGTTTGTACTGTTAGCCCAGTTCAGTTCATACCGTTAGCCCAGTTCAGTTTGTATTGTTAGCCCAGTACAGTTCCTAACGTTAGCCCAGTTCAGGTTGTACCAATAAACCAGTTCAGTTCATACCGTTAGACCAGTTCAGTTTGTATTGATAGCCCAGTTCAGTTCATACCGTTAGCCCAGTTCAGTTCATACCGTTAGCCAAGTTCGGTTTGTACTGTTAGGCCAGTTCTGTTCGTACCATTAGCCCAGTTCAGTTCATACCATTAGCCCAGATCAGTTTGTACCACTATCCCAGTTCAGTTCATACCGTTAGCCCAGTTCAGTTTGTACCATTAGCCCATTTCAGTTCATACCGTTAGCCCAGTTCAGTTCGTACCACTAGCCCAGATCAGTTTGTACCATTAGCCCAGTTCAGTTTCTACCATTAGCCCAGTTCAGTTTGTACCGTTAGCCCAGTTCAGGTTATACCATTAGCCCATTTCAGTTCATACCGTTAGCCCAGTTCAGTTTGTACCATTAGCCCAGTTCAGTTTGTACTGTTAGCCCAGTTCAGTTCATACCGTTAGTGCAGTTCAGTTGATACCGTTAGCCCGGTTCAGTTTTGTACTGTTAGCCCAGTTCAGTTCATACCGTTAGGCCAGTTCAGTTCGTACGATTAGCCAGTTCAGTTCATACCGTTAGCCCAGTTCAGTTCGTACCACTAGCCCAGTTCAGTTTGTACCACTAGCCCAGTTCAGTTCATACCTTTAGCCCAGTTCAGTTTGTACGACTAGCCCAGCTGAGTTCATACCATTAGCCCAGTTCAGTTTGTACCACTAGCCCAGTTCAGTTTGTACTGTTAGTCCATTTCAGTTCATACCGTTAGGCCAGTTCAGTTCATACCGTTAGCCCAGTTCAGTTCATACCGTTAGCCCACTTCAGTTTGTACTGTTAGCCCAGTTCTGTTCATACCGTTAGCCCAGTTCAATTTGTAGCACTAGCCCAGTTCAGTTTGTACTGTTAGTCCAGTTCAGTTCATACCGTTAGCCCAGTTCAGTTTGTACCGTTAGCCCAGTTCAGTCCATACCGTTAGCCAGGTTCAGTTTGTACCGTTAGACCAGTTCAGTCCATACCGTTAGCCCAGTTCAGTTTGTACTGTTAGCCCAGTTCAGTTCATACCATTAGCACAGTTCAGTTCGTACGATTAGCCAGTTCAGTTCATACTGTTAGCCCAGTTCAGTTCGTAACACTAGCCCAGATCAGTTTGTACCGTTAGCCCAGTTCAGTTTCTACCACTAGCCCAGTTCAGTTCATACCTTTAGCCCAGTTCAGTTTGTACGACTAGCCCAGCTGAGTTCATACCGTTAGCCCAGTTCAGTTTGTACCACTAGCCCAGTTCAGTTTGTACTGTTAGTCCAGTTCAGTTCATACCGTTAGCCCAGTTCAGTTCATACCGTTAGCCCAGTTCAGTTCATACCGTTAGCCCACTTCAGTTTGTACTGTTAGCCCAGTTCTGTTCATACCGTTAGCTCAGTTCAATTTGTAGCACTAGCCCAGTTCAGTTTGTACTGTTAGTCCAGTTCAGTCCATACCATTAGCCCAGTTCAAATTGTACCGTTAGCCCAGTTCAGTTCATAACTTTAGCCCAGATCGGTTTGTACTGTTAGGCCAGTTCAGTTCATACCATTAGCTCAGTTCAGGTTGTATTGTTAGCCCAGTACAGTTCATACCGTTAGCCCAGTTCAGGTTATACCAATAGCCTAGTTCAGTTCATACCGTTAGCCCAGTTGAATTCATACCGTTAGCGCAGTTCTGTTTGAAATGCTAGACCAGTTCAGTTCATACCGTTAGCCCAGTTCAGTTGATACCGTTTGCCCAGTTCAGTTTGTACTGTTAGCCCAGTTCAGTTCATACCATTAGCAGAGTTCAGTTTGTACCACTAGCCCAGTTCAGTTCCTACCGTTAGGCCACTTCAGTTCATACGATAAGCCACTTCAGTTCATACCGTTAGCCCAGTTCAGTTCGTACCACTAGCCCAGATCAGTTTGTACCGTTAGCCCAGTTCAGTTTCTACCACTAGCCCAGTTCAGTTCATACCTTTGGCCCAGATCGGTTTGTACTGTTAGGCCAGTTCAGTTCATACCATTAGCTCAGTTCAGGTTGTATTGTTAGCCCAGTACAGTTCATACCGTTAGCCCAGTTCAGTTGATACCGTTTGCCCAGTTCAGTTTGTACTGTTAGCCCAGTTCAGTTCATACCATTAGCACAGTTCAGTTTGTACCACTAGCCCAGTTCAGTTCCTACCGTTAGGCCAATTCAGTTCATACGATAAGCCAGTTCAGTTCATACCGTTAGCCCAGTTCAGTTCGTACCACTAGCCCAGATCAGTTTGTACCGTTAGCCCAGTTCAGTTTCTACCACTAGCCCAGTTCAGTTCATACCTTTAGCCCAGATCGGTTTGTACTGTTAGGCCAGTTCAGTTCATACCATTAGCTCAGTTCAGGTTGTATTGTTAGCCCAGTACAGTTCATACCGTTAGCCCAGTTCAGGTTATACCAATAGCCTAGTTCAGTTCATACCGTTAGCCCAGTTCAATTCATACTGTTAGCGCAGTTCTGTTTGTAATGTTAGACCAGTTCAGTTCATACCGTTAGCCCAGTTCAGTTGATACCGTTTGCCCAGTTCAGTTTGTACTGTTAGCCCAGTTCAGTTCATACCATTAGCACAGTTCAGTTTGTACCACTAGCCCAGTTCAGTTCCTACCGTTAGGCCACTTCAGTTCATACGATTAGCCAGTTCAGTTCATACCGTTAGCCCAGTTCAGTTCGTACCACTAGCCCAGATCAGTTTGTACCGTTAGCCCAGTTCAGTTTCTACCACTAGCCCAGTTCAGTTCATACCTTTAGCCCAGTTCAGTTTGTACGACTAGCCCAGCTCAGTTCATACCGTTAGCCCAGTTCAGTTTGTACCACTAGCCCAGTTGAGTTTGTACTGTTAGTCCAGTTCAGTTCATACCGTTAGGCCAGTTCTGTTCATACCGTTAGCCCAGTTCAGTTCATACCGTTAGACCAGTTCAGTTTGTACCGTTAGCCCAGTTCAGTCCATACCGTTAGCCCAGTTCAGTTTGTACCGTTAGCCCAGTTCAGTTCGTACGATTAGCCAGTTCAGTTCATACTGTTAGCCCAGTTCAGTTCGTAACACTAGCCCAGATCAGTTTGTACCATTAGCCCAGTTCAGTTTCTACCACTAGCCCAGTTCAGTTCATACCTTTAGCCCAGATCAGTTTGTACCATTAGCCCAGTTCAGTTTCTACCACTAGCCCAGTTCAGTTCATACCTTTAGCCCAGTTCAGTTTGTACGACTAGCCCAGCTGAGTTCATACCATTAGCCCAGTTCAGTTTGTACCACTAGCCCAGTTCAGTTTGTACTGTTAGTCCATTTCAGTTCATACCGTTAGGCCAGTTCAGTTCATACCGTTAGCCCAGTTCAGTTCATACCGTTAGCCCACTTCAGTTTGTACTGTTAGCCCAGTTCTGCTCATACCGTTAGCCCAGTTCAATTTGTAGCACTAGCCCAGTTCAGTTTGTACTGTTAGTCCAGTTCAGTTCATACCGTTAGCCCAGTTCAGTTTGTACCGTTAGCCCAGTTCAGTCCATACCGTTAGCCCAGTTCAGTTTGTACCGTTAGCCCAGTTCAGTCCATACCGTTAGCCCAGTTCAGTTTGTACCGTTAGCCCAGTTGAGTCCATACCGTTAGCCCAGTTCAGTCAATACCATTAGCCCAGTTCAAATTGTACCGTTAGCGCAGTTCAGTTCATCACTTTAGCCCAGATCGGTTTGTACTGTTAGCCCAGTTCAGTTCATACCGTTAGCCCAGTTCAGTTTGTATTGTTAGCCCAGTACAGTTCCTAACGTTAGCCCAGTTCAGGTTGTACCAATAAACCAGTTCAGTTCATACCGTTAGCCCAGTTCAGTTTGTATTGATAGCCCAGTTCAGTTTATACCGTTAGCCCAGTTCAGTTCATACCGTTAGCCAAGTTCGGTTTGTACTGTTCGGCCAGTTCTGTTCGTACCATTAGCCCAGTTCAGTTCATACCATTAGCCCAGATCAGTTTGTACCACTATCCCAGTTCAGTTCATACCGTTAGCCCAGTTCAGTTCGTACGATTAGCCAGTTCAGTTCATACTGTTAGCCCAGTTCAGTTCGTAACACTAGCCCAGATCAGTTTGTACCATTAGCCCAGTTCAGTTTCTACCACTAGCCCAGTTCAGTTCATACCTTTAGCCCAGATCAGTTTGTACCATTAGCCCAGTTCAGTTTCTACCACTAGCCCAGTTCAGTTCATACCTTTAGCCCAGTTCAGTTTGTACGACTAGCCCAGCTGAGTTCATACCATTAGCCCAGTTCAGTTTGTACCACTAGCCCAGTTCAGTTTGTACTGTTAGTCCATTTCAGTTCATACCGTTAGGCCAGTTCAGTTCATACCGTTAGCCCAGTTCAGTTCATACCGTTAGCCCACTTCAGTTTGTACTGTTAGCCCAGTTCTGTTCATACCGTTAGCCCAGTTCAATTTGTAGCACTAGCCCAGTTCAGTTTGTACTGTTAGTCCAGTTCAGTTCATACCGTTAGCCCAGTTCAGTTTGTACCGTTAGCCCAGTTCAGTCCATACCGTTAGCCCAGTTCAGTTTGTACCGTTAGACCAGTTCAGTCCATACCGTTAGCCCAGTTCAGTTTGTACCGTTAGCCCAGTTGAGTCCATACCGTTAGCCCAGTTCAGTCAATACCATTAGCCCAGTTCAAATTGTACCGTTAGCCCAGTTCAGTTCATAACTTTAGCCCAGATCGGTTTGTACTGTTAGGCCAGTTCAGTTCATACCATTAGCTCAGTTCAGGTTGTATTGTTAGCCCAGTACAGTTCATACCGTTAGCCCAGTTCAGGTTATACCAATAGCCTAGTTCAGTTCATACCGTTAGCCCAGTTGAATTCATACCGTTAGCGCAGTTCTGTTTGAAATGCTAGACCAGTTCAGTTCATACCGTTAGCCCAGTTCAGTTGATACCGTTTGCCCAGTTCAGTTTGTACTGTTAGCCCAGTTCAGTTCATACCATTAGCACAGTTCAGTTTGTACCACTAGCCCAGTTCAGTTCCTACCGTTAGGCCACTTCAGTTCATACGATAAGCCAGTTCAGTTCATACCGTTAGCCCAGTTCAGTTCGTACCACTAGCCCAGATCAGTTTGTACCGTTAGCCCAGTTCAGTTTCTACCACTAGCCCAGTTCAGTTCATACCTTTGGCCCAGATCGGTTTGTACTGTTAGGCCAGTTCAGTTCATACCATTAGCTCAGTTCAGGTTGTATTGTTAGCCCAGTACAGTTCATACCGTTAGCCCAGTTCAGTTGATACCGTTTGCCCAGTTCAGTTTGTACTGTTAGCCCAGTTCAGTTCATACCATTAGCACAGTTCAGTTTGTACCACTAGCCCAGTTCAGTTCCTACCGTTAGGCCAATTCAGTTCATACGATAAGCCAGTTCAGTTCATACCGTTAGCCCAGTTCAGTTCGTACCACTAGCCCAGATCAGTTTGTACCGTTAGCCCAGTTCAGTTTCTACCACTAGCCCAGTTCAGTTCATACCTTTAGCCCAGATCGGTTTGTACTGTTAGGCCAGTTCAGTTCATACCATTAGCTCAGTTCAGGTTGTATTGTTAGCCCAGTACAGTTCATACCGTTAGCCCAGTTCAGGTTATACCAATAGCCTAGTTCAGTTCATACCGTTAGCCCAGTTCAATTCATACTGTTAGCGCAGTTCTGTTTGTAATGTTAGACCAGTTCAGTTCATACCGTTAGCCCAGTTCAGTTGATACCGTTTGCCCAGTTCAGTTTGTACTGTTAGCCCAGTTCAGTTCATACCATTAGCACAGTTCAGTTTGTACCACTAGCCCAGTTCAGTTCCTACCGTTAGGCCACTTCAGTTCATACGATTAGCCAGTTCAGTTCATACCGTTAGCCCAGTTCAGTTCGTACCACTAGCCCAGATCAGTTTGTACCGTTAGCCCAGTTCAGTTTCTACCACTAGCCCAGTTCAGTTCATACCTTTAGCCCAGTTCAGTTTGTACGACTAGCCCAGCTCAGTTCATACCGTTAGCCCAGTTCAGTTTGTACCACTAGCCCAGTTGAGTTTGTACTGTTAGTCCAGTTCAGTTCATACCGTTAGGCCAGTTCTGTTCATACCGTTAGCCCAGTTCAGTTCATACCGTTAGACCAGTTCAGTTTGTACCGTTAGCCCAGTTCAGTTCATACCGTTAGCCCAGTTCAGTTTGTACCGTTAGCCCAGTTCAGTCCATACCGTTAGCCCAGTTCAGTTTGTACCGTTAGCCCAGTTCAGTCCATACCGTTAGCCCAGTTCAGTTTGTACCGTTAGCCCAGTTCAGTCCATACCGTTAGCCCAGTTCAGTCCATACCGTTAGCCCAGTTCAGTTCATACCGTTAGCCCACTTCAGTTTGTACTGTTAGCCCAGTTCAGTTCATACCGTTAGGCCAGTTCTGTTCATACCGTAAGCCCAGTTCAGTTCATACCGTTAGACCAGTTCAGTTTGTACCGTTAGCCCAGTTCAGTCCATACCGTTAGCCCAGTTCAGTTTGTACCGTTAGCCCAGTTCAGTTTGTACCGTTAGCCCAGTTCAGTCCATACCGTTAGCCCAGTTCAGTTTGTACCGTTAGCCCAGTTCAGTTTGTACCACTATCCCAGTTCAGTTCATACCGTTAGCCCAGTTCAGTTTGTACCATTAGCCCATTTCAGTTCATACCGTTAGCCCAGTTCAGTTCGTACCACTAGCCCAGATCAGTTTCTACCATTAGCCCAGTTCAGTTTCTACCATTAGCCCAGTTCAGTTTGTACCGTTAGCCCAGTTCAGTTTGTACCGTTAGCCCAGTTCAGTTCATACCGTTAGCCCAGTTCAGTTTGTACCATTAGCCCAGTTCAGTTTGTACCATTAGCCCATTTCAGTTCATACCGTTAGCCCAGTTCAGTTTGTACCATTAGCCCAGTTCAGTTTGTACCATTAGCCCAGTTCAGTTTCTACCATTAGCCCAGTTCAGTTTCTACCATTAGCCCAGTTCAGTTTGTACCGTTAGCCCAGTTCAGTTTGTACCATTAGCCCAGTTCAGTTTGTACCATTAGCCCAGTTCAGTTCATACCGTTAGCCCAGTTCAGTTTGTACCATTAGCCCAGTTCAGTTTGTACCGTTAGCCCAGTTCAGTTTGTACCACTAGCCCAGTTCAGTTCATACCGTTAGCCCAGTTCAGTTTGTACGACTAGCCCAGCTGAGTTCATACCATTAGCCCAGTTCAGTTCATACCGTTAGCCCAGTTCAGTTCATACCGTTAGCCCAGTTCAGTTCGTACCGTTAGGCCAGTTCAGTTCATACCGTTAGGCCAGTTCAGTTCATACCGTTAGCCCAGTTCAGTTCATACCGTTAGCCCAGTTCAGTTTGTACCGTTAGCCTAGTTCAGTTTGTACTGTTAGCCCAGTTCAGTTCATACCGTTAGGCCAGTTCAGTTCATACCGTTAGGCCAGTTCAGTTCATACCGTTAGCCCACTTCAGCTTGTACTGTTAGCCCAGTTCTGTTCATACCGTTAGCCCAGTTCAATTTGTAGCACTAGCCCAGTTCAGTTTGTACTGTTAGTCCAGTTCAGTTCATACCGTTAGCCCAGTTCAGTTTGTACCGTTAGCCCAGTTCAGTCCATACCGTTAGCCCAGTTCAGTTTGTACCGTTAGCCCAGTTCAGTCCATACCGTTAGCCAAGTTCAGTTTGTACCGTTAGCCCAGTTGAGTCCATACCATTAGCCCAGTTCAAATTGTACCGTTAGCCCAGTTCAGTTCATAACTTTAGCCCAGATCGGTTTGTACTGTTAGGCCAGTTCAGATCATACCATTAGCTCAGTTCAGGTTGTATTGTTAGCCCAGTACAGTTCATACCGTTAGCCCAGTTCAGGTTATACCAATAGCCCAGTTCAGTTCATACCGTTAGCCCAGTTCAATTCATACCGTTAGCGCAGTTCTGTTTGTAATGTTAGACCAGTTCAGTTCATACCGTTAGCCCAGTTCAGTTGATACCGTTTGCCCAGTTCAGTTTGTACTGTTAGCCCAGTTCAGTTCATACCATTAGCACAGTTCAGTTTGTACCACTAGCCCAGTTCAGTTCCTACCGTTAGGCCACTTCAGTTCATACGATTAGCCAGTTCAGTTCATACCGTTAGACCAGTTCAGTTCGTACCACTAACCCAGATCAGTTTGTACCGTTAGCCCAGTTCAGTTTCTACCACTAGCCCAGTTCAGTTCATACCTTTAGCCCAGTTCAGTTTGTACGACTAGCCCAGCTCAGTTCATACCGTTAGCCCAGCTCAGTTTGTACCACTAGCCCAGTTGAGTTTGTACTGTTAGTCCAGTTCAGTTCATACCGTTAGCCCAGTTCAGTTTGTACCACTAGCCCAGTTCAGTTTGTACTGTTAGTCCAGTTCAGTTCATACCGTTAGGCCAGTTCTGTTCATACCGTTAGCCCAGTTCAGTTCATACCGTTAGCCCAGTTCAGTTTGTACCACTAGCCCAGTTCAGTTTGTACTGTTAGTCCAGTTCAGTTCATACCGTTAGGCCAGTTCTGTTCATACCGTTAGGCCAGTTCTGTTCATACCGTAAGCCCAGTTCAGTTCATACCGTTAGACCAGTTCAGTTTGTACCGTTAGCCCAGTTCAGTCCATACCGTTAGCCCAGTTCAGTTTGTACCGTTAGCCCAGTTCAGTCCATACCGTTAGCCCAGTTCAGTTTGTACCGTTAGCCCAGTTCAGTCCATACCGTTAGCCCAGTTGAAATTGTACCGTTAGCCCAGTTCAGTTCATACCTTTAGCCTAGATCGGTTTGTACTGTTAGGCCAGTTCAGTTCATACCATTAGCCCAGTTCAGTTCATACCTTTAGCCCAGTTCAGTTTGTACGACTAGCCCAGCTCAGTTCATACCGTTAGCCCAGTTCAGTTTGTACCACTAGCCCAGTTGAGTTTGTACTGTTAGTCCAGTTCAGTTCATACCGTTAGGCCAGTTCTGTTCATACCGTTAGCCCAGTTCAGTTCATACCGTTAGCCCACTTCAGTTTGTACTGTTAGCCCAGTTCAGTTCATACCGTTAGGCCAGTTCTGTTCATACCGTAAGCCCAGTTCAGTTCATACCGTTAGACCAGTTCAGTTTGTACCGTTAGCCCAGTTCAGTCCATACCGTTAGCCCAGTTCAGTTTGTACCGTTAGCCCAGTTCAGTTTGTACCGTTAGCCCAGTTCAGTCCATACCGTTAGCCCAGTTCAGTTTGTACCGTTAGCCCAGTTCAGTTTGTACCACTATCCCAGTTCAGTTCATACCGTTAGCCCAGTTCAGTTTGTACCATTAGCCCATTTCAGTTCATACCGTTAGCCCAGTTCAGTTCGTACCACTAGCCCAGATCAGTTTCTACCATTAGCCCAGTTCAGTTTCTACCATTAGCCCAGTTCAGTTTGTACCGTTAGCCCAGTTCAGTTTGTACCGTTAGCCCAGTTCAGTTCATACCGTTAGCCCAGTTCAGTTTGTACCATTAGCCCAGTTCAGTTTGTACCATTAGCCCATTTCAGTTCATACCGTTAGCCCAGTTCAGTTTGTACCATTAGCCCAGTTCAGTTTGTACCATTAGCCCAGTTCAGTTTCTACCATTAGCCCAGTTCAGTTTCTACCATTAGCCCAGTTCAGTTTGTACCGTTAGCCCAGTTCAGTTTGTACCATTAGCCCAGTTCAGTTTGTACCATTAGCCCAGTTCAGTTCATACCGTTAGCCCAGTTCAGTTTGTACCATTAGCCCAGTTCAGTTTGTACCGTTAGCCCAGTTCAGTTTGTACCACTAGCCCAGTTCAGTTCATACCGTTAGCCCAGTTCAGTTTGTACGACTAGCCCAGCTGAGTTCATACCATTAGCCCAGTTCAGTTCATACCGTTAGCCCAGTTCAGTTCATACCGTTAGCCCAGTTCAGTTCGTACCGTTAGGCCAGTTCAGTTCATACCGTTAGGCCAGTTCAGTTCATACCGTTAGCCCAGTTCAGTTCATACCGTTAGCCCAGTTCAGTTTGTACCGTTAGCCCAGTTCAGTTTGTACTGTTAGCCCAGTTCAGTTCATACCGTTAGGCCAGTTCAGTTCATACCGTTAGGCCAGTTCAGTTCATACCGTTAGCCCACTTCAGCTTGTACTGTTAGCCCAGTTCTGTTCATACCGTTAGCCCAGTTCAATTTGTAGCACTAGCCCAGTTCAGTTTGTACTGTTAGTCCAGTTCAGTTCATACCGTTAGCCCAGTTCAGTTTGTACCGTTAGCCCAGTTCAGTCCATACCGTTAGCCCAGTTCAGTTTGTACCGTTAGCCCAGTTCAGTCCATACCGTTAGCCAAGTTCAGTTTGTACCGTTAGCCCAGTTGAGTCCATACCATTAGCCCAGTTCAAATTGTACCGTTAGCCCAGTTCAGTTCATAACTTTAGCCCAGATCGGTTTGTACTGTTAGGCCAGTTCAGATCATACCATTAGCTCAGTTCAGGTTGTATTGTTAGCCCAGTACAGTTCATACCGTTAGCCCAGTTCAGGTTATACCAATAGCCCAGTTCAGTTCATACCGTTAGCCCAGTTCAATTCATACCGTTAGCGCAGTTCTGTTTGTAATGTTAGACCAGTTCAGTTCATACCGTTAGCCCAGTTCAGTTGATACCGTTTGCCCAGTTCAGTTTGTACTGTTAGCCCAGTTCAGTTCATACCATTAGCACAGTTCAGTTTGTACCACTAGCCCAGTTCAGTTCCTACCGTTAGGCCACTTCAGTTCATACGATTAGCCAGTTCAGTTCATACCGTTAGCCCAGTTCAGTTCGTACCACTAACCCAGATCAGTTTGTACCGTTAGCCCAGTTCAGTTTCTACCACTAGCCCAGTTCAGTTCATACCTTTAGCCCAGTTCAGTTTGTACGACTAGCCCAGCTCAGTTCATACCGTTAGCCCAGTTCAGTTTGTACCACTAGCCCAGTTGAGTTTGTACTGTTAGTCCAGTTCAGTTCATACCGTTAGCCCAGTTCAGTTTGTACCACTAGCCCAGTTCAGTTTGTACTGTTAGTCCAGTTCAGTTCATACCGTTAGGCCAGTTCTGTTCATACCGTTAGCCCAGTTCAGTTCATACCGTTAGCCCAGTTCAGTTTGTACCACTAGCCCAGTTCAGTTTGTACTGTTAGTCCAGTTCAGTTCATACCGTTAGGCCAGTTCTGTTCATACCGTTAGGCCAGTTCTGTTCATACCGTAAGCCCAGTTCAGTTCATACCGTTAGACCAGTTCAGTTTGTACCGTTAGCCCAGTTCAGTCCATACCGTTAGCCCAGTTCAGTTTGTACCGTTAGCCCAGTTCAGTCCATACCGTTAGCCCAGTTCAGTTTGTACCGTCAGCCCAGTTCAGTCCATACCGTTAGCCCAGTTCAGTCCATACCGTTAGCCCAGTTGAAATTGTACCGTTAGCCCAGTTCAGTTCATACCTTTAGCCTAGATCGGTTTGTACTGTTAGGCCAGTTCAGTTCATACCATTAGCCCAGTTCAGTTTGTACTGTTAGCCCAGTTCAGTTCATACCGTTAGCCCAGTTCAGTTTGTATTGTTAGCCCAGTACAGTTCCTAACGTTAGCCCAGTTCAGGTTGTACCAATAAACCAGTTCAGTTCATACCGTTAGCCCAGTTCAGTTTGTATTGATAGCCCAGTTCAGTTCATACCGTTAGCCCAGTTCAGTTCATACCTTTAGCCAAGTTCGGTTTGTACTGTTAGGCCAGTTCTGTTCGTACCATTAGCCCAGTTCAGTTCATACCATTAGCCCAGATCAGTTCGTACCACTATCCCAGTTCAGTTGATACTGTTAGCCCAGTTCAGTTTGTAACATTAGCGCATTTCAGTTCATACCGTTAGCCCAGTTCAGTTCGTACCACTAGCCCAGATCAGTTTGTACCATTAGCCCAGTTCAGTTTCTACCATTAGCCCAGTTCAGTTTGTACCGTTAGCCCAGTTCAATTCACACCGTTAGCCCAGTTCAGTTTTGTACTGTTAGCCCGGTTCAGTTTTGTACTGTTAGGCCAGTTCAGTTCGTACGATTAGCCAGTTCAGTTCATACCGTTAGCCCAGTTCAGTTCGTACCACTAGCCCAGATCAGTTTGTACCGTTAGCCCAGTTCAGTTTCTACCACTAGCCCAGTTCAGGTCATACCTTTAGCCCAGTTCAGTTGATACCGTTAGCCCAGTTCAGTTTGTACTGTTAGCCCAGTTCAGTTCATACCATTAGCACAGTTCCGTTTGTACCACTAGCCCAGTTCAGTTCCTACCGTTAGGCCACTTCAGTTCGTACGATTAGCCAGTTCAGTTCATACCGCTAGCCCAGTTCAGTTCGTACCACTAGCCCAGATCAGTTTGTACCGTTAGCCCAGTTCAGTTTCTACCACTAGCCCAGTTCAGTTCATACCTTTAGCCCAGTTCAGTTTGTACGACTAGCCCAGCTCAGTTCATACCGTTAGCCCAGTTCAGTTTGTGCCACTAGCCCAGTTCAGTTTGTACTGTTAGTCCAGTTCAGTTCATACCGTTAGGCCAGTTCAGTTGATACCGTTAGCCCAGTTCAGTTCATACCGTTAGCCCACTTCAGTTTGTACTGTTAGCCCAGTTCAGTTCATACCGTTAGGCCAGTTCAGTTCGTACGATTACCCAGTTCAGTTCATACTGTTAGGCCAGTTCAGTTCATACCGTTAGCCCAGTTCAGTTCATACCGTTAGCCCAGTTCAATTTGTAGCACTAGCCCAGTTCCGTTTGTACTGTTAGTCCAGTTCAGTTCATACCGTTATCCCAGTTCAGTTTGTACCGTTAGCCCAGTTCAGTCCATACCGTTAGCCCAGTTCAGTTTGTACCGTTAGCCCAGTTCAGTCCATACCGTTAGCCCAGTTCAGTTTGTACCGTTAGCCCAGTTGAGTCCATACCGTTAGCCCAGTTCAGTCCATACCATTAGCCCAGTTCAAATTGTACCGTTAGCCCAGTTCAGTTCATAACTTTAGCCCAGATCGGTTTGTACTGTTAGGCCAGTTCAGTTCATACCATTAGCTCAGTTCAGGTTGTATTGTTAGCCCAGTACAGTTCATACCGTTAGCCCAGTTCAGTTTGTACCGTTAGCCCAGTTGAGTCCATACCGTTAGCCCAGTTCAGTCCATACCATTAGCCCAGTTCAAATTGTACCGTTAGCCCAGTTCAGTTCATAACTTTAGCCCAGATCGGTTTGTACTGTTAGGCCAGTTCAGTTCATACCATTAGCTCAGTTCAGGTTGTATTGTTAGCCCAGTTCAATTCATACCGTTAGCGCAGTTCGGTTTATAATGTTTGACCAGTTCAGTTCATACCGTTAGCCCAGTTCAGTTGATACCGTTTGCCCAGTTCAGTTTGTACTGTTAGCCCAGTTCAGTTCATACCATTAGCACAGTTCAGTTTGTACCACTAGCCCAGTTCAGTTCCTACCGTTAGGCCACTTCAGTTCATACGATTAGCCAGTTCAGTTCATACCGTTAGCCCAGTTCAGTTCGTACCACTAGCCCAGATCAGTTTGTACCGTTAGCCCAGTTCAGTTTCTACCACTAGCCCAGTTCAGTTCATACCTTTAGCCCAGTTCAGTTTGTACGACTAGCCCAGCTCAGTTCATACCGTTAGCCCAGTTCAGTTTGTACCGTTAGCCCAGTTCAGTCCATACCGTTAGCCCAGTTGAAATTGTACCGTTAGCCCAGTTCAGTTCATACCTTTAGCCTAGATCGGTTTGTACTGTTAGGCCAGTTCAGTTCATACCATTAGCCCAGTTCAGTTTGTACTGTTAGCCCAGTTCAGTTCATACCGTTAGCCCAGTTCAGTTTGTATTGTTAGCCCAGTACTGTTCATAACGTTAGCCCAGTTCAGGTTGTACCAATAAACCAGTTCAGTTCATACCGTTAGCCCAGTTCAGTTTGTATTGATAGCCCAGTTCAGTTCATACCGTTAGCCCAGTTCAGTTCATACCTTTAGCCAAGTTCGGTTTGTACTGTTAGGCCAGTTCTGTTCGTACCATTAGCCCAGTTCAGTTCATACCATTATCCCAGTTCAGTTGATACCGTTAGCCCAGTTCAGTTTGTAACATTAGCCCATTTCAGTTCATATCGTTAGCCCAGTTCAGTTCGTACCACTAGCCCAGATCAGTTTGTACCATTAGCCCAGTTCAGTTTCTACCATTAGCCCAGTTCAGTTTGTACCGTTAGCCCAGTTCAATTCACACCGTTAGCCCAGTTCAGTTTTGTACTGTTAGCCCAGTTCAGTTCATACCGTTAGGCCAGTTCAGTTCGTACGATTAGCCAGTTCAGTTCATACCGTTAGCCCAGTTCAGTTCGTACCACTAGCCCAGATCAGTTTGTACCGTTAGCCCAGTTCAGTTTCTACCACTAGCCCAGTTCAGGTCATACCTTTAGCCCAGTTCAGTTGATACCGTTAGCCCAGTTCAGTTTGTACTGTTAGCCCAGTTCAGTTCATACCTTTAGCCCAGTTCAGTTTGTACGACTAGCCCAGCTCAGTTCATACCGTTAGCCCAGTTCAGTTTGTGCCACTAGCCCAGTTCAGTTTGTACTGTTAGTCCAGATCAGTTCATACCGTTAGGCCAGTTCAGTTGATACCGTTAGCCCAGTTCAGTTCATACCGTTAGCCCACTTCAGTTTGTACTGTTAGCCCAGTTCAGTTCATACCGTTATCCCAGTTCAGTTCATACCGTTAGCCCAGTTCAATTTGTAGCACTAGCCCAGTTCAGTTTGTACTGTTAGTCCAGTTCAGTTCATACCGTTAGCCCAGTTCAGTTTGTACCGTTAGCCCAGTTCAGTCCATACCGTTAGCCCAGTTCAGTTTGTACCGTTAGCCCAGTTCAGTCCATACCGTTAGCCCAGTTCAGTTTGTACCGTTAGCCCAGTACAGTTCATACCGTTAGCCCAGTTCAGGTTATACCAATAGCCCAGTTCAGTTCATACCGTTAGCCCAGTTCAATTCATACCGTTAGCGCAGTTCTGTTTGTAATGTTAGACCAGTTCAGTTCATAACGTTAGCCCAGTTCAGTTGATACCGTTTGCCCAGTTCAGTTTGTACTGTTAGCCCAGTTCAGTTCATACCATTAGCACAGTTCAGTTTGTACCACTAGCCCAGTTCAGTTCCTACCGTTAGGCCACTTCAGTTCATACGATTAGCCAGTTCAGTTCATACCGTTAGCCCAGTTCAGTTCGTACCACTAGCCCAGATCAGTTTGTACCGTTAGCCCAGTTCAGTTTCTACCACTAGCCCAGTTCAGTTCATACCTTTAGCCCAGTTCAGTTTGTACGACTAGCCCAGCTCAGTTCATACCGTTAGCCCAGTTCAGTTTGTACCACTAGCCCAGTTGAGTTTGTACTGTTAGTCCAGTTCAGTTCATACCGTTAGGCCAGTTCTGTTCATACCGTTAGCCCAGTTCAGTTCATTCCGTTAGCCCACTTCAGTTTGTACTGTGTAACACTTACCCACAGGCTGGTATATGTCTAGGGGAAAAAGGGATCCAGCCACTCTCCAACCCACCTCCCGTACACGCAGGTGCTGTGAGAATCGAGTTTACGCCTCGAGCCCGCCAACAGTATCAAATCCACAACAAATACCGTTATGAAATACACTTTAAAGAGTTTACTAAAATTAAAAAGAGTAGTAAGCAATACAATATATATACACAAGGAAAAAAAACAAAAGGCGCCACTTATCAAAGTTCAGTCTGTTTAGTGCACTCGTTGGAGCTCAATTAACGAACCAATCGACCCATCCGGCCGTCGCACCTGGGACCACCCCGGTGGTCTTACGAGCAGTCCAGCACACGTCCACCTTCTTCCATGTCTTCCTCGGCCTCTCCCCAAAAAACCCGCGAAAGCCCCTCCCCCAAGTTCCCAGCATCACAAGACACAATGACATTCCCCATTGATTAACAAATGAATACAATTACCATATCAGCCATTCTAAAGTGAAACAACGGCTAGAGAAACACTTATCCGACAAAGAAACATTCCTATTTGTAACAAACCAAAGAGGCCATTTTGAGTAACATACCCAGGACATTGTACATTCTCTCCCCACCAGCAAATGTCATGCCCTCATGGCATTACTAGAGGTCCCCAAAGCTTCTTGCAACACACAAAACCCAACCCAGGTGCAGAAGGCAATGACATAACTACCCAGAGCAGTAGAAATCACACTCGGTTCTCCCGGTACCACATATGTTCACCGCTCCGGGGGGCGCCTAATCCTCTGAGATCTCCATACCCCTTCTGCCCCACTGTTCTCCCTCGTCACCTGCGAACCTACTGTCTCGGACACCCCAGGTCTACCTGACAGACCCGCACCCCCTTCCTCACAGGGGTCCTCCCTCACCCGAGATCTCTCCGGCTCACGCTCAGATTCCACCCTCTCTCCCACCAATGTAGGCTGCCTCTCCATCTGACCCTCAAGACCTTCCCTCCTCTCACCCAATTCAGTATGGGAAGGGCCAGGAGCCTCCTCTCCTGGTACTGGAGCACTAGCGAATGGGAACAGGACCCACTCATCTGAGTCGTCCTCCTCTGAATTGGTAGCCATTCCCGAGTGAGGGACCCGTCCCCGCTCTTCAGCAGCGGGCTCTTCCCGTTCTCCGCTCCCTCGCAGAGTCCTTGTACTGGGCGTAACCTCCCACTCGGGCTCCTTATCCACCTGCACCGCTTGACCCAGTGGCAGCAGGTGATTCCTATGGAGTACCTTGATAGGCCCTTTTCCATCCTCGGGTTTCACCCGGTAAACTGGCAGGTTCGGCATCTGGCTCTCTATTACATAGGGGCTGGCCGCCCATCGATCTGCCAACTTGTGCTTACCAGTCCCAAATTCCGTAAAAGGACCCGGTCGCCCGGTAATAATTGTACAAACTTCACCTTTCGATCATACCGCATCTTATTCCGCTGATTTTGTTTGGTAGCCGCCGCCTCGGCCAACTCGTACGCCCGCTGTAACTCCCTCTTCATGTCGGACACGTACTTTAGATGGGACTTCCCGGGAAATTCACCCACTCCACCTCCAAAACACACGTCAATGGGCAACCTCGCTTCCCGCCCAAACATCAGATAATAGGGTGAATACCCTGTAGCCTCATTGCGAGTACAATTGTAACAGTGAACCAAGTGTCCAATATGACGACTCCACCTGCTTTTCTGCCCAATCTCCAGCGTCCCAAGCATATCCAACAGGGTCCTGTTGAATCTCTCTGGCTGAGGATCTCCCTGTGGGTGGTAAGGGGTAGTCCTGGATTTCTCAACCCCAAGCATAGTCAGTAATTCCTGGATAAGGCGGCTCTCAAAGTCCCGCCCCTGATCACTATGGATTCGCCTGGGAAGGCCGTAATGCACAAAGTACTTCTCCCATAACACCTTCGCCACTGTCGTCGCCTTCTGATCCTTGGTGGGAAATGCCTGAGCATAGCGAGTGTAATGATCAGTGATGACTAATACATTCGCGGTGTTGCTGGTGTCAGGCTCAATCGACAGGAAATCCATACATACCAGGTCCAGAGGTCCCGCACTCTGCAAGTGCGACAGTGGAGCCGCCAACGCTGGCAGGGTCTTCCTCTGGATGCAACGACGGCATCCCCTACAGTATTCTTCGACGTCCCCCCTCATCCGGGGCCAGTAGAACCGGTCTTTGAGTAATCCATATGTCTTTTCCACCCCCAAATGTCCAGAATCATCATGTAAGGCCTGGAGTACAGTCTGGTGATACTCCTCTGGCAGGACCAGTTGCCAACAGCGGGGTTGGTCCGGAGGCGTTGTTACCCGGTACAAGATTTTGTTCTTTAACTTCAACCGAGACCACTCCTTCAACAACAGAGGCACGTATGGGTGTTTCGCCTTCTCAGCCAACGCCCCATCCCCCTTCTCGACCGCTCTCCACACTGTGCCAATGCCCGGGTCATTTTGCTGAGCAGTTGCCACTTCCCCCGGACTCAGTTCCGGCAACTGTTTAGTCCCCAGAGCGGTCAGGTCACAGTAAACTAGGGGTATAGCGTCGTCAAAAACCCCCAAATGGTCCACGGCTCGTTCCAGCCTCCCTCTTCCCTCGGCCTTCACGGTGATAACAAACTGACACATCGCCTTCACTCCAGGGGCAGGGACACTCTCCCACTCCTCATCCTTCTCCTCCTCCCCCGGCTCCCGACGAGACAATGCATCCGCATCGATATTCTTGCTTCCGGGGCGGTACCTCAGGCTGAAATCATATACCGACAATGCCGCCAGCCACCGATGTCCTGTGGCATCCAGCTTCGCCGAAGTCAAAATATAAGTGAGAGGATTGTTATCCGTTCTCACCTCAAACTTGGCTCCGTAAAGGTAATCGCCCAGCTTGTCCACCACCGCCCACTTCAGCGCCAGGAACTCCAACTTGTGAGTGGGATAGTTTCTCTCCGATGGCGACAAGCTTCGGCTGACAAAGGCTACCGGCCTCAATGCTTTGCCATGCTCCTGGTACAGAACAGCCCCGAGACCCTCTCAGCTGGCATCCGTGTGCAGCACATATGGCTTCTGGGGATCGGCAAAAGCCAACACCGGGGCCTGGGTCAGTGCCCTTTTCAAAGATCGGAACGCCTCTTCACATTGATCATCCCATCTCGAGCCAAAAGGTTCCGCCGGGTTCCAGTATCCTCCAGCATCCTGCCTCTGGTTCCCCGTCCTCTTCTTCCCCACCGGGGGATAGCCACACAACAGCTGAGTTAACGGGTGACACACTTTGGCGTATCCTTTCACAAATCGCCGGTAATACCCACAGAACCCCAAAAATGAGCGCAGAGCACCCACTTTCTGGGGTCTCGGCCAGGTGGTCACAGCCTCTATCTTGGTTGGATCAGTAGCCACTCCCTCTCGCGAAATGATATGGCCAATGTAGTTAACCGACGACTTGCAGAACTGGCATTTGTCCAGGGAAAGCTTCAACCCTTCTTCATTAAGCCGGCCCAACACCTTCAACAGTCTCTCCTCGTGTTCCTCCAAAGTCGATCCAAACACTATCAAATCGTCCAGGTACACCAGCACCTCCAACAGATTCATATCCCCCACAGTTCTCTCCATGAGCCTCTGGAAGGTGGCTGGGGCTCCGGATATGCCTTGGGGCATTCGTTCGAACTGAAAGAACCCCAGCGGGCAGATAAAAGCGGTCTTCTCTTTATCGGCTGCACTCATCGGGATCTGGTAATACCCACTTCTTAAATCCAGCACACTGAACCACTTTGCACCGCTCAGGCAGGCCAACGCATCCTCGACTCTTGGGACAGTATATTGATCAGGGACAGTTCGCCGATTCAACGTCCTGTAGTCAACACACATGCGCACTCGCCCATTCTTCTTCCGTGCCACCACTATTGGGGACGCATAAGGACTTCGAGACTCAGCTATGATTCCGGCCTCCTTCAACTTGCACAAGTGCTGTCGCACTTCCTCAACATCTGCCGGAGCCAGCCGCCGGGATCTCTCTCGGAACGGGGTGTCCTCCGTCACCCGGATGGTGTGGCGAGTGCTTTTGGAGCAGCCAACATCAAACTCGCCCCGAGAAAAAACAGCTTCCATCTTCAGCATCTTCTCCACTAGCCTGCGTTTCCACTCCGGCGACACTGGGGAATCCCCGGTTAAAGGCTTCAGCGGTCAGCTCCCTTCGATGCTCCGATCCCTCCCCGTTAGGGGTCCGCACTGGTGCGCTGGACATTACCGTCACCGGGAACAGATGTGCCAGCGGCATTCCCCTCTTAAAGGTGATTTCTCTTGCCGTGGTGTTCCTGACACTTATAGCTATACGCCTCGCATGTACCACCCCTGGTCTCTGCACTTCGGGCCTCACCAGCGCCCCCGCCGGAAATCGTGTCTCCCCTTCAAGATCGTCTGGGGCATCTACTAACAGGGCTTCTCCCGTCGGCACTCCTGGGAATCTGGGGGTCCCCATCACTAGTGCTACCTCCCCTGGTTGGATCACCTTGGGCCTCGCCTGCGTACACCACACCGTCCCTCGTTTACACTCCGGGTCCAGCCCTTGGGAGGCAACCCCTTCTTCGAACACTGCTCGAAACACTGGATGCACCGAGAGGGTCTCCAGAAAGTCTTCCCCCCCTTTCTCCTTACAAGCTCCCAGGAGCCGTCGCACAACTGGGGAGTTAGTCCCCACCAGGAGGGCAGCACCACCGGTTTCCACCGGGTCAGGACACACCAACACCAACGTCTCAATAGCTTCCGACACTCCCACATCGCCCTCCGAGAACTCCAATCTCACCGATAGGTACCCATCGTACGGGTAGTCACCCTCGCTCACACCCCAAATCTGCAGGGCGTCAAATGGTGTTACGGGCAAATGCTTTAGATGTTGATTGTAGAAAGACCGGTACAATAAGGTCACCTGCGATCCAGTATCAAGAACGGCTTTTGCGTAAACTCCCTCTATCCGTAGACCCACACTGGCACGGGGTCCTACCAGCCCATCCGGAACAGAGGCGTGGGCACCCGGTGGTCTTCCGGCTGATCTCTGGGAACGTGTTCCTCCAGAGGCTCCAGTCCATTCCCTCACTGAGCCTCTCCTAAGTTTCCCCGACACCTCTCCCTTCTTAGTCGCAGGGGGGCTTGTCCTCCGCGGGACCCCTTGTCTCTCACAATCCCACCTAAAGTGACCCTCCTCTCCACAGCTATAGCACACCCTTGGCCTTCCACAGTCCCGCCTGAAATGCCCCTCTTTCCCACAGTTAAAGCACACACTGCCGGCTGCCCCTCCTCTCCCAGGACGGCTCCTGCTCCCAATCCACTGCACTGATCGCCCCTGAGAGTAGGTACCTCCCCTGTCCCTCCCCTCCAAAGGGGGTTCCCTACTCCCCGGGGGTTTGTCATTCCTCCACTCAGCCACCACTTCCTGTATCGCTGAGGATCGCTCCCGTAGGCCCGTGCCCCTTTTCCGCCCCAATGCTCTCTCTTCCTCTCGCACCTCTCTAATCAGTTGCCCGAAGGATGGAGGGGGACCTTTCCTATAAGCCTGCCGGATAGTCCACGCCACCTTGTCCTCCTCCAGAGAGCCACTGAATAGCTGACTCATCCTCACGCTAGCCACGTCAGTCGCCTTCACTACCCCTCGGCGCCGCAGCCCCGAGAGCATCCCCTCCATCCTAAATAGGTACTCGGAGAGCTTTTCCCCTCTCCATTGTTCCAGGCGTTGAAACTCTGCTAAAAGCAGCCAGGGTTCCCCTGACAACCCAAACGCTCCCTCCAAAACTTCTAGGCAGTCCTCCACTGAGGCCCCAGGCTTCTCAGCTTTCAACTCCCGGATGGTTGTGGCTGCTAAACCCCTCAAACTTCCCAGCAATCGCTGCCTCTTCTCCTCCTCTGAACCTGGCCACTCCTCTAACATCAAAGACGTATGCTCGATCCAGGTCTCATAGTCCACCTCCTCATCCGGAGTAGGCTTGGCTCCGGAGAACAACCCCAGCTTCAGCCGTGGCCTCTCGGCCACCCCCACCAGGGAATAAAGTGCGGCTGCCAGCTCCGAGGCTTCCACCCTACCTGGGGAGCGGGGCTTAGTCACGACTCCCTCCTCCCACCTCCCTTTACTAGTGCCGGGCACCACTCTGGGGTCCACCTCTAGCTCTTCCCCCGATGTCTCCTCAGCCTCATCCTTGTAGGAGTGGAGCCCCCACGGCCCCTCCTCCCCCGGTACACTGACCGTCGCCGGCAGTTCCACCGTCCTGACTTCAGCACTCGTACGAACCAACACCCAGCTAGACTCTACCTCTTTACCACACCGTCTAGCTACCAATTCTACCTGCCCAATACCCTTCACCGAACTTAAACCCCTCACTATCACGTCTCCTGAAACTCGAACATCCACTCCGCTCACTACGCATGCGTACTGTACCGGTACATCTTCAAACTGGCACCAACAAACAAACTTATCTCTGTCCATCTTCCTCTGCTGCCTGCGCGACTCCACAGCCCCTGACAATCCAATCCGGGACGAGCACCCCACAAATGTAACACTTACCCACAGGCTGGTATATGTCTAGGGGAAAAAGGGATCCAGCCACTCTCCAACCCACCTCCCGTACACGCAGGTGCTGTGAGAATCGAGTTTACGCCTCGAGCCCGCCAACAGTATCAAATCCAAAACAAATACCGTTATGAAATACACTTTAAAGAGTTTACTAAAATTAAAAAGAGTAGTAAGCAATACAATATATATACACAAGGAAAAAAACAAAAGGCGCCACTTATCAAAGTTCAGTCTGTTTAGTGCACTCGTTGGAGCTCAATCAACGAACCAATCGACCCATCCGGCCGTCGCACCTGGGACCACCCCGGTGGTCTTACGAGCAGTCCAGCACACGTCCACCTTCTTCCATGTCTTCCTCGGCCTCTCCCCAAAAAACCCGCGAAAGCCCCTCCCCCAAGTTCCCAGCATCACAAGACACAATGACATTCCCCATTGATTAACAAATGAATACAATTACCATATCAGCCATTCTAAAGTGAAACAACGGCTAGAGAAACACTTATCCGACAAAGAAACATTCCTACTTGTAACAAACCAAAGAGGCCATTTTGAGTAACATACCCAGGACATTGTACAACTGTTAGCCCAGTTCTGTTCATACCGTAAGACCAGTTCAGTTCATACCGTTAGACCAGTTCAGTTTGTACCGTTAGCCCAGTTCAGTCCATACCGTTAGCCCAGTTCAGTTTGTACCGTTAGCCCAGTTCAGTCCATACCGTTAGCCCAGTTCAGTTTGTACCGTTAGCCCAGTTCAGTCCATACCGTTAGCCCAGTTCAGTCCATACCGTTAGCCCAGTTGAAATTGTACCGTTAGCCCAGTTCAGTTCATACCTTTAGCCCAGATCGGTTTGTACTGTTAGGCCAGTTCAGTTCATACCATTAGCCCAGTTCAGTCCATACCGTTAGCCCAGTTCAGTCCATACCGTTAGCCCAGTTGAAATTGTACCGTTAGCCCAGTTCAGTTCATACTTTTAGCCCAGATCGGTTTGTACTGTTAGGCCAGTTCAGTTCATACCATTAGCCCAGTTCAGTTTGTACTGTTAGCCCAGTTCAGTTCATACCGTTAGCCCAGTTCAGTTTGTATTGTTAGCCCAGTACAGTTCATAACGTTAGCCCAGTTCAGGTTGTACCAATAAACCAGTTCAGTTCATACCGTTAGCCCAGTTCAGTTTGTACTGTTAGCCCAGTTCAGTTCATACCGTTAGCCCAGTTCAGTTTGTATTGATAGCCCAGTTCAGTTCATACCGTTAGCCCAGTTCAGTTCATACCGTTAGCCCAGTTCAGTTCATACCGTTAGCCAAGTTCGGTTTGTACTGTTAGGCCAGTTCTGTTCGTACCATTAGCCCAGTTCAGTTCATACCATTAGCCCAGATCAGTTTGTACCACTATCCCAGTTCAGTTCATACCGTTAGCCCAGTTCAGTTTGTACCATTAGCCCATTTCAGTTCATACCGTTAGCCCAGTTCAGTTCGTACCACTAGCCCAGATCAGTTTGTACCATTAGCCCAGTTCAGTTTGTACCATTAGCCCAGTTCAGTTTGTACCATTAGCCCAGTTCAATTTGTACCATTAGCCCAGTTCAGTTTGTACCATTGGCCCAGTTCAGTTTGTACCATTAGCCCAGTTCAGTTCATACCGTTAGCCCAGTTCAATTCATACCGTTAGCGCAGTTCTGTTTGTAATGTTAGACCAGTTCAGTTCATACCGTTAGCCCAGTTCAGTTCATACCGTTAGCCCAGTTCAGTTCATACCGTTAGCCCAGTTCAGTTCGTACCGTTAGGCCAGTTCAGTTCATACCGTTAGTCCATTTCAGTTCATACCGTTAGGCCAGTTCAGTTCATACCGTTAGCCCAGTTCAGTTCATACCGTTAGCCCAGTTCAGTTTGTACCGTTAGCCCAGTTCAGTTTGTACTGTTAGCCCAGTTCAGTTCATACCGTTAGGCCAGTTCAGTTCATACCGTTAGCCCAGTTCAGTTCATACCGTTAGCCCACTTCAGTTTGTACTGTTAGCCCAGTTCTGTTCATACCGTTAGCCCAGTTCAATTTGTAGCACTAGCCCAGTTCAGTTTGTACTGTTAGTCCAGTTCAGTTCATACCGTTAGCCCAGTTCAGTTTGTACCGTTAGCCCAGTTCAGTCCATACCGTTAGCCCAGTTCAGTTTGTACCGTTAGCCCAGTTCAGTCCATACCGTTAGCCCAGTTCAGTTTGTACCGTTAGCCCAGTTGAGTCCATACCGTTAGCCCAGTTCAGTCCATACCATTAGCCCAGTTCAAATTGTACCGTTAGCCCAGTTCAGTTCATAACTTTAGCCCAGATCGGTTTGTACTGTTAGGCCAGTTCAGATCATACCATTAGCTCAGTTCAGGTTGTATTGTTAGCCCAGTACAGTTCATACCGTTAGCCCAGTTCAGGTTATACCAATAGCCCAGTTCAGTTCATACCGTTAGCCCAGTTCAGTTGATACCGTTTGCCCAGTTCAGTTTGTACTGTTAGCCCAGTTCAGTTCATACCATTAGCACAGTTCAGTTTGTACCACTAGCCCAGTTCAGTTCCTACCGTTAGGCCACTTCAGTTCATACGATTAGCCAGTTCAGTTCATACCGTTAGCCCAGTTCAGTTCGTACCACTAGCCCAGATCAGTTTGTACCGTTAGCCCAGTTCAGTTTCTACCACTAGCCCAGTTCAGTTCATACCTTTAGCCCAGTTCAGTTTGTACGACTAGCCCAGCTCAGTTCATACCGTTAGCCCAGTTCAGTTTGTACCACTAGCCCAGTTGAGTTTGTACTGTTAGTCCAGTTCAGTTCATACCGTAAGCCCAGTTCAGTTCATAACGTTAGACCAGTTCAGTTTGTACCGTTAGCCCAGTTCAGTCCATACCGTTAGCCCAGTTCAGTTTGTACCGTTAGCCCAGTTCAGTCCATACCGTTAGCCCAGTTCAGTTTGTACCGTTAGCCCAGTTCAGTCCATACCGTTAGCCCAGTTCAGTTCATAACTTTAGCCCAGATCGGTTTGTACTGTTAGGCCAGTTCAGATCATACCATTAGCTCAGTTCAGGTTGTATTGTTAGCCCAGTACAGTTCATACCGTTAGCCCAGTTCAGGTTATACCAATAGCCCAGTTCAGTTCATACCGTTAGCCCAGTTCAGTTGATACCGTTTGCCCAGTTCAGTTTGTACCACTAGCCCAGTTCAGTTCATACGATTAGCACAGTTCAGTTTGTACCACTAGCCCAGTTCAGTTCCTACCGTTAGCCCAGTTCAGTTTGTACCGTTAGCCCAGTTCAGTCCATACCGTTAGCCCAGTTCAGTTCATAACTTTAGCCCAGATCGGTTTGTACTGTTAGGCCAGTTCAGATCATACCATTAGCTCAGTTCAGGTTGTATTGTTAGCCCAGTACAGTTCATACCGTTAGCCCAGTTCAGGTTATACCAATAGCCCAGTTGAGTTTGTACTGTTAGTCCAGTTCAGTTCATACCGTAAGCCCAGTTCAGTTCATACCGTTAGACCAGTTCAGTTTGTACCGTTAGCCCAGTTCAGTCCATACCGTTAGCCCAGTTCAGTTTGTACCGTTAGCCCAGTTCAGTCCATACCGTTAGCCCAGTTCAGTTTGTACCGTTAGCCCAGTTCAGTCCATACCGTTAGCCCAGTTCAGTTCATAACTTTAGCCCAGATCGGTTTGTACTGTTAGGCCAGTTCAGATCATACCATTAGCTCAGTTCAGGTTGTATTGTTAGCCCAGTACAGTTCATACCGTTAGCCCAGTTCAGGTTATACCAATAGCCCAGTTCAGTTCATACCGTTAGCCCAGTTCAGTTGATACCGTTTGCCCAGTTCAGTTTGTACCACTAGCCCAGTTCAGTTCATACGATTAGCACAGTTCAGTTTGTACCACTAGCCCAGTTCAGTTCCTACCGTTAGCCCAGTTCAGTTTGTACCGTTAGCCCAGTTCAGTCCATACCGTTAGCCCAGTTCAGTTCATAACTTTAGCCCAGATCGGTTTGTACTGTTAGGCCAGTTCAGATCATACCATTAGCTCAGTTCAGGTTGTATTGTTAGCCCAGTACAGTTCATACCGTTAGCCCAGTTCAGGTTATACCAATAGCCCAGTTCAGTTCATACCGTTAGCCCAGTTCAGTTGATACCGTTTGCCCAGTTCAGTTTGTACTGTTAGCCCAGTTCAGTTCATACCATTAGCACAGTTCAGTTTGTACCACTAGCCCAGTTCAGTTCCTACCGTTAGGCCACTTCAGTTCATACGATTAGCCAGTTCAGTTCATACCGTTAGCCCAGTTCAGTTCGTACCACTAGCCCAGATCAGTTTGTACCGTTAGCCCAGTTCAGTTTCTACCACTAGCCCAGTTCAGTTCATACCTTTAGCCCAGTTCAGTTTGTACGACTAGCCCAGCTCAGTTCATACCGTTAGCCCAGTTCAGTTTGTACCACTAGCCCAGTTGAGTTTGTACTGTTAGTCCAGTTCAGTTCATACCGTTAGGCCAGTTCTGTTCATACCGTAAGCCCAGTTCAGTTCATACCGTTAGACCAGTTCAGTTTGTACCGTTAGCCCAGTTCAGTCCATACCGTTAGCCCAGTTCAGTTTGTACCGTTAGCCCAGTTCAGTCCATACCGTTAGCCCAGTTCAGTTTGTACCGTTAGCCCAGTTCAGTCCATACCGTTAGCCCAGTTCAGTCCATACCGTTAGCCCAGTTGAAATTGTACCGTTAGCCCAGTTCAGTTCATACCTTTAGCCTAGATCGGTTTGTACTGTTAGGCCAGTTCAGTTCATACCATTAGCCCAGTTCAGTTTGTACTGTTAGCCCAGTTCAGTTCATACCGTTAGCCCAGTTCAGTTTGTATTGTTAGCCCAGTACAGTTCATAACGTTAGCCCAGTTCAGGTTGTACCAATAAACCAGATCAGTTCATACCGTTAGCCCAGTTCAGTTCATACCTTTAGCCAAGTTCGGTTTGTACTGTTAGGCCAGTTCTGTTCGTACCATTAGCCCAGTTCAGTTCATACCATTAGCCCAGATCAGTTCGTACCACTATCCCAGTTCAGTTGATACCGTTAGCCCAGTTCAGTTTGTACCATTAGCCCATTTCAGTTCATACCGTTAGCCCAGTTCAGTTCGTACCACTAGCCCAGATCAGTTTGTACCATTAGCCCAGTTCAGTTTCTACCATTAGCCCAGTTCAGTTTGTACCGTTAGCCCAGTTCAGTTTGTACCATTAGCCCATTTCAGTTCATACTGTTAGCCGAGTTCAGTTTGTACCATTAGCCCAGTTCAGTTTGTACCATTAGCCCAGTTCAGTTTGTACCATTAGCCCAGTTCAGTTTGTACCATTAGCCCAGGTCAGTTTGTACCATTAGCCCAGTTCAATTTGTACCATTAGCCCAGTTCAGTTTGTACCATTAGCCCAGTTCAATTTGTACCATTAGCCCAGTTCAGTTTGTACCATTAGCCCAGTTCAGTTTGTACCATTAGCCCAGTTCAGTTTGTACCATTAGCCCAGTTCAATTTGTACCATTAGCCCAGTTCAGTTTGTACCATTAGCCCAGTTCAGTTTGTACCATTAGCCCAGTTCAGTTTGTACCAATAGCCCAGTTCAGTTTGTACCATTAGCCCAGTTCAGTTTGTACCATTAGCCCAGTTCAGTTTGTACCATTAGCCCAGTACAATTTGTACCATTAGCCCAGTTCAGTTTGTACCATTAGCCCAGTTCAGTTTGTACCATTAGCCCAGTTCAATTTGTACCATTAGCCCAGTTCAGTTTGTACCATTAGCCCAGTTCAGTTTGTACCATTAGCCCAGTTCAATTTGTACCATTAGCCCAGTTCAGTTTGTACCATTAGCCCAGTTCAGTTTGTACCGTTAGCCCAGTTCAGTTTGTACCGTTAGCCCAGTTCAGTTTGTACCGTTAGCCCAGTTCAGTTTTGTACTGTTAGCCCAGTTCAGTTCATACCGTTAGGCCAGTTCAGTTCGTACGATTAGCCAGTTCAGTTCATACCGTTAGCCCAGTTCAGTTTGTACCGTTAGCCCAGTTCAGTCCATACCGTTAGCCCAGTTCAGTTCGTACCACTAGCCCAGATCAGTTTGTACCGTTAGCCCAGTTCAGTTTCTACCACTAGCCCAGTTCAGGTCATACATTTAGCCCAGTTCAGTTGATACCGTTAGCCCAGTTCAGTTTGTACTGTTAGCCCAGTTCAGTTCATACCATTAGCACAGTTCAATTTGTACCACTAGCCCAGTTCAGTTCCTACCGTTAGGCCACTTCAGTTCGTACGATTAGCCAGTTCAGTTCATACCGCTAGCCCAGTTTAGTTCGTACCACTAGCCCAGATCAGTTTGTACCGTTAGCCCAGTTCAGTTTCAACCACTAGCCCAGTTCAGTTCATACCTTTAGCCCAGTTCAGTTTGTACGACTAGCCCAGCTCAGTTCATACCGTTAGCCCAGTTCAGTTCATACCGTTAGCCCACTTCAGTTTGTACTGTTAGTCCAGTTCAGTTCATACCGTTAGGCCAGTTCAGTTGATACCGTTAGCCCAGTTCAGTTCATACCGTTAGCCCACTTCAGTTTGTACTGTTAGCCCAGTTCAGTTCATACCGTTAGGCCAGTTCAGTTCATACGATTAGCCAGTTCAGTTCATACCTTTAGCCCAGTTCAGTTTGTACGACTAGCCCAGCTGAGTTCATACCATTAGCCCAGTTCAGTTTGTACCACTAGCCCAGTACAGTTTGTACTGTTAGTCCATTTCAGTTCATACCGTTAGGCCAGTTCAGTTCATACCGTTAGCCCAGTTCAGTTCATACCGTTAGCCCAGTTCAATTTGTAGCACTAGCCCAGTTCAGTTTGTACTGTTAGTCCAGTTCAGTTCATACCGTTAGCCCAGTTCAGTTTGTACCGTTAGCCCAGTTCAGTCCATACCGTTAGCCCAGTTCAGTTTGTACCGTTAGCCCAGTTCAGTCCATACCGTTAGCCCAGTTCAGTTTGTACCGTTAGCCCAGTTGAGTCCATACCGTTAGCCCAGTTCAGTCCATACCATTAGCCCAGTTCAAATTGTACCGTTAGCCCAGTTCAGTTCATAACTTTAGCCCAGATCGGTTTGTACTGTTAGGCCAGTTCAGTTCATACCATTAGCTCAGTTCAGGTTGTATTGTTAGCCCAGTACAGTTCATACCGTTAGCCCAGTTCAGGTTATACCAATAGCCCAGTTCAGTTCATACCGTTAGCCCAGTTCAATTCATACCGTTAGCGCAGTTCTGTTTGTAATGTTAGACCAGTTCAGTTCATACCGTTAGCCCAGTTGAAATTGTACCGTTAGCCCAGTTCAGTTCATACCTTTAGCCCAGATCGGTTTGTACTGTTAGGCCAGTTCAGTTCATACCATTAGCCCAGTTCAGTCCATACCGTTAGCCCAGTTCAGACCATACCATCAGCCCAGTTGAAATTGTACCGTTAGCCCAGTTCAGTTCATACTTTTAGCCCAGATCGGTTTGTACTGTTAGGCCAGTTCAGTTCATACCATTAGCCCAGTTCAGTTTGTACTGTTAGCCCAGTTCAGTTCATACCGTTAGCCCAGTTCAGTTTGTTTTGTTAGCCCAGTACAGTTCATAACGTTAGCCCAGTTCAGGTTGTACCAATAAACCAGTTCAGTTCACACCGTTAGCCCAGTTCAGTTTGTACTGTTAGCCCAGTTCAGTTCATACCGTTAGCCCAGTTCAGTTTGTATTGATAGCCCAGTTCAGTTCATACCGTTAGCCCAGTTCAGTTCATACCGTTAGCCAAGTTCGGTTTGTACTGTTAGGCCAGTTCTGTTCGTACCATTAGCCCAGTTCAGTTCATACCATTAGCCCAGATCAGTTTGTACCACTATCCCAGTTCAGTTCATACCGTTAGCCCAGTTCAGTTTGTACCATTAGCCCATTTCAGTTCATACCGTTAGCCCAGTTCAGTTCGTACCACTAGCCCAGATCAGTTTGTACCATTAGCCCAGTTCAGTTTCTACCATTAGCCCAGTTCAGTTTGTACCGTTAGCCCAGTTCAGTTTGTACCATTAGCCCATTTCAGTTGATACGGTTAGCCCAGTTCAGTTTTGTACTGTTAGCCAAGTTCAGTTCATACCGTTAGGCCAGTTCAGTTCGTACGATTAGCCAGTTCAGTTCATACCGTTAGCCCAGTTCAGTTCGAACCACTAGCCCAGATCAGTTTGTACCGTTAGCCCAGTTCAGTTTCTACCACTAGCCCAGTTCAGTTCATACCTTTAGGCCAGTTCAGTTGATACCGTTAGCCCAGTTCAGTTTGTACTGTTAGCCCAGTTCAGTTCATACCATGAGCACAGTTCAGTTTGTACCACTAGCCCAGTTCAGTTCATACCTTTAGCCCAGTTCAAATTGTACGACTAGCCCAGCTCAGTTCATACCGTTAGCCCAGTTCAGTTTGTGCCACTAGCCCAGTTCAGTTTGTACTGTTAGTCCAGTTCAGTTCATACCGTTAGGCCAGTTCAGTTGATACCTTTAGCCCAGTTCAGTTTGTACGACTAGCCCAGCTCAGTTCATACCGTTAGCCCAGTTCAATTCATACCGTTAGCGCAGTTCTGTTTGTAATGTTAGACCAGTTCAGTTCATACCGTTAGCCCAGTTCAGTTGATACCGTTTGCCCAGTTCAGTTTGTACCGTTAGCCCAGTTCAGTTCATACCTTTAGCCCAGATCGGTTTGTACTGTTAGGCCAGTTCAGTTCATACCATTAGCCCAGTTCAGTTTGTACTGTTAGCCCAGTTCAGTTCATACCGTTAGCCCAGTTCAGTTCGTATTGTTAGCCCAGTACAGTTCATAACGTTAGCCCAGTTCAGGTTGTACCAATAAACCAGTTCAGTTCATACCGTTAGCCCAGTTCAGTTTGCACTGTTAGCCCAGTTCAGTTCATACCGTTAGCCCAGTTCAGTTTGTACTGTTAGGCCAGTTCTGTTCGTACCATTAGCCCAGTTCAGTTCATACCATTAGCCCAGATCAGTTTGTACCACTATCCCAGTTCAGTTCATACCGTTAGCCCAGTTCAGTTTGTACCATTAGCCCATTTCAGTTCATACCGTTAGCCCAGTTCAGTTTTGTACTGTTAGCCCAGTTCAGTTCATACCGTTAGGCCAGTTCAGTTCGTACAATTAGCCAGTTCAGTTCATACCGTTAGCCCAGTTCAGTTCGTACCACTAGCCCAGTTCAGTTCCTACCGTTAGGCCACTTCAGTTCATACGATTAGCCAATTCAGTTCATACCGTTAGCCCAGTTCAGTTCGTACCACTAGCCCAGATCAGTTTGTACCGTTAGCCCAGTTCAGTTTCTACCACTAGCCCAGTTCAGTTCATACCTTTAGCCCAGTTCAGTTTGTACGACTAGCCCAGCTCAGTTCATACCGTTAGCCCAGTTCAGTTTGTACCACTAGCCCAGTTGAGTTTGTACTGTTAGACCAGTTCAGTTTGTACCGTTAGCCCAGTTCAGTCCATACCGTTAGCCCAGTTCAGTTTGTACCGTTAGCCCAGTTCAGTCCATACCGTTAGCCCAGTTCAGTTTGTACCGTTAGCCCAGTTCAGTCCATACCGTTAGCCCAGTTCAGTCCATACCGTTAGCCCAGTTGAAATTGTACCGTTAGCCCAGTTCAGTTCATACCTTTAGCCCAGATCGGTTTGTACTGTTAGGCCAGTTCAGTTCATAACATTAGCCCAGTTCAGTCCATACCGTTAGCCCAGTTCAGTCCATACCGTCAGCCCAGTTGAAATTGTACCGTTAGCCCAGTTCAGTTCATACTTTTAGCCCAGATCGGTTTGTACTGTTAGGCCAGTTCAGTTCATACCATTAGCCCAGTTCAGTTTGTACTGTTAGCCCAGTTCAGTTCATACCGTTAGCCCAGTTCAGTTTGTATTGTTAGCCCATTACAGTTCATAACGTTAGCCCAGTTCAGGTTGTACCAATAAACCAGTTCAGTTCATACCGTTAGCCCAGTTCAGTTTGTACTGTTAGCCCAGTTCAGTTCATACCGTTAGCCCAGTTCAGTTTGTATTGATAGCCCAGTTCAGTTCATACCGTTAGCCCAGTTCAGTTCATACCGTTAGCCAAGTTCGGTTTGTACTGTTAGGCCAGTTCTGTTCGTACCATTAGCCCAGTTCAGTTCATACCATTAGCCCAGATCAGTTTGTACCACTATCCCAGTTCAGTTCATACCGTTAGCCCAGTTCAGTTTGTACCATTAGCCCATTTCAGTTCATACCGTTAGCCCAGTTCAGTTCGTACCACTAGCCCAGATCAGTTTGTACCATTAGCCCAGTTCAGTTTCTACCATTAGCCCAGTTCAGTTTGTACCGTTAGCCCAGTTCAGTTTGTACCATTAGCCCATTTCAGTTGATACCGTTAGGCCAGTTCAGTTCGTACGATTAGCCAGTTCAGTTCATACCGTTAGCCCAGTTCAGTTCGTACCACTAGCCCAAATCAGTTTGTACCGTTAGCCCAGTTCAATTTCTACCACTAGCCCAGTTCAGTTCATACCTTTAGCCCAGTTGAGTTGATACCGTTAGCCCAGTTCAGTTTGTACTGTTAGCCCAGTTCAGTTCATACCATTAGCCCAGTTCAGTTTGTACTGTTAGCCCAGTTCAGTTCATACCGTTAGCCCAGTTCAGTTTGTATTGTTAGCCCAGTACAGTTCATAACGTTAGCCCAGTTCAGTTTCTACCACTAGCCCAGTTCAGTTCATACCTTTAGCCCAGTTCAGTTTGTACGACTAGCCCAGCTCAGTTCATACCGTTAGCCCAGTTCAGTTTGTGCCACTAGCCCAGTTCAGTTTGTACTGTTAGTCCAGTTCAGTTCATACCGTTAGGCCAGTTCAGTTGATACCTTTAGCCCAGTTCAGTTTGTACGACTAGCCCAGCTCAGTTCATACCGTTAGCCCAGTTCAATTCATACCGTTAGCGCAGTTCTGTTTGTAATGTTAGACCAGTTCAGTTCATACCGTTAGCCCAGTTCAGTTGATACCGTTTGCCCAGTTCAGTTTGTACTGTTAGCCCAGTTCAGTTCATACCATTAGCACAGTTCAGTTTGTACCACTAGCCCAGTTCAGTTCCTACCGTTAGGCCACTTCAGTTCATACGATTAGCCAGTTCAGTTCATACCGTTAGCCCAGTTCAGTTCGTACCACTAGCCCAGATCAGTTTGTACCGTTAGCCCAGTTCAGTTTCTACCACTAGCCCAGTTCAGTTCATACCATTAGCCCAGTTCAGTTTGTACGACTAGCCCAGCTCAGTTCATACCGTTAGCCCAGTTCAGTTTGTACCACTAGCCCAGTTGAGTTTGTACTGTTAGTCCAGTTCAGTTCATACCGTTAGCCCAGTTCAGTTCATTCCGTTAGCCCACTTCAGTTTGTACTGTTAGCCCAGTTCTGTTCATACCGTAAGCCCAGTTCAGTTCATACCGTTAGACCACCTCAGTTTGTACCGTTAGCCCAGTTTAGTCCATACCGTTAGCCCAGTTCAGTTTGTACCGTTAGCCCAGTTCAGTCCATACCGTTAGCCCAGTTCAGTTTGTACCGTTAGCCCAGTTCAGTCCATACCGTTAGCCCAGTTCAGTCCATACCGTTAGCCCAGTTGAAATTGTACCGTTAGCCCAGTTCAGTTCATACCTTTAGCCCAGATCGGTTTGTACTGTTAGGCCAGTTCAGTTCATACCATTAGCCCAGTTCAGTCCATACCGTTAGCCCAGTTCAGTCCATACCGTTAGCCCAGTTGAAATTGTACCGTTAGCCCAGTTCAGTTCATACTTTTAGCCCAGATCGGTTTGTACTGCTAGGCCAGTTCAGTTCATACCATTAGCCCAGTTCAGTTTGAACTGTTAGCCCAGTTCAGTTCATACCGTTAGCCCAGTTCAGTTTGTATTGTTAGCCCAGTACAGTTCATAACGTTAGCCCAGTTCAGGTTGTACCAATAAACCAGTTCAGTTCATACCGTTAGCCCAGTTCAGTTTGCACTGTTAGCCCAGTTCAGTTCATACCGTTAGCCCAGTTCAGTTTGTACTGATAGCCCAGTTCAGTTCATACCATTAGCCCAGTTCAGTTTGTACTGTTAGCCCAGTTCAGTTCATACCGTTAGCCCAGTTCAGTTTGTATTGTTAGTCCAGTACAGTTCATAACGTTAGCCCAGTTCAGGTTGTACCAATAAACCAGTTCAGTTCATACCGTTAGCCCAGTTCAGTTTGCACTGTTAGCCCAGTTCAGTTCATACCGTTAGCCCAGTTCAGTTTGTATTGATAGCCCAGTTCAGTTCATACCGTTAGCCCAGTTCAGTTCATACCGTTAGCCAAGTTCGGTTTGTACTGTTAGGCCAGTTCTGTTCGTACCATTAGCCCAGTTCAGTTAATACCATTAGCCCAGATCAGGTTATACCACTATCCCAGTTCAGTTCATACCGTTAGCCCAGTTCAGTTTGTACCATTAGCCCATTTCAGTTCATACCGTTAGCCTAGTTCAGTTTTGTACTGTTAGCCCAGTTCAGTTCATACCGTTAGGCCAGTTCAGTTCGTACGATTAGCCAGTTCAGTTCATACCGTTAGCCCAGTTCAGTTCGTACCACTAGCCCAGTTCAGTTTGTACCATTAGCCCATTTCAGTTCATACCGTTAGCCCAGTTCAGTTCGTACCACTAGCCCAGATCAGTTTGTACCATTAGCCCAGTTCAGTTTCTACCATTAGCCCAGTTCAGTTTGTACCGTTAGCCCAGTTCAGTTTGTACCATTAGCCCATTTCAGTTGATACCGTTAGGCCAGTTCAGTTCGTACGATTAGCCAGTTCAGTTCATACCGTTAGCCCAGTTCAGTTCGTACCACTAGCCCAGATCAGTTTATACCGTTAGCCCAGTTCAGTTTCTACCACTAGCCCAGTTCAGTTCATACCTTTAGCCCAGTTCAGTTGATACCGTTAGCCCAGTTCAGTTTGTACTGTTAGCCCAGTTCAGTTCATACCATTAGCCCAGTTCAGTTTGTACTGTTAGCCGAGTTCAGTTCATACCGTTAGCCCAGTTCAGTTTGTATTGTTAGCCCAGTACAGTTCATAACGTTAGCCCAGTTCAGGTTGTACCAATAAACCAGTTCAGTTCATACCGTTAGCCCAGTTCAGTTTGTACTGTTAGCCCAGTTCAGTTCATACCGTTAGCCCAGTTCAGTTTGTATTGATAGCCCAGTTCAGTTCATACCGTTAGCCCAGTTCAGTTCATACCGTTAGCCAAGTTCGGTTTGTACTGTTAGGCCAGTTCTGTTCGTACCATTAGCCCAGTTCAGTTCATACCATTAGCCCAGATCAGTTTGTACCACTATCCCAGTTCAGTTCATACCGTTAGCCCAGTTCAGTTTGTACCATTAGCCCATTTCAGTTCATACCGTTAGCCCAGTTCAGTTCGTACCACTAGCCCAGATCAGTTTGTACCATTAGCCCAGTTCAGTTTCTACCATTAGCCCAGTTCAGTTTGTACCGTTAGCCCAGTTCAGTTTGTACCATTAGCCCATTTCAGTTGATACCGTTAGGCCAGTTCAGTTCGTACGATTAGCCAGTTCAGTTCATACCGTTAGCCCAGTTCAGTTCGTACCACTAGCCCAGATCAGTTTGTACCGTTAGCCCAGTTCAGTTTCTACCACTAGCCCAGTTCACTTCATACCTTTAGCCCAGTTCAGTTGATACCGTTAGCCCAGTTCAGTTTGTACTGTTAGCCCAGTTCAGTTCATACCATTAGCACAGTTCAGTTTGTACCACTAGCCCAGTTCAGTTCATACCTTTAGCCCAGTTCAGTTTGTACGACTAGCCCAGCTCAGTTCATACCGTTAGCCCAGTTCAGTTTGTGCCACTAGCCCAGTTCAGTTTGTACTGTTAGTCCAGTTCAGTTCATACCGTTAGGCCAGTTCAGTTGATACCTTTAGCCCAGTTCAGTTTGTACGACTAGCCCAGCTCAGTTCATACCGTTAGCCCAGTTCAATTCATACCGTTAGCGCAGTTCTGTTTGTAATGTTAGACCAGTTCAGTTCATACCGTTAGCCCAGTTCAGTTGATACCGTTTGCCCAGTTCAGTTTGTACTGTTAGACCAGTTCAGTTCATACCATTAGCACAGTTCAGTTTGTACCACTAGCCCAGTTCAGTTCCTACCGTTAGGCCACTTCAGTTCATACGATTAGCCAGTTCAGTTCATACCGTTAGCCCAGTTCAGTTCGTACCACTAGCCCAGATCAGTTTGTACCGTTAGCACAGTTCAGTTCATACCTTTAGCCCAGTTCAGTTTGTACGACTAGCCCAGCTCAGTTCATACCGTTAGCCCAGTTCAGTTTGTACCACTAGCCCAGTTGAGTTTGTACTGTTAGTCCAGTTCAGTTCATACCGTTAGGCCAGTTCTGTTCATACCGTTAGCCCAGTTCAGTTTGTACTGTTAGCCCAGTTCTGTTCATACCGTAAGCCCAGTTCAGTTCATACCGTTAGACCAGCTCAGTTTGTACCGTTAGCCCAGTTCAGTTCATTCCGTTAGCCCACTTCAGTTTGTACTGTTAGCCCAGTTCTGTTCATACCGTAAGCCCAGTTCAGTTCATACCGTTAGACCAGCTCAGTTTGTACCGTTAGCCCAGTTCAGTGCATACCGTTAGCCCAGTTCAGTTTGTACCGTTAGCCCAGTTCAGTCCATACCGTTAGCCCAGTTCAGTTTGTACCGTTAGCCCAGTTCAGTCCATACCGTTAGCCCAGTTCAGTCCATACCGTTAGCCCAGTTGAAATTGTTCCGTTAGCCCAGTTCAGTTCATACCTTTAGCCCAGATCGGTTTGTACTGTTAGGCCAGTTCAGTTCATACCATTAGCCCAGTTCAGTCCATACCGTTAGCCCAGTTCAGTCCATACCGTTAGCCCAGTTGAAATTGTACCGTTAGCCCAGTTCAGTTCATACTTTTAGCCCAGATCGGTTTGTACTGCTAGGCCAGTTCAGTTCGTACCATTAGCCCAGTTCAGTTTGTAATGTTAGCCCAGTTCAGTTCATACCGTTAGCCCAGTTCAGTTTGTATTGTTAGCCCAGTACAGTTCATAACGTTAGCCCAGTTCAGGTTGTACCAATAAACCAGTTCAGTTCATACCGTTAGCCCAGTTCAGTTTGCACTGTTAGCCCAGTGCAGTTCATACCGTTAGCCCAGTTCAGTTTGTATTGATAGCCCAGTTCAGTTTGTATTGATAGCCCAGTTCAGTTCATACCGTTAGCCCAGTTCAGTTCATACCGTTAGCCAAGTTCGGTTTGTACTGTTAGGCCAGTTCTGTTCGTACCATTAGCCCAGTTCAGTTAATACCATTAGCCCAGATCAGTTTGTACCACTATCCCAGTTCAGTTCATACCGTTAGCCCAGTTCAGTTTGTACCATTAGCCCATTTCAGTTCATACCGTTAGCCTAGCTCAGTTTTGTACTGTTAGCCCAGTTCAGTTCATACCGTTAGGCCAGTTCAGTTCGTACGATTAGCCAGTTCAGTTCATACCGTTAGCCCAGTTCAGTTCGTACCACTAGCCCAGATCAGTTTGTACCGTTAGCCCAGTTCAGTTTCTACCTTTAGCCCAGATCGGTTTGTACTGTTAGGCCAGTTCAGTTCATACCATTAGCCCAGTTCAGTCCATACCGTTAGCCCAGTTCAGTCCATACCGTTAGCCCAGTTGAAATTGTACCGTTAGCCCAGTTCAGTTCATACTTTTAGCCCAGATCGGTTTGTACTGTTAGGCCATTTCAGTTCGTACCATTAGCCCAGTTCAGTTTGTACTGTTAGCCCAGTTCAGTTCATACCGTTAGCCCAGTTCAGTTTGTATTGTTAGCCCAGTACAGTTCATAACGTTAGCCCAGTTCAGGTTGTACCAATAAACCAGTTCAGTTCATACCGTTAGCCTAGTTCAGTTTTGTACTGTTAGCCCAGTTCAGTTCATACCGTTAGGCCAGTTCAGTTCGTACGATTAGCCAGTTCAGTTCATACCGTTAGCCCAGTTCAGTTCGTACCACTAGCCCAGATCAGTTTGTACCGTTAGCCCAGTTCAGTTCATACCTTTAGCCCAGATCGGTTTGTACTGTTAGGCCAGTTCAGTTCATACCATTAGCCCAGTTCAGTCCATACCGTTAGCCCAGTTCAGTCCATACCGTTAGCCCAGTTGAAATTGTACCGTTAGCCCAGTTCAGTTCATACTTTTAGCCCAGATCGGTTTGTACTGTTAGGCCAGTTCAGTTCATACCATTAGCCCAGTTCAGTTTGTACCATTAGCCCATTTCAGTTGATACCGTTAGGCCAGTTCAGTTCGTACGATTAGCCAGTTCAGTTCATACCGTTAGCCCAGTTCAGTTCGTACCACTAGCCCAGATCAGTTTGTACCGTTAGCCCAGTTCAGTTTCTACCACTAGCCCAGTTCAGTTCATACCTTTAGCCCAGTTCAGTTGATACCGTTAGCCCAGTTCAGTTTGTACTGTTAGCCCAGTTCAGTTCATACCATTAGCACAGTTCAGTTTGGACCACTAGCCCAGTTCAGTTCATACCTTTAGCCCAGTTCAGTTTGTACGACTAGCCCAGCTCAGTTCATACCGTTAGCCCAGTTCAGTTTGTGCCACTAGCCCAGTTCAGTTTGTACTGTTAGTCCAGTTCAGTTCATACCGTTAGGCCAGTTCAGTTGATACCTTTAGCCCAGTTCAGTTTGTACGACTAGCCCAGCTCAGTTCATACCGTTAGCCCAGTTCAATTCATACCGTTAGCGCAGTTCTGTTTGTAATGTTAGACCAGTTCAGTTCATACCGTTAGCCCAGTTCAGTTGATACCGTTTGCCCAGTTCAGTTTGTACTGTTAGCCCAGTTCAGTTCATACCATTAGCACAGTTCAGTTTGTACCACTAGCCCAGTTCAGTTCCTACCGTTAGGCCACTTCAGTTCATACGATTAGCCAGTTCAGTTCATACCGTTAGCCCAGTTCAGTTCGTACCACTAGCCCAGATCAGTTTGTACCGTTAGCCCAGTTCAGTTCATACCTTTAGCCCAGTTCAGTTTGTACGACTAGCCCAGCTCAGTTCATACCGTTAGCCCAGTTCAGTTTGTACCACTAGCCCAGTTGAGTTTGTACTGTTAGTCCAGTTGAGTTCATACCGTTAGGCCAGTTCTGTTCATACCGTTAGCCCAGTTCAGTTTGTACTGTTAGCCCAGTTCTGTTCATACCGTAAGCCCAGTTCAGTTCATACCGTTAGACCAGCTCAGTTTGTACCGTTAGCCCAGTTCAGTTCATTCCGTTAGCCCACTTCAGTTTGTACTGTAAGCCCAGTTCTGTTCATACCGTAAGCCCAGTTCAGTTCATACCGTTAGACCAGCTCAGTTTGTACCGTTAGCCCAGTTCAGTGCATACCGTTAGCCCAGTTCAGTTTGTACCGTTAGCCCAGTTCAGTCCATACCGTTAGCCCAGTTCAGTTTGTACCGTTAGCCCAGTTCAGTCCATACCGTTAGCCCAGTTCAGTCCATACCGTTAGCCCAGTTGAAATTGTTCCGTTAGCCCAGTTCAGTTCATACCTTTAGCCCAGATCGGTTTGTACTGTTAGGCCAGTTCAGTTCATACCATTAGCCCAGTTCAGTCCATACCGTTAGCCCAGTTCAGTCCATACCGTTAGCCCAGTTGAAATTGTACCGTTAGCCCAGTTCAGTTCATACTTTTAGCCCAGATCGGTTTGTACTGCTAGGCCAGTTCAGTTCATACCGTTAGCCCAGTTCAGTTTGTAATGTTAGCCCAGTTCAGTTCATACCGTTAGCCCAGTTCAGTTTGTATTGTTAGCCCAGTACAGTTCATAACGTTAGCCCAGTTCAGGTTGTACCAATAAACCAGTTCAGTTCATACCGTTAGCTCAGTTCAGTTTGCACTGTTAGCCCAGTGCAGTTCATACCGTTAGCCCAGTTCAGTTTGTATTGATAGCCCAGTTCAGTTCATACCGTTAGCCCAGTTCAGTTCATACCGTTAGCCAAGTTCGGTTTGTACTGTTAGGCCAGTTCTGTTCGTACCATTAGCCCAGTTCAGTTAATACCATTAGCCCAGATCAGTTTGTACCACTATCCCAGTTCAGTTCATACCGTTAGCCCAGTTCAGTTTGTACCATTAGCCCATTTCAGTTCATACCGTTAGCCTAGCTCAGTTTTGTACTGTTAGCCCAGTTCAGTTCATACCGTTAGGCCAGTTCAGTTCGTACGATTAGCCAGTTCAGTTCATACCGTTAGCCCAGTTCAGTTCGTACCACTAGCCCAGATCAGTTTGTACCGTTAGCCCAGTTCAGTTTCTACCTTTAGCCCAGATCGGTTTGTACTGTTAGGCCAGTTCAGTTCATACCATTAGCCCAGTTCAGTCCATACCGTTAGCCCAGTTCAGTCCATACCGTTAGCCCAGTTGAAATTGTACCGTTAGCCCAGTTCAGTTCATACTTTTAGCCCAGATCGGTTTGTACTGTTAGGCCATTTCAGTTCGTACCATTAGCCCAGTTCAGTTTGTACTGTTAGCCCAGTTCAGTTCATACCGTTAGCCCAGTTCAGTTTGTATTGTTAGCCCAGTACAGTTCATAACGTTAGCCCAGTTCAGGTTGTACCAATAAACCAGTTCAGTTCATACCGTTAGCCTAGTTCAGTTTGGTACTGTTAGCCCAGTTCAGTTCATACCGTTAGGCCAGTTCAGTTCGTACGATTAGCCATTTCAGTTCATACCGTTAGCCCAGTTCAGTTCGTACCACTAGCCCAGATCAGTTTGTACCGTTAGCCCAGTTCAGTTCATACCTTTAGCCCAGATCGGTTTGTACTGTTAGGCCAGTTCAGTTCATACCATTAGCCCAGTTCAGTCCATACCGTTAGCCCAGTTCAGTCCATACCGTTAGCCCAGTTGAAATTGTACCGTTAGCCCAGTTCAGTTCATACTTTTAGCCCAGATCGGTTTGTACTGTTAGGCCAGTTCAGTTCATACCATTAGCCCAGTTCAGTTTGTACCATTAGCCCATTTCAGTTGATACCGTTAGGCCAGTTCAGTTCGTACGATTAGCCAGTTCAGTTCATACCGTTAGCCCAGTTCAGTTCGTACCACTAGCCCAGATCAGTTTGTACCGTTAGCCCAGTTCAGTTTCTACCACTAGCCCAGTTCAGTTCATACCTTTAGCCCAGTTCAGTTGATACCGTTAGCCCAGTTCAGTTTGTACTGTTAGCCCAGTTCAGTTCATACCATTAGCACAGTTCAATTTGTACCACTAGCCCAGTTCAGTTCATACCTTTAGCCCAGTTCAGTTTGTACGACTAGCCCAGCTCAGTTCATACCGTTAGCCCAGTTCAGTTTGTGCCACTAGCCCAGTTCAGTTTGTACTGTTAGTCCAGTTCAGTTCATACCGTTAGGCCAGTTCAGTTGATACCTTTAGCCCAGTTCAGTTTGTACGACTAGCCCAGCTCAGTTCATACCGTTAGCCCAGTTCAATTCATACCGTTAGCGCAGTTCTGTTTGTAATGTTAGACCAGTTCAGTTCATACCGTTAGCCCAGTTCAGTTGATACCGTTTGCCCAGTTCAGTTTGTACTGTTAGCCCAGTTCAGTTCATACCATTAGCACAGTTCAGTTTGTACCACTAGCCCAGTTCAGTTCCTACCGTTAGGCCACTTCAGTTCATACGATTAGCCAGTTCAGTTCATACCGTTAGCCCAGTTCAGTTCGTACCACTAGCCCAGATCAGTTTGTACCGTTAGCCCAGTTCAGTTCATACCTTTAGCCCAGTTCAGTTTGTACGACTAGCCCAGCTCAGTTCATACCGTTAGCCCAGTTCAGTTTGTACCACTAGCCCAGTTGAGTTTGTACTGTTAGTCCAGTTGAGTTCATACCGTTAGGCCAGTTCTGTTCATACCGTTAGCCCAGTTCAGTTTGTACTGTTAGCCCAGTTCTGTTCATACCGTAAGCCCAGTTCAGTTCATACCGTTAGACCAGCTCAGTTTGTACCGTTAGCCCAGTTCAGTTCATTCCGTTAGCCCACTTCAGTTTGTACTGTTAGCCCAGTTCTGTTCATACCGTAAGCCCAGTTCAGTTCATACCGTTAGACCAGCTCAGTTTGTACCGTTAGCCCAGTTCAGTTCATACCGTTAGCCCAGTTCAGTTTGTACCGTTAGCCCAGTTCAGTCCATACCGTTAGCCCAGTTCAGTTTGTACCGTTAGCCCAGTTCAGTCCATACCGTTAGCCCAGTTCAGTCCATACCGTTAGCCCAGTTGAAATTGTTCCGTTAGCCCAGTTCAGTTCATACCTTTAGCCCAGATCGGTTTGTACTATTAGGCCAGTTCAGTTCATACCATTACCCCAGTTCAGTCCATACCGTTAGCCCAGTTCAGTCCATACCGTTAGCCCAGTTGAAATTGTACCGTTAGCCCAGTTCAGTTCATACTTTTAGCCCAGATCGGTTTGTACTGCTAGGCCAGTTCAGTTCATACCATTAGCCCAGTTCAGTTTGTACTGTTAGCCCAGTTCAGTTCATACCGTTAGCCCAGTTCAGTTTGTATTGTTAGCCCAGTACAGTTCATAACGTTAGCCCAGTTCAGGTTGTACCAATAAACCAGTTCAGTTCATACCGTTAGCCCAGTTCAGTTTGCACTGTTAGCCCAGTGCAGTTCATACCGTTAGCCCAGTTCAGTTTGTACTGATAGCCCAGTTCAGTTCATACCATTAGCCCAGTTCAGTTTGTACTGATAGCCCAGTTCAGTTCATACCACTAGCCCAGTTCAGTTCATACCGTTAGCCCAGTTCAGTTCATACCGTTAGCCAAGTTCGGTTTGTACTGTTAGGCCAGTTCTGTTCGTACCATTAGCCCAGTTCAGTTAATACCATTAGCCCAGATCAGTTTGTACCACTATCCCAGTTCAGTTCATACCGTTAGCCCAGTTCAGTTTGTACCATTAGCCCATTTCAGTTCATACCGTTAGCCTAGTTCAGTTTTGTACTGTTAGCCCAGTTCAGTTCATACCGTTAGGCCAGTTCAGTTCGTACGATTAGCCAGTTCAGTTCATACCGTTAGCCCAGTTCAGTTCGTACCACTAGCCCAGATCAGTTTGTACCGTTAGCCCAGTTCAGTTTCTACCTTTAGCCCAGATCGGTTTGTACTGTTAGGCCAGTTCAGTTCATACCATTAGCCCAGTTCAGTCCATACCGTTAGCCCAGTTCAGTCCATACCGTTAGCCCAGTTGAAATTGTACCGTTAGCCCAGTTCAGTTCATACTTTTAGCCCAGATCGGTTTGTACTGTTAGGCCAGTTCAGTTCGTACCATTAGCCCAGTTCAGTTTGTACTGTTAGCCCAGTTCAGTTCATACCGTTAGCCCAGTTCAGTTTGTATTGTTAGCCCAGTACAGTTCATAACGTTAGCCCAGTTCAGGTTGTACCAATAAACCAGTTCAGTTCATACCGTTAGCCTAGTTCAGTTTTGTACTGTTAGCCCAGTTCAGTTCATACCGTTAGGCCAGTTCAGTTCGTACGATTAGCCAGTTCAGTTCATACCGTTAGCCCAGTTCAGTTCGTACCACTAGCCCAGATCAGTTTGTACCGTTAGCCCAGTTCAGTTCATACCTTTAGCCCAGATCGGTTTGTACTGTTAGGCCAGTTCAGTTCATACCATTAGCCCAGTTCAGTCCATACCGTTAGCCCAGTTCAGTCCATACCGTTAGCCCAGTTGAAATTGTACCGTTAGCCCAGTTCAGTTCATACTTTTAGCCCAGATCGGTTTGTACTGTTAGGCCAGTTCAGTTCATACCATTAGCCCAGTTCAGTTTGTACTGTTAGCCCAGTTCAGTTCATACCGTTAGCCCAGTTCAGTTTGTATTGTTAGCCCAGTACAGTTCATAACGTTAGCCCAGTTCAGGTTGTACCAATAAACCAGTTCAGTTCATACCGTTAGCCCAGTTCAGTTTGCACTGTTAGCCCAGTTCAGTTCATACCGTTAGCCCAGTTCAGTTTGTATTGATAGCCCAGTTCAGTTCATACCATTAGCCCAGTTCAGTTTGTACTGTTAGCCCAGTTCAGTTCATACCGTTAGCCCAGTTCAGTTTGTATTGTTAGCCCAGTACAGTTCATAACGTTAGCCCAGTTCAGGTTGTACCAATAAACCAGTTTAGTTCATACCGTTAGCCCAGTTCAGTTTGCACTGTTAGCCCAGTTCAGTTCATACCGTTAGCCCAGTTCAGTTCATACCGTTAGCCAAGTTCGGTTTGTACTGTTAGGCCAGTTCTGTTCGTACCATTAGCCCAGTTCAGTTAATACCATTAGCCCAGATCAGTTTGTACCACTATCCCAGTTCAGTTCATACCGTTAGCCCAGTTCAGTTTGTACCATTAGCCCATTTCAGTTCATACCGTTAGCCTAGTTCAGTTTTGTACTGTTAGCCCAGTTCAGTTCATACCGTTAGGCCAGTTCAGTTCGTACCACTAGCCCAGATCAGTTTGTACCATTAGCCCAGTTCAGTTTCTACCACTAGCCCAGTTCAGTTCATACCTTTAGCCCAGTTCAGTTGATACCGTTAGCCCAGTTCAGTTTGTACTGTTAGCCCAGTTCAGATCATACCATTAGCACAGTTCAGTTTGTACCACTAGCCCAGTTCAGTTCATACCTTTAGCCCAGTTCAGTTTGTACGACTAGCCCAGCTCAGTTCATACCATTAGCCCAGTTCAGTTTGTGCCACAAGCCCAGTTCAGTTTGTACTGTTAGTCCAGTTCAGTTCATACCGTTAGGCCAGTTCAGTTGATACCATTAGCCCAGTTCAGTTCATACCGTTAGCCCACTTCAGTTTGTACTGTTAGCCCAGTTCAGTTCATACCATTAGCACAGTTCAGTTCGTACGATTAGCCAGTTCAGTTCATACTGTTAGCCCAGTTCAGTTCGTAACACTAGCCCAGATCAGTTTGTACCGTTAGCCCAGTTCAGTTTCTACCACTAGCCCAGTTCAGTTCATACCTTTAGCCCAGTTCAGTTTATACGACTAGCCCAGCTCAGTTCATACCGTTAGCCCAGTTCAGTTTGTACCACTAGCCCAGTTCAGTTTGTACTGTTGGCCCAGTTCAGTTCATACCGTTAGCCCAGTTCAGTTGATACCGTTTGCCCAGTTCAGTTTGTACCACTAGCCCAGTTCAGTTCATACGATTAGCACAGTTCAGTTTGTACCACTAGCCCAGTTCAGTTCCTACCGTTAGCCCAGTTCAGTTTGTACCGTTAGCCCAGTTCAGTCCATACCGTTAGCCCAGTTCAGTTCATAACTTTAGCCCAGATCGGTTTGTACTGTTAGGCCAGTTCAGATAATACCATTAGCTCAGTTCAGGTTGTATTGTTAGCCCAGTACAGTTCATACCGTTAGCCCAGTTCAGGTTATACCAATAGCCCAGTTCAGTTCATACCGTTAGCCCAGTTCAATTCATACCGTTAGCCCAGTTCAGGTTATACCAATAGCCCAGTTCAGTTGATACCGTTTGCCCAGTTCAGTTTGTACTGTTAGCCCAGTTCAGTTCATACCATTAGCACAGTTCAGTTTGTACCACTAGCCCAGTTCAGTTCCTACCGTTAGGCCACTTCAGTTCATACGATTAGCCAGTTCAGTTCATACCGTTAGCCCAGTTCAGTTCGTACCACTAGCCCAGATCAGTTTGTACCGTTAGCCCAGTTCAGTTTCTACCACTAGCCCAGTTCAGTTCATACCTTTAGCCCAGTTCAGTTTGTACGACTAGCCCAGCTCAGTTCATACCGTTAGCCCAGTTCAGTTTGTACCACTAGCCCAGTTGAGTTTGTACTGTTAGTCCAGTTCAGTTCATACCGTTAGGCCAGTTCTGTTCATACCGTTAGCCCAGTTCAGTTCATACCGTTAGCCCACTTCAGTTTGTACTGTTAGTCCAGTTCAGTTCATACCGTTAGGCCATTTCTGTTCATACCGTAAGCCCAGTTCAGTTCATACCGTTAGACCAGTTCAGTTTGTACCGTTAGCCCAGTTCAGTCCATACCGTTAGCCCAGTTCAGTTTGTACCGTTAGCCCAGTTCAGTCCATACCGTTAGCCCAGTTCAGTTTGTACCGTTAGCCCAGTTCAGTCCATACCGTTAGCCCAGTTCAGTCCATACCGTTAGCCCAGTTGAAATTGTACCGTTAGCCCAGTTCAGTTCATACCTTTATCCTAGATCGGTTTGTACTGTTAGGCCAGTTCAGTTCATACCATTAGCCCAGTTCAGTTTGTACTGTTAGCCCAGTTCAGTTCATACCGTTAGCCCAGTTCAGTTTGTATTGTTAGCCCAGTACAGTTCATAACGTTAGCCCAGTTCAGGTTGTACCAATAAACCAGATCAGTTCATACCGTTAGCCCAGTTCAGTTCATACCTTTAGCCAAGTTCGGTTTGTACTGTTAGGCCAGTTCTGTTCGTACCATTAGCCCAGTTCAGTTCATACCATTAGCCCAGATCAGTTCGTACCACTATCCCAGTTCAGTTGATACCGTTAGCCCAGTTCAGTTTGTACCATTAGCCCATTTCAGTTCATACCGTTAGCCCAGTTCAGTTCGTACCGTTAGCCCAGTTCAGTTTGTACCATTAGCCCATTTCAGTTCATACTGTTAGCCGAGTTCAGTTTGTACCATTAGCCCAGTTCAGTTTGTACCATTAGCCCAGTTCAGTTTGTACCATTAGCCCAGTTCAGTTTGTACCATTAGCCCAGTTCAGTTTGTACCATTAGCCCAGTTCAATTTGTACCATTAGCCCAGTTCAGTTTGTACCATTAGCCCAGTTCAATTTGTACCATTAGCCCAGTTCAGTTTGTACCATTAGCCCAGTTCAGTTTGTACCATTAGCCCAGTTCAGTTTGTACCATTAGCCCAGTTCAATTTGTACCATTAGCCCAGTTCAGTTTGTACCATTAGCCCAGTTCAGTTTGTACCATTAGCCCAGTTCAGTTTGTACCAATAGCCCAGTTCAGTTTGTACCATTAGCCCAGTTCAGTTTGTACCATTAGCCCAGTTCAGTTTGTACCATTAGCCCAGTACAATTTGTACCATTAGCCCAGTTCAGTTTGTACCATTAGCCCAGTTCAGTTTGTACCATTAGCCCAGTTCAATTTGTACCATTAGCCCAGTTCAGTTTGTACCATTAGCCCAGTTCAGTTTGTACCATTAGCCCAGTTCAATTTGTACCATTAGCCCAGTTCAGTTTGTACCATTAGCCCAGTTCAGTTTGTACCGTTAGCCCAGTTCAGTTTGTACCGTTAGCCCAGTTCAGTTTGTACCGTTAGCCCAGTTCAGTTTTGTACTGTTAGCCCAGTTCAGTTTTGTACTGTTAGCCCAGTTCAGTTCATACCGTTAGGCAAGTTCAGTTCGTACGATTAGCCAGTTCAGTTCATACCGTTAGCCCAGTTCAGTTTGTACCGTTAGCCCAGTTCAGTCCATACCGTTAGCCCAGTTCAGTTCGTACCACTAGCCCAGATCAGTTTGTACCGTTAGCCCAGTTCAGTTTCTACCACTAGCCCAGTTCAGGTCATACCTTTAGCCCAGTTCAGTTGATACCGTTAGCCCAGTTCAGTTTGTACTGTTAGCCCAGTTCAGTTCATACCATTAGCACAGTTCAATTTGTACCACTAGCCCAGTTCAGTTCCTACCGTTAGGCCACTTCAGTTCGTACGATTAGCCAGTTCAGTTCATACCGCTAACCCAGTTCAGTTCGTACCACTAGCCCAGATCAGTTTGTACCGTTAGCCCAGTTCAGTTTCAACCACTAGCCCAGTTCAATTCATACCTTTAGCCCAGTTCATTTTGTACGACTAGCCCAGCTCAGTTCATACCGTTAGCCCAGTTCAGTTTGTGCCACTAGCCCAGTTCAATTTGTACCATTAGCCCAGTTCAGTTCATACCGTTAGCCCACTTCAGTTTGTACTGTTAGTCCAGTTCAGTTCATACCGTTAGGCCAGTTCAGTTGATACCGTTAGCCCAGTTCAGTTCATACCGTTAGCCCACTTCAGTTTGTACTGTTAGCCCAGTTCAGTTCATACCGTTAGGCCAGTTCAGTTCGTACGATTAGCCAGTTCAGTTCATACCTTTAGCCCAGTTCAGTTTGTACGACTAGCCCAGCTGAGTTCATACCATTAGCCCAGTTCAGTTTGTACCACTAGCCCAGCTGAGTTCATACCTTTAGCCCAGTTCAGTTTGTACGACTAGCCCAGCTGAGTTCATACCATTAGCCCAGTACAGTTTGTACTGTTAGTCCATTTCAGTTCATACCGTTAGGCCAGTTCAGTTCATACCGTTAGCCCAGTTCAGTTCATACCGTTAGCCCAGTTCAATTTGTAGCACTAGCCCAGTTCAGTTTGTACTGTTAGTCCAGTTCAGTTCATACCGTTAGCCCAGTTCAGTTTGTACCGTTAGCCCAGTTCAGTCCATACCGTTAGCCCAGTTCAGTTTGTACCGTTAGCCCAGTTCAGTCCATACCGTTAGCCCAGTTCAGTTTGTACCGTTAGCCCAGTTGAGTCCATACCGTTAGCCCAGTTCAGTCCATACCATTAGCCCAGTTCAAATTGTACCGTTAGCCCAGTTCAGTTCATAACTTTAGCCCAGATCGGTTTGTACTGTTAGGCCAGTTCAGTTCATACCATTAGCTCAGTTCAGGTTGTATTGTTAGCCCAGTACAGTTCATACCGTTAGCCCAGTTCAGGTTATACCAATAGCCCAGTTCAGTTCATACCGTTAGCCCAGGTCAATTCATACCGTTAGCGCAGTTCTGTTTGTAATGTTAGACCAGTTCAGTTCATACCGTTAGCCCAGTTGAAATTGTACCGTTAGCCCAGTTCAGTTCATACCTTTAGCCCAGATCGGTTTGTACTGTTAGGCCAGTTCAGTTCATACCATTAGCCCAGTTCAGTCCATACCGTTAGCCCAGTTCAGACCATACCATCAGCCCAGTTGAAATTGTACCGTTAGCCCAGTTCAGTTCATACTTTTAGCCCAGATCGGTTTGTACTGTTAGGCCAGTTCAGTTCATACCATTAGCCCAGTTCAGTTTGTACTGTTAGCCCAGTTCAGTTCATATCGTTAGCCCAGTTCAGTTTGTTTTGTTAGCCCAGTACAGTTCATAACGTTAGCCCAGTTCAGGTTGTACCAATAAACCAGTTCAGTTCACACCGTTAGCCCAGTTCAGTTTGTACTGTTAGCCCAGTTCAGTTCATACCGTTAGCCCAGTTCAGTTTGTATTGATAGCCCAGTTCAGTTCATACCGTTAGCCCAGTTCAGTTCATACCGTTAGCCAAGTTCGGTTTGTACTGTTAGGCCAGTTCTGTTCGTACCATTAGCCCAGTTCAGTTCATACCATTAGCCCAGATCAGTTTGTACCACTATCCCAGTTCAGTTCATACCGTTAGCCCAGTTCAGTTTGTACCATTAGCCCATTTCAGTTCATACCGTTAGCCCAGTTCAGTTCGTACCACTAGCCCAGATCAGTTTGTACCATTAGCCCAGTTCAGTTTCTACCATTAGCCCAGTTCAGTTTGTACCGTTAGCCCAGTTCAGTTTGTACCATTAGCCCATTTCAGTTGATACCGTTAGCCCAGTTCAGTTTTGTACTGTTAGCCCAGTTCAGTTCATACCGTTAGGCCAGTTCAGTTCGTACGATTAGCCAGTTCAGTTCATACCGTTAGCCCAGTTCAGTTCGAACCACTAGCCCAGATCAGTTTGTACCGTTAGCCCAGTTCAGTTTCTACCACTAGCCCAGTTCAGTTCATACCTTTAGGCCAGTTCAGTTGATACCGTTAGCCCAGTTCAGTTTGTACTGTTAGCCCAGTTCAGTTCATACCATGAGCACAGTTCAGTTTGTACCACTAGCCCAGTTCAGTTCATACCTTTAGCCCAGTTCAAATTGTACGACTAGCCCAGCTCAGTTCATACCGTTAGCCCAGTTCAGTTTGTGCCACTAGCCCAGTTCAGTTTGTACTGTTAGTCCAGTTCAGTTCATACCGTTAGGCCAGTTCAGTTGATACCTTTAGCCCAGTTCAGTTTGTACGACTAGCCCAGCTCAGTTCATACCGTTAGCCCAGTTCAATTCATACCGTTAGCGCAGTTCTGTTTGTAATGTTAGACCAGTTCAGTTCATACCGTTAGCCCAGTTCAGTTGATACCGTTTGCCCAGTTCAGTTTGTACCGTTAGCCCAGTTCAGTTCATACCTTTAGCCCAGATCGGTTTGTACTGTTAGGCCAGTTCAGTTCATACCATTAGCCCAGTTCAGTTTGTACTGTTAGCCCAGTTCAGTTCATACCGTTAGCCCAGTTCAGTTCGTATTGTTAGCCCAGTACAGTTCATAACGTTAGCCCAGTTCAGGTTGTACCAATAAACCAGTTCAGTTCATACCGTTAGCCCAGTTCAGTTTGCACTGTTAGCCCAGTTCAGTTCATACCGTTAGCCCAGTTCAGTTTGTACTGTTAGGCCAGTTCTGTTCGTACCATTAGCCCAGTTCAGTTCATACCATTAGCCCAGATCAGTTTGTACCACTATCCCAGTTCAGTTCATACTGTTAGCCCAGTTCAGTTTGTACCATTAGCCCATTTCAGTTCATACCGTTAGCCCAGTTCAGTTTTGTACTGTTAGCCCAGTTCAGTTCATACCGTTAGGCCAGTTCAGTTCGTACAATTAGCCATTTCAGTTCATACCGTTAGCCCAGTTCAGTTCGTACCACTAGCCCAGTTCAGTTCCTACCGTTAGGCCACTTCAGTTCATACGATTAGCCAATTCAGTTCATACCGTTAGCCCAGTTCAGTTCGTACCACTAGCCCAGATCAGTTTGTACCGTTAGCCCAGTTCAGTTTCTACCACTAGCCCAGTTCAGTTCATACCTTTAGCCCAGTTCAGTTTGTACGACTAGCCCAGCTCAGTTCATACCGTTAGCCCAGTTCAGTTTGTACCACTAGCCCAGTTGAGTTTGTACTGTTAGTCCAGTTCAGTTCATACCGTTAGGCCAGTTCTGTTCATACCGTTAGCCCAGTTCAGTTAATTCCGTTAGCCCACTTCAGCTTGTACTGTTAGCCCAGTTCTGTTCATACCGTAAGCCCAGTTCAGTTCATACCGTTAGACCAGTTCAGTTTGTACCGTTAGCCCAGTTCAGTCCATACCGTTAGCCCAGTTCAGTTTGTACCGTTAGCCCAGTTCAGTCCATACCGTTAGCCCAGTTCAGTTTGTACCGTTAGCCCAGTTCAGTCCATACCGTTAGCCCAGTTCAGTCCATACCGTTAGCCCAGTTGAAATTGTACCGTTAGCCCAGTTCAGTTCATACCTTTAGCCCAGATCGGTTTGTACTGTTAGGCCAGTTCAGTTCATAACATTAGCCCAGTTCAGTCCATACCGTTAGCCCAGTTCAGTCCATACCGTCAGCCCAGTTGAAATTGTACCGTTAGCCCAGTTCAGTTCATACTTTTAGCCCAGATCGGTTTGTACTGTTAGGCCAGTTCAGTTCATACCATTAGCCCAGTTCAGTTTGTACTGTTAGCCCAGTTCAGTTCATACCGTTAGCCCAGTTCAGTTTGTATTGTTAGCCCATTACACTTCATAACGTTAGCCCAGTTCAGTTTGTACTGTTAGCCCAGTTCAGTTCATACCGTTAGCCCAGTTCAGTTCATACCGTTAGCCCAGTTCAGTTTGTACTGTTAGCCCAGTTCAGTTCATACCGTTAGCCCAGTTCAGTTTGTATTGATAGCCCAGTTCAGTTCATACCGTTAGCCCAGTTCAGTTCATACCGTTAGCCAAGTTCGGTTTGTACTGTTAGGCCAGTTCTGTTCGTACCATTAGCCCAGTTCAGTTCATACCATTAGCCCAGATCAGTTTGTACCACTATCCCAGTTCAGTTCATACCGTTAGCCCAGTTCAGTTTGTACCATTAGCCCATTTCAGTTCATACCGTTAGCCCAGTTCAGTTCGTACCACTAGCCCAGATCAGTTTGTACCATTAGCCCAGTTCAGTTTCTACCATTAGCCCAGTTCAGTTTGTACCGTTAGCCCAGTTCAGTTTGTACCATTAGCCCATTTCAGTTGATACCGTTAGGCCAGTTCAGTTCGTACGATTAGCCAGTTCAGTTCATACCGTTAGCCCAGTTCAGTTCGTACCACTAGCCCAAATCAGTTTGTACCGTTAGCCCAGTTCAATTTCTACCACTAGCCCAGTTCAGTTCATACCTTTAGCCCAGTTGAGTTGATACCGTTAGACCAGTTCAGTTTGTACTGTTAGCCCAGTTCAGTTCATACCATTAGCCCAGTTCAGTTTGTACTGTTAGCCCAGTTCAGTTCATACCGTTAGCCCAGTTCAGTTTGTATTGTTAGCCCAGTACAGTTCATAACGTTAGCCCAGTTCAGGTTGTACCAATAAACCAGTTCAGTTCATACCGTTAGCCCAGTTCAGTTTGTACTGTTAGCCCAGTTCAGTTCATACCGTTAGCCCAGTTCAGTTTGTATTGATAGCCCAGTTCAGTTCATACCGTTAGCCCAGTTCAGTTCATACCGTTAGCCAAGTTCGTTTTGTACTGTTAGGCCAGTTCTGTTCGTACCATTAGCCCAGTTCAGTTCATACCATTAGCCCAGATCAGTTTGTACCACTATCCCAGTTCAGTTCATACCGTTAGCCCAGTTCAGTTTGTATCATTAGCCCATTTCAGTTCATACCGTTAGCCCAGTTCAGTTCGTACCACTAGCCCAGATCAGTTTGTACCATTAGCCCAGTTCAGTTTCTACCATTAGCCCAGTTCAGTTTGTACCGTTAGCCCAGTTCAGTTTGTACCATTAGCCCATTTCAGTTGATACCGTTAGGCCAGTTCAGTTCGTACGATTAGCCAGTTCAGTTCATACAGTTAGCCCAGTTCAGTTCGTACCACTAGCCCAGATCAGTTTGTACCGTTAGCCCAGTTCAGTTTCTACCACTAGCCCAGTTCAGTTCATACCTTTAGCCCAGTTCAGTTTGTACGACTAGCCCAGCTCAGTTCATACCGTTAGCCCAGTTCAGTTTGTGCCACTAGCCCAGTTCAGTTTGTACTGTTAGTCCAGTTCAGTTCATACCGTTAGGCCAGTTCAGTTGATACCTTTAGCCCAGTTCAGTTTGTACGACTAGCCCAGCTCAGTTCATACCGTTAGCCCAGTTCAATTCATACCGTTAGCGCAGTTCTGTTTGTAATGTTAGACCAGTTCAGTTCATACCGTTAGCCCATTTCAGTTGATACCGTTTGCCCAGTTCAGTTTGTACTGTTAGCCCAGTTCAGTTCATACCATTAGCACAGTTCAGTTTGTACCACTAGCCCAGTTCAGTTCCTACCGTTAGGCCACTTCAGTTCATACGATTAGCCAGTTCAGTTCATACCGTTAGCCCAGTTCAGTTCGTACCACTAGCCCAGATCAGTTTGTACCGTTAGCCCAGTTCAGTTTCTACCACTAGCCCAGTTCAGTTCATACCATTAGCCCAGTTCAGTTTGTACGACTAGCCCAGCTCAGTTCATACCGTTAGCCCAGTTCAGTTTGTACCACTAGCCCAGTTGAGTTTGTACTGTTAGTCCAGTTCAGTTCATACCGTTAGCCCAGTTCAGTTCATTCCGTTAGCCCACTTCAGTTTGTACTGTTAGCCCAGTTCTGTTCATACCGTAAGCCCAGTTCAGTTCATACCGTTAGACCACCTCAGTTTGTACCGTTAGCCCAGTTTAGTCCATACCGTTAGCCCAGTTCAGTTTGTACCGTTAGCCCAGTTCAGTCCATACCGTTAGCCCAGTTCAGTTTGTACCGTTAGCCCAGTTCAGTCCATACCGTTAGCCCAGTTCAGTCCATACCGTTAGCCCAGTTGAAATTGTACCGTTAGCCCAGTTCAGTTCATACCTTTAGCCCAGATCGGTTTGTACTGTTAGGCCAGTTCAGTTCATACCATTAGCCCAGTTCAGTCCATACCGTTAGCCCAGTTCAGTCCATACCGTTAGCCCAGTTGAAATTGTACCGTTAGCCCAGTTCAGTTGATACTTTTAGCCCAGATCGGTTTGTACTGCTAGGCCAGTTCAGTTCATACCATTAGCCCAGTTCAGTTTGTACTGTTAGCCCAGTTCAGTTCATACCGTTAGCCCAGTTCAGTTTGTATTGTTAGCCCAGTACAGTTCATAACGTTAGCCCAGTTCAGGTTGTACCAATAAACCAGTTCAGTTCATACCGTTAGCCCAGTTCAGTTTGCACTGTTAGCCCAGTTCAGTTCATACCGTTAGCCCAGTTCAGTTTGTACTGATAGCCCAGTTCAGTTCATACCATTAGCCCAGTTCAGTTTGTACTGTTAGCCCAGTTCAGTTCAAACCGTTAGCCCAGTTCAGTTCATACCGTTAGCCAAGTTCGGTTTGTACTGTTAGGCCAGTTCTGTTCGTACCATTAGCCCAGTTCAGTTAATACCATTAGCCCAGATCAGTTTGTACCACTATCCCAGTTCAGTTCATACCGTTAGCCCAGTTCAGTTTGTACCATTAGCCCATTTCAGTTCATACCGTTAGCCTAGTTCAGTTTTGTACTGTTAGCCCAGTTCAGTTCATACCGTTAGGCCAGTTCAGTTCGTACGATTAGCCAGTTCAGTTCATACCGTTAGCCCAGTTCAGTTCGTACCACTAGCCCAGTTCAGTTTGTACCATTAGCCCATTTCAGTTCATACCGTTAGCCCAGTTCAGTTCGTACCACTAGCCCAGTTGAAATTGTACCGTTAGCCCAGTTCAGTTCATACCTTTAGCCCAGATCGGTTTGTACTGTTAAACCATTTCAGTTCATACCATTAGCCCAGTTCAGTCCATACCGTTAGCCCAGTTCAGTCCATACCGTTAGCCCAGTTGAAATTGTACCGTTAGCCCAGTTCAGTTCATACTTTTAGCCCAGATCGGTTTGTACTGCTAGGCCAGTTCAGTTCATACCATTAGCCCAGTTCAGTTTGTACTGTTAGCCCAGTTCAGTTCATACCGTTAGCCCAGTTCAGTTTGTATTGTTAGCCCAGTACAGTTCATAACTTTAGCCCAGTTCAGGTTGTACCAATAAACCAGTTCAGTTCATACCGTTAGCCCAGTTCAGTTTGCACTGTTAGCCCAGTTCAGTTCATACCGTTAGCCCAGTTCAGTTTGTATTGATAGCCCAGTTCAGTTCATACCGTTAGCCCAGTTCAGTTCATACCGTTAGCCAAGTTCGGTTTGTACTGTTAGGCCAGTTCTGTTCGTACCATTAGCCCAGTTCAGTTAATACCATTAGCCCAGATCAGGTTGTACCACTATCCCAGTTCAGTTCATACCGTTAGCCCAGTTCAGTTTGTACCATTAGCCCATTTCAGTTCATACCGTTAGCCTAGTTCAGTTTTGTACTGTTAGCCCAGTTCAGTTCATACCGTTAGGCCAGTTCAGTTCGTACGATTAGCCAGTTCAGTTCATACCGTTAGCCCAGTTCAGTTCGTACCACTAGCCCAGTTCAGTTTGTACCATTAGCCCATTTCAGTTCATACCGTTAGCCCAGTTCAGTTCGTACCACTAGCCCAGATCAGTTTGTACCATTAGCCCAGTTCAGTTTCTACCATTAGCCCAGTTCAGTTTGTACCGTTAGCCCAGTTCAGTTTGTACCATTAGCCCATTTCAGTTGATACCGTTAGGCCAGTTCAGTTCGTACGATTAGCCAGTTCAGTTCATACCGTTAGCCCAGTTCAGTTCGTACCACTAGCCCAGATCAGTTTATACCGTTAGCCCAGTTCAGTTTCTACCACTAGCCCAGTTCAGTTCATACCTTTAGCCCAGTTCAGTTGATACCGTTAGCCCAGTTCAGTTTGTACTGTTAGCCCAGTTCAGTTCATACCATTAGCCCAGTTCAGTTTGTACTGTTAGCCGAGTTCAGTTCATACCGTTAGCCCAGTTCAGTTTGTATTGTTAGCCCAGTACAGTTCATAACGTTAGCCCAGTTCAGGTTGTACCAATAAACCAGTTCAGTTCATACCGTTAGCCCAGTTCAGTTTGTACTGTTAGCCCAGTTCAGTTCATACCGTTAGCCCAGTTCAGTTTGTATTGATAGCCCAGTTCAGTTCATACCGTTAGCCCAGTTCAGTTCATACCGTTAGCCAAGTTCGGTTTGTACTGTTAGGCCAGTTCTGTTCGTACCATTAGCCCAGTTCAGTTCATACCATTAGCCCAGATCAGTTTGTACCACTATCCCAGTTCAGTTCATACCGTTAGCCCAGTTCAGTTTGTACCATTAGCCCATTTCAGTTCATACCGTTAGCCCAGTTCAGTTCGTACCACTAGCCCAGATCAGTTTGTACCATTAGCCCAGTTCAGTTTCTACCATTAGCCCAGTTCAGTTTGTACCATTAGCCCATTTCAGTTGATACCGTTAGGCCAGTTCAGTTCGTACGATTAGCCAGTTCAGTTCATACCGTTAGCCCAGTTCAGTTCGTACCACTAGCCCAGATCAGTTTGTACCGTTAGCCCAGTTCAGTTTCTACCACTAGCCCAGTTCAGTTCATACCTTTAGCCCAGTTCAGTTGATACCGTTAGCCCAGTTCAGTTTGTACTGTTAGCCCAGTTCAGTTCATACCATTAGCACAGTTCAGTTTGTACCACTAGCCCAGTTCAGTTCATACCTTTAGCCCAGTTCAGTTTGTACGACTAGCCCAGCTCAGTTCATACCGTTAGCCCAGTTCAGTTTGTGCCACTAGCCCAGTTCAGTTTGTACTGTTAGTCCAGTTCAGTTCATACCGTTAGGCCAGTTCAGTTGATACCTTTAGCCCAGTTCAGTTTGTACGACTAGCCCAGCTCAGTTCATACCGTTAGCCCAGTTCAATTCATACCGTTAGCGCAGTTCTGTTTGTAATGTTAGACCAGTTCAGTTCATACTGTTAGCCCAGTTCAGTTGATACCGTTTGCCCAGTTCAGTTTGTACTGTTAGCCCAGTTCAGTTCATACCATTAGCACAGTTCAGTTTGTACCACTAGCCCAGTTCAGTTCCTACCGTTAGGCCACTTCAGTTCATACGATTAGCCAGTTCAGTTCATACCGTTAGCCCAGTTCAGTTCGTACCACTAGCCCAGATCAGTTTGTACCGTTAGCCCAGTTCAGTTCATACCTTTAGCCCAGTTCAGTTTGTACGACTAGCCCAGCTCAGTTCATACCGTTAGCCCAGTTCAGTTTGTACCACTAGCCCAGTTGAGTTTGTACTGTTAGTCCAGTTGAGTTCATACCGTTAGGCCAGTTCTGTTCATACCGTTAGCCCAGTTCAGTTTGTACTGTTAGCCCAGTTCTGTTCATACCGTAAGCCCAGTTCAGTTCATACCGTTAGACCAGCTCAGTTTGTACCGTTAGCCCAGTTCAGTTCATTCCGTTAGCCCACTTCAGTTTGTACTGTTAGCCCAGTTCTGTTCATACCGTAAGCCCAGTTCAGTTCATACCGTTAGACCAGCTCAGTTTGTACCGTTAGCCCAGTTCAGTCCATACCGTTAGCCCAGTTCAGTTTGTACCGTTAGCCCAGTTCAGTCCATACCGTTAGCCCAGTTCAGTTTGTACCGTTAGCCCAGTTCAGTCCATACCGTTAGCCCAGTTCAGTCCATACCGTTAGCCCAGTTGAAATTGTTCCGTTAGCCCAGTTCAGTTCATACCTTTAGCCCAGATCGGTTTGTACTGTTAGGCCAGTTCAGTTCATACCATTAGCCCAGTTCAGTACATACCGTTAGCCCAGTTCAGTCCATACCGTTAGCCCAGTTGAAATTGTACCGTTAGCCCAGTTCAGTTCATAATTTTAGCCCAGATCGGTTTGTACTGCTAGGCCAGTTCAGTTCATACCATTAGCCCAGTTCAGTCCATACCGTTAGCCCAGTTGAAATTGTACCGTTAGCCCAGTTCAGTTCATACTTTTAGCCCAGATCGGTTTGTACTGTTATCCCAGTTCAGTTCATACCGTTAGCCCAGTTCAGTTTGTACTGTTAGCCCAGTTCAGTTCATACCATTAGCCCAGTTCAGTTTGTACTGTTAGCCCAGTTCAGTTCATACCGTTAGCCCAGTTCAGTTTGTATTGTTAGCCCAGTACAGTTCATAACGTTAGCCCTGTTCAGGTTGTACCAATAAACCAGTTCAGTTCATACCGTTAGCCCAGTTCAGTTTGCACTGTTAGCCCAGTTCAGTTCATACCGTTAGCCCAGTTCAGTTTGTATTGATAGCCCAGTTCAGTTCATACCATTAGCCCAGTTCAGTTCATACCGTTAGCCAAGTTCGGATTGTACTGTTAGGCCAGTTCTGTTCGTACCATTAGCCCAGTTCAGTTAATACCATTAGCCCAGATCAGTTTGTACCACTATCCCAGTTCAGTTCATACCGTTAGCCCAGTTCAGTTTGTACCATTAGCCCATTTCAGTTCATACCGTTAGCCTAGTTCAGTTTTGTACTGTTAGCCCAGTTCAGTTCATACCGTTAGGCCAGTTCAGTTCGTACGATTAGCCAGTTCAGTTCATACCGTTAGCCCAGTTCAGTTCGTACCACTAGCCCAGATCAGTTTGTACCGTTAGCCCAGTTCAGTTTCTACCTTTAGCCCAGATCGGTTTGTACTGTTAGGCCAGTTCAGTTCATACCATTAGCCCAGTTCAGTCCATACCGTTAGCCCAGTTCAGTCCATACCGTTAGCCCAGTTGAAATTGTACCGTTAGCCCAGTTCAGTTCATACTTTTAGCCCAGATCGGTTTGTACTGTTAGGCCAGTTCAGTTCGTACCATTAGCCCAGTTCAGTTTGTACTGTTAGCCCAGTTCAGTTCATACCGTTAGCCCAGTTCAGTTTGTATTGTTAGCCCAGTACAGTTCGTAACGTTAGCCCAGTTCAGGTTGTACCAATAAACCAGTTCAGTTAATACCGTTAGCCTAGTTCAGTTTTGTACTGTTAGCCCAGTTCAGTTCATACCGTTAGGCCAGTTCAGTTCGTACGATTAGCCAGTTCAGTTCATACCGTTAGCCCAGTTCAGTTAGTACCACTAGCCCAGATCGGTTTGTACTGTTAGGCCAGTTCAGTTCATACCATTAGCCCAGTTCAGTCCATACCGTTAGCCCAGTTCAGTCCATACCGTTAGCCCAGTTGAAATTGTACCGTTAGCCCAGTTCAGTTCATACTTTTAGCCCAGATCGGTTTGTACTGTTAGGCCAGTTCAGTTCATACCATTAGCCCAGTTCAGTTTGTACTGTTAGCCCAGTTCAGTTCATACCGTTAGCCCAGTTCAGTTTGTATTGTTAGCCCAGTACAGTTCATAACGTTAGCCCAGTTCAGGTTGTACCAATAAACCAGTTCAGTTCATACCGTTAGCCCAGTTCAGTTTGCACTGTTAGCCCAGTTCAGTTCATACCGTTAGCCCAGTTCAGTTTGTATTGATAGCCCAGTTCAGTTCATACCATTAGCCCAGTTCAGTTTGTACTGTTAGCCCAGCTCACTTCATACCGTTAGCCCAGTTCAGTTTGTATTGTTAGCCCAGTACAGTTCATAACGTTAGCCCAGTTCAGGTTGTACCAATAAACCAGTTTAGTTCATACCGTTAGCCCAGTTCAGTTTGCACTGTTAGCCCAGTTCAGTTCATACCGTTAGCCCAGTTCAGTTTGTATTGATAGCCCAGTTCAGTTCATACCGTTAGCCCAGTTCAGTTCATACCGTTAGCCAAGTTCGGTTTGTACTGTTAGGCCAGTTCTGTTCGTACCATTAGCCCAGTTCAGTTAATACCATTAGCCCAGATCAGTTTGTACCACTATCCCAGTTCAGTTCATACCGTTAGCCCAGTTCAGTTTGTACCGTTAGCCTATTTTAGTTCATACCGTTAGCCTAGTTCAGTTTTGTACTGTTAGCCCAGTTCAGTTCATACCGTTAGGCCAGTTCAGTTCGTACGATTAGCCAGTTCAGTTCATACCGTTAGCCCAGTTCAGTTCGTACCACTAGCCCAGATCAGTTTGTACCGTTAGCCCAGTTCAGTTTCTACCACTAGCCCAGTTCAGTTCATACCTTTAGCCCAGTTCAGTTGATACCGTTAGCCCAGTTCAGTTTGTACTGTTAGCCCAGTTCAGTTCATACCATTAGCACAGTTCAGTTTGTACCACTAGCCCAGTTCAGTTCATACCTTTAGCCCAGTTCAGTTTGTACGACTAGCCCAGCTCAGTTCATACCATTAGCCCAGTTCAGTTTGTGCCACAAGCCCAGTTCAGTTTGTACTGTTAGTCCAGTTCAGTTCATACCGTTAGGCCAGTTCAGTTGATACCATTAGCCCAGTTCAGTTCATACCGTTAGCCCACTTCAGTTTGTACTGTTAGCCCAGTTCAGTTCATACCATTAGCACAGTTCAGTTCGTACGATTAGCCAGTTCAGTTCATACTGTTAGCCCAGTTCAGTTCGTAACACTAGCCCAGATCAGTTTGTACCGTTAGCCCAGTTCAGTTTCTACCACTAGCCCAGTTCAGTTCATACCTTTAGCCCAGTTCAGTTTGTACGACTAGCCCAGCTGAGTTCATACCGTTAGCCCAGTTCAGTTTGTACCACTAGCCCAGTTCAGTTTGTACTGTTAGTCCAGTTCAGTTCATACCGTTAGCCCAGTTCAGTTCATACCGTTAGCCCAGTTCAGTTCATACCGTTAGCCCACTTCAGTTTGTACTGTTAGCCCAGTTCTGTTCATACCGTTAGCTCAGTTCAATTTGTAGCACTAGCCCAGTTCAGTTTGTACTGTTAGTCCAGTTCAGTCCATACCATTAGCCCAGTTCAAATCGTACCGTTAGCCCAGTTCAGTTCATAACTTTAGCCCAGATCGGTTTGTACTGTTAGGCCAGTTCAGTTCATACCATTAGCTCAGTTCAGGTTGTATTGTTAGCCCAGTACAGTTCATACCGTTAGCCCAGTTCAGGTTGTACCAATAAACCAGTTCAGTTCATACCGTTAGCCCAGTTCAGTTTGCACTGTTAGCCCAGTTCAGTTCATACCGTTAGCCCAGTTCAGTTTGTATTGATAGCCCAGTTCAGTTCATACCATTAGCCCAGTTCAGTTTGTACTGTTAGCCCAGTTCAGTTCATACCGTTAGCCCAGTTCAGTTTGTATTGTTAGCCCAGTACAGTTCATAACGTTAGCCCAGTTCAGGTTGTACCAATAAACCAGTTTAGTTCATACCGTTAGCCCAGTTCAGTTTGCACTGTTAGCCCAGTTCAGTTCATACCGTTAGCCCAGTTCAGTTCATACCGTTAGCCAAGTTCGGTTTGTACTGTTAGGCCAGTTCTGTTCGTACCATTAGCCCAGTTCAGTTAATACCATTAGCCCAGATCAGTTTGTACCACTATCCCAGTTCAGTTCATACCGTTAGCCCAGTTCAGTTTGTACCATTAGCCCATTTCAGTTCATACCGTTTGCCTAGTTCAGTTTTGTACTGTTAGCCCAGTTCAGTTCATACCGTTAGGCCAGTTCAGTTCATACGATTAGCCAGTTCAGTTCATACCGTTAGCCCAGTTCAGTTCGTACCACTAGCCCAGATCAGTTTGTACCGTTAGCGCAGTTCAGTTTCTACCACTAGCCCAGTTCAGTTCATACCTTTAGCCCAGTTCAGTTGATACCATTAGCACAGTTCAGTTTGTACCACTAGCCCAGTTCAGTTCATACCTTTAGCCCAGTTCAGTTTGTACGACTAGCCCAGCTCAGTTCATACCATTAGCCCAGTTCAGTTTGTGCCACAAGCCCAGTTCAGTTTGTACTGTTAGTCCAGTTCAGTTCATACCGTTAGGCCAGTTCAGTTGATACCATTAGCCCAGTTCAGTTCATACCGTTAGCCCACTTCAGTTTGTACTGTTAGCCCAGTTCAGTTCATACCATTAGCACAGTTCAGTTCGTACGATTAGCCAGTTCAGGTCATACTGTTAGCCCAGTTCAGTTCGTAACACTAGCCCAGATCAGTTTGTACCGTTAGCCCAGTTCAGTTTCTACCACTAGCCCAGTTCAGTTCATACCTTTAGCCCAGTTCAGTTTGTACGACTAGCCCAGCTGAGTTCATACCGTTAGCCCAGTTCAGTTTGTACCACTAGCCCAGTTCAGTTTGTACTGTTAGTCCAGTTCAGTTCATACCGTTAGCCCAGTTCAGTTCATACCGTTAGCCCAGTTCAGTTCATACCGTTAGCCCACTTCAGTTTGTACTGTTAGCCCAGTTCTGTTCATACCGTTAGCCCAGTTCAATTTGTAGCACTAGCCCAGTTCAGTTTGTACTGTTAGTCCAGTTCAGTCCATATCATTAGCCCAGTTCAAATTGTACCGTTAGCCCAGTTCAGTTCATAACTTTAGCCCAGATCGGTTTGTACTGTTAGGCCAGTTCAGTTCATACCATTAGCTCAGTTCAGGTTGTATTGTTAGCCCAGTACAGTTCATACCGTTAGCCCAGTTCAGGTTATACCAATAGCCCAGTTCAGTTCATACCGTTAGCCCAGTTCAATTCATACCGTTAGCGCAGTTCTGTTTGTAATGTTAGACCAGTTCAGTTCATAACGTTAGCCCAGTTCAGTTGATACCGTTAGCCCAGTTCAGTTTGTACTGTTAGCCCAGTTCAGTTCATACCATTAGCACAGTTCAGTTTGTACCACTAGCCCAGTTCAGTTCCTACCGTTAGGCCACTTCAGTTCATACGATAAGCCAGTTCAGTTCATACCGTTAGCCCAGTTCAGTTCGTACCACTAGCCCAGATCAGTTGGTACCGTTAGCCCAGTTCAGTTTCTACCACTAGCCCAGTTCAGTTCATACCTTTAGCCCAGTTCAGTTTGTACGACTAGCCCAGCTCAGTTCATACCGTTAGCCCAGTTCAGTTTGTACCACTAGCCCAGTTGAGTTTGTACTGTTAGTCCAGTTCAGTTCATACCGTTAGGCCAGTTCTGTTCATACCGTTAGCCCAGTTCAGTTCATTCCGTTAGCCAACTTCAGTTTGTACTGTTAGCCCAGTTCTGTTCATACCGTAAGCCCAGTTCAGTTCATACCGTTAGACCAGTTCAGTTTGTACCGTTAGCCCAGTTCAGTCCATACCGTTAGCCCAGTTCAGTTTGTACCGTTAGCCCAGTTCAGTCCATACCGTTAGCCCAGTTCAGGTTGTACCAATAAACCAGTTCAGTTCATACCGTTAGCCCAGTTCAGTTTGCACTGTTAGCCCAGTTCAGTTCATACCGTTAGCCCAGTTCAGTTTGTATTGATAGCCCAGTTCAGTTCATACCATTAGCCCAGTTCAGTTTGTACTGTTAGCCCAGTTCAGTTCATACCATTAGCCCAGTTCAGTTTGTACTGTTAGCCCAGTTCAGTTCATACCGTTAGGCCAGTTCAGTTCGTACGATTAGCCAGTTCAGTTCATACCGTTAGCCCAGTTCAGTTCGTACCACTAGCCCAGATCAGTTTGTACCGTTAGCCCAGTTCAGTTCATACCTTTAGCCCAGATCGGTTTGTACTGTTAGGCCAGTTCAGTTCATACCATTAGCCCAGTTCAGTCCATACCGTTAGCCCAGTTCAGTCCATACCGTTAGCCCAGTTGAAATTGTACCGTTAGCCCAGTTCAGTTCATACTTTTAGCCCAGATCGGTTTGTACTGTTAGGCCAGTTCAGTTCATACCATTAGCCCAGTTCAGTTTGTACTGTTAGCCCAGTTCAGTTCATACCGTTAGCCCAGTTCAGTTTGTATTGTTAGCCCAGTACAGTTCATAACGTTAGCCCAGTTCAGGTTGTACCAATAAACCAGTTCAGTTGATACCGTTAGCCCAGTTCAGTTTGTACTGTTAGCCCAGTTCAGTTCATACCATTAGCCCAGTTCAGTTTGTACTGTTAGCCGAGTTCAGTTCATACCGTTAGCCCAGTTCAGTTTGTATTGTTAGCCCAGTACAGTTCATAACGTTAGCCCAGTTCAGGTTGTACCAATAAACCAGTTCAGTTCATACCGTTAGCCCAGTTCAGTTTGTACTGTTAGCCCAGTTCAGTTCATACCGTTAGCCCAGTTCAGTTTGTATTGATAGCCCAGTTCAGTTCATACCGTTAGCCCAGTTCAGTTCATACCGTTAGCCAAGTTCGGTTTGTACTGTTAGGCCAGTTCTGTTCGTACCATTAGCCCAGTTCAGTTCATACCATTAGCCCAGATCAGTTTGTACCACTATCCCAGTTCAGTTCATACCGTTAGCCCAGTTCAGTTTGTACCATTAGCCCATTTCAGTTCATACCGTTAGCCCAGTTCAGTTCGTACCACTAGCCCAGATCAGTTTGTACCATTAGCCCAGTTCAGTTTCTACCATTAGCCCAGTTCAGTTTGTACCATTAGCCCATTTCAGTTGATACCGTTAGGCCAGTTCAGTTCGTACGATTAGCCAGTTCAGTTCATACCATTAGCACAGTTCAGTTTGTACCACTAGCCCAGTTCAGTTCATACCTTTAGCCCAGTTCAGTTTGTACGACTAGCCCAGCTCAGTTCATACCGTTAGCCCAGTTCAGTTTGTGCCACTAGCCCAGTTCAGTTTGTACTGTTAGTCCAGTTCAGTTCATACCGTTAGCCCAGTTCAGTTCATACCGTTAGCCAAGTTCGGTTTGTACTGTTAGGCCAGTTCTGTTCGTACCATTAGCCCAGTTCAGTTCATACCATTAGCCCAGATCAGTTTGTACCACTATCCCAGTTCAGTTCATACCGTTAGCCCAGTTCAGTTTGTACCATTAGCCCATTTCAGTTCATACCGTTAGCCCAGTTCAGTTCGTACCACTAGCCCAGATCAGTTTGTACCATTAGCCCAGTTCAGTTTCTACCATTAGCCCAGTTCAGTTTGTACCATTAGCCCATTTCAGTTGATACCGTTAGGCCAGTTCAGTTCGTACGATTAGCCAGTTCAGTTCATACCATTAGCACAGTTCAGTTTGTACCACTAGCCCAGTTCAGTTCATACCTTTAGCCCAGTTCAGTTTGTACGACTAGCCCAGCTCAGTTCATACCGTTAGCCCAGTTCAGTTTGTGCCACTGGCCCAGTTCAGTTTGTACTGTTAGTCCAGTTCAGTTCATACTGTTAGGCCAGTTCAGTTGATACCTTTAGCCCAGTTCAGTTTGTACGACTAGCCCAGCTCAGTTCATACCGTTAGCCCAGTTCAATTCATACCGTTAGCGCAGTTCTGTTTGTAATGTTAGACCAGTTCAGTTCATACTGTTAGCCCAGTTCAGTTGATACCGTTTGCCCAGTTCAGTTTGTACCACTAGCCCAGATCAGTTTGTACCGTTAGCCCAGTTCAGTTCATACCTTTAGCCCAGTTCAGTTTGTACGACTAGCCCAGCTCAGTTCATACCGTTAGCCCAGTTCAGTTTGTACCACTAGCCCAGTTGAGTTTGTACTGTTAGTCCAGTTGAGTTCATACCGTTAGGCCAGTTCTGTTCATACCGTTAGCCCAGTTCAGTTTGTACTGTTAGCCCAGTTCTGTTCATACCGTAAGCCCAGTTCAGTTCATACCGTTAGACCAGCTCAGTTTGTACCGTTAGCCCAGTTCAGTTCATTCCGTTAGCCCACTTCAGTTTGTACTGTTAGCCCAGTTCTGTTCATACCGTAAGCCCAGTTCAGTTCATACCGTTAGACCAGCTCAGTTTGTACCGTTAGCCCAGTTCAGTCCATACCGTTAGCCCAGTTCAGTTTGTACCGTTAGCCCAGTTCAGTCCATACCGTTAGCCCAGTTCAGTTTGTACCGTTAGCCCAGTTCAGTCCATACCGTTAGCCCAGTTCAGTCCATACCGTTAGCCCAGTTGAAATTGTTCCGTTAGCCCAGTTCAGTTCATACCTTTAGCCCAGATCGGTTTGTACTGTTAGGCCAGTTCAGTTCATACCATTAGCCCAGTTCAGTACATACCGTTAGCCCAGTTCAGTCCATACCGTTAGCCCAGTTGAAATTGTACCGTTAGCCCAGTTCAGTTCATAATTTTAGCCCAGATCGGTTTGTACTGCTAGGCCAGTTCAGTTCATACCATTAGCCCAGTTCAGTCCATACCGTTAGCCCAGTTGAAATTGTACCGTTAGCCCAGTTCAGTTCATACTTTTAGCCCAGATCGGTTTGTACTGTTATCCCAGTTCAGTTCATACCGTTAGCCCAGTTCAGTTTGTACTGTTAGCCCAGTTCAGTTCATACCATTAGCCCAGTTCAGTTTGTACTGTTAGCCCAGTTCAGTTCATACCGTTAGCCCAGTTCAGTTTGTATTGTTAGCCCAGTACAGTTCATAACGTTAGCCCTGTTCAGGTTGTACCAATAAACCAGTTCAGTTCATACCGTTAGCCCAGTTCAGTTTGCACTGTTAGCCCAGTTCAGTTCATACCGTTAGCCCAGTTCAGTTTGTATTGATAGCCCAGTTCAGTTCATACCATTAGCCCAGTTCAGTTCATACCGTTAGCCAAGTTCGGTTTGTACTGTTAGGCCAGTTCTGTTCGTACCATTAGCCCAGTTCAGTTAATACCATTAGCCCAGATCAGTTTGTACCACTATCCCAGTTCAGTTCATACCGTTAGCCCAGTTCAGTTTGTACCATTAGCCCATTTCAGTTCATACCGTTAGCCTAGTTCAGTTTTGTACTGTTAGCCCAGTTCAGTTCATACCGTTAGGCCAGTTCAGTTCGTACGATTAGCCAGTTCAGTTCATACCGTTAGCCCAGTTCAGTTCGTACCACTAGCCCAGATCAGTTTGTACCGTTAGCCCAGTTCAGTTTCTACCTTTAGCCCAGATCGGTTTGTACTGTTAGGCCAGTTCAGTTCATACCATTAGCCCAGTTCAGTCCATACCGTTAGCCCAGTTCAGTCCATACCGTTAGCCCAGTTGAAATTGTACCGTTAGCCCAGTTCAGTTCATACTTTTAGCCCAGATCGGTTTGTACTGTTAGGCCAGTTCAGTTCGTACCATTAGCCCAGTTCAGTTTGTACTGTTAGCCCAGTTCAGTTCATACCGTTAGCCCAGTTCAGTCTGTATTGTTAGCCCAGTACAGTTCGTAACGTTAGCCCAGTTCAGGTTGTACCAATAAACCAGTTCAGTTAATACCGTTAGCCTAGTTCAGTTTTGTACTGTTAGCCCAGTTCAGTTCATACCGTTAGGCCAGTTCAGTTCGTACGATTAGCCAGTTCAGTTCATACCGTTAGCCCAGTTCAGTTAGTACCACTAGCCCAGATTAGTTTGTACCGTTAGCCCAGTTCAGTTCATACCTTTAGCCCAGATCGGTTTGTACTGTTAGGCCAGTTCAGTTCATACCATTAGCCCAGTTCAGTCCATACCGTTAGCCCAGTTCAGTCCATACCGTTAGCCCAGTTGAAATTGTACCGTTAGCCCCCCAGTTCAGTTCATACTTTTAGCCCAGATCGCTTTGTACTGTTAGGCCAGTTCAGTTCATACCATTAGCCCAG